>NC_092731.1:22656032-22956032 GCF_047496885.1 Scyliorhinus torazame | reverse complement strand
TCCCTGAATTCCCTATCAGCACCGTGGGTGTACCTACACCCCATGGACTGCAGCGGTTCAAGACATCATCTTACCACCACATTCTCAAGGGCAATTAGGAGTGGGCAATAGATGGTGGTCTATCCAGAAAAGACTAAATACCCTGAATAGATAAACTCCCCTGGATTCTGTCCGATATTCATGGCTCTGGCTATGTTTGAGGGTCAGTAAACGGATCGGGTGGTGGGTTTTTAACAGGAATACAGTCAGTCTCTAATTATCACAGTACCAAAAGGGGTGGAAACGTTGGAGATGTTTCTTAGATGCCAGGAGATGTATGAGGAAAGAATGAATACGGCGGTGGATTAACATAGTCTTGTCTCCAGGTGTGACAGAGTGAAATGTGGGAGCTTCCAACAGCTGATGAAGGAGGGGCTGAGTAAAATGAGAGACTAGAGGGGAGGTGAGGCAAAGAGAAAAGGGATAGACAAAGATAGAGGAATGGAGAGTGCAATCAATCAGTCCAGGTGTTAGATACAGAGTAAAGCTCCCTCTCCACTGTCTTCATCAAACACTCCCAGGACAGGTACAGCACGGGGTTAGATACAGAGTAAAGCTCCCTCTACACTGTCCCCAACAAACACTCCCAGGACAGGTACAGCACGGGGTTAGATACAGAGTAAAGCTCCCTCTACACTGACTCTATCAAACACTCCCAGGATAGGTACAGCACGGGGTGAGATAGAGAGTAAAGCTCCCTCTACACTGTCCCCATCAAACACTCCCAGGACAAGTACAGCACGGGGTTAGATACAGAGTAAAGCTCCCTCTACACTGTCCCCAACAAACACGCCCAGGACAGATACAGCACGGGGTTAGATACAGAGTAAAACTCCCTCTACACTGTCCTCATCAAACACTCCCAGGATAGGTACAGCAAGGTGTTAGATACAGAGTAGAGATCCCTCGACACTGTCTCCATCAAACGCTCCCACGACAGGTACAGCAAGGTGTTAGATACAGAGTAAAGCTCCCTCTACACTGCCCCCATCAAACACTCCCAGGACAGGTACAGCACGGGGTTAGAAACAGAGTAAAGCTCCCTCTACACTGTCCCCATCAAACACTCCCAGAACAGGTACAGCACGGGGTTAGATACAGAGTAAAACTCCCTCGACACTGTCCTTATCAAACACTCCCAGGATAGGTACAGCACAGGGTTAGATACAGAGTAAAGCTCCCTCTACACTGTCCCCATCAAACACTCCCAGAACAGGTACAGCACAGGGTTAGATACAGAGTAAAACTCCCTCTACACTGTCCTCATCAAACACTCCCAGGATAGGTACAGCGCGGGGTTAGACACAGAGTAGAGATCCCTCGACACTGTCTCCATCAAACGCTCCAACGACAGGTACAGCAAGGTGTTAGATACAGAGTAAAGCTCCCTCTACACTGTCCCCATCAAACACTCCCAGGATAGGTACAGCACGGGGTTAGATACAGAGTAGAGATCCCTCGACACTGTCTCCATCAAACGCTCCCACGATAGGTACAGCAAGGTGTTAGATACAGAGTAAAGCTCCCTCTACACTGCCCCCATCAAACACTCCCAGGACAGGTACAGCACGGGGTTAGATACAGAGTAAAGCTCCCTCTACACTGTCCCCATCAAACACTCCCAGGACAGGTGCAGCACGGGGTGAGATACAGAGTAAAGCTCCCTCTACACTGTCCCCATCAAACACTCCCAGGACAGGTACAGCACGGTGTTAGTTACAGGGTAAAGCTCTCTCTACACTGTCCTCATCAAACACTCCCAGGACATGTACAGCACGGGGTTAGATACAGAGTAGAGATCCCTCTACACTGTCTCGATCAAACACTCCCAGGACAGGTACAGCAAGGTGTTAGATACAGAGTAAAGCTCCCTCTCCACTGCCCCCATCAAACACTCCCAGGACAGGTACAGCACGGGGTTAAATACAGAGTAAAACTCCCTCTCCACTGTCCCCATCAAACACTCCCAGGACAGGTACAGCACAGGGCTAGATACAGAGTAAAGCTCCCTCTCCACTGCCCCCATCAAACACTCCCAGGACAGGTACAGCACGGGGTTAAATACAGACTTAAACTCCCTCTCCACTGTCCCCATCAAACACTCCCAGGACAGGTACAACACGGGGTTCGATACAGAGTAAAGCTCCCTCTCCACCGTCCCCATCAAAATCCCCTAGGACAGGAACAGCACGGGGTTCGATACAGAGTCAAGCTCCCTCTCCACTGTCCCCATCAAACACTCCCAGGACAGGTACAGCACGGGGTTAGATACAGAGTAGAGCTCCCTCTCCACTGTCCCCATCAAACACTCCCGGACAGGTACAGCACAGGGTTAGATACAGAGTAACGCTCCCTCTACACTGTCCCCATCAAACACTCCCAGGGCAGGTACAGCACGGGGTTAGATACAGAGTAAAGCTCCCTCTCCACCATCCCCATCAAACATTCCCAGCACAGGTACAGCACGGGGTTAGATACAGAGTAAAGCTCCCACTCCACCGTCCCCATCAAACATTCCCAGGACATGTACAGCACGGGGTTAGATACAGAGTAAACCTCCCTCTCCACTGCCCCCATAAAACACTCCCAGGACAGGTACAGCATGGGGTTAAATACAGAGTAAACCTCCCTCTCCACTGTCTCCATCAAACACTCCCAGGACAGGTACAGTACGGGGTGAGATAGAGAGTAAAGCTCCCTCTAAACCGTCCCCATCAAACACTCCCAGGACAGGTACAGCACGGGGTTAAATACACAGTAAAGTTTCCTCTACACTGTCCCCATCAAACACTCCGAGGACAGGTCCAGCACGGGGTTAGATACAGAGTAGAGGTCCCTCTACACTGTCTCCATCAAACACTCCCAGGACAGGTACAGCACGGGGTTAGATAGAGAGTAAAGCTCCCACTACACTGTCCTCATCAAACACTCCCAGGACAGGTACAGCACAGGGTTAGATACAGAGTAAAGCTCCCTCTACACTGTCCCCATCAAACACTCCCAGGACAGGTACAGCACGGGGTTCGATACAGAGTAAAGCTCCCTCTCCACCGTCCCCACCAAAAACTCCTAGGACAGGAACAGCACGGTATTAGATCCAGAGTAAAGCTCCCTCTCCATTGTCCCCATCAAACACTCCCAGGACAGGTACAGCACGGGGTTAGATACAGAGTAAAGCTCCCTCTCCACTATCTCCATCAAACACTCCCAGGACAGGTACAGCACGGGGTTAGATACAGAGTAAAGCTCCCTCTCCACCATCCCCATCAAACATTCCCAGGACAGGTACACCACGGGGTTAGATACAGAGTAAACCTTCCTCTCCACCGCCCCCATCAAACATTCCCAGGACAAGTACAGCACGGGGTTAAATACAGAGTAAAACTCCCTCTCCACTGTCTCCATCAAACACACCCAGGACAGGTACAGCACGGGGTTAGATACAGAGTAAAGATCCCACTACACTGTCCCCATCAAACACTCCCAGGTCAGGTACAGCACGGGGTTAGATACAGAGTAAAGCTCTCTCTACACTTTCCTCATCAAACACTCCCAGGACAGGTACTGCACGGTGTTAGATACAGAGTGAAGCTCCCTCTACACTGTCCCCATCAATCACTCCCAGGACAGGTACAGCACGGGGTTAGATACAGAGTGAAGCTCCCTCTACACTGTCCTCATCAAACACTCCCAGGACAGGTGCAGCACGGGGTTAGATACAGAGTAAAGCTCCCACTACACTGTCCCCATCAAACACTCCCAGGACAGGTACAGCACGGGGTTAGATACAGAGTAAAGCTCTCTCTACACTGTCCTCATCAAACACTCCCAGGACAGGTACAGCACGGGGTTAGATACAGAGTAGAGATCCCTCGACAGTGTCTCCATCAAACACTCCAAGGACAGGTACAGCACAGGGTTAGATACAGAGTAAAGCTCCCTCTACACTGCCCCATCAAACACTCCAAGGACAGGTCCAGCACGGGGTTTAGATACAGAGTAAAGCTCCCTCTCCACCGTCCCCATCAAACACTCCCGGGACAGGTACAGCACGGGGTTAAATACAGAGTAAAGCTCCCTCTCCACTGTCTCCATCAAACACTCCCAGGACAGGTACAACATGGGGTTAAATACAGAGTAAAGCTCCCTCTCCACCGTCCCCATCAAACATTCCCAGGACAGGTACAGCACGGGGTTAGATACAGAGTAAAGCTCCCTCTCCACCGTCCCCATCAAACACTCCCAGGACAGGTACAGCACGGGGTTAAATACAGAGTAAAGCTCTCTCTCCACTGTCTCCATCAAACACTCCCAGGACAGGTACAACATGGGG
This sequence comes from Scyliorhinus torazame, assembly GCF_047496885.1. Taxonomy (NCBI): domain Eukaryota; kingdom Metazoa; phylum Chordata; class Chondrichthyes; order Carcharhiniformes; family Scyliorhinidae; genus Scyliorhinus; species Scyliorhinus torazame. Next base: position 22,951,660 of record NC_092731.1, on the reverse strand, counting down.
TTAAATACAGAGTAAAGCTCCCTCTCCACCGTCCCCATCAAACATTCCCAGGACAGGTACAGCACGGGGTTAGATACAGAGTAAAGCTCCCTCTCCACTGCCCCCATTAAACACTCCCAGGACAGGTACAACACGGGGTTAAATACAGAGTAAAACTCCCTCTCCACTGTCTCCATCAAACCCTCCCAGGACAGGTACAGCACGGTGTTAGATACAGAGGAAAGCTCCCTCTACACTGTCCCCATCAAACACTCCCAGGATAGGTACATCACGGGGTGAGATAGAGAGTAAAGCTCCCTCTAAACCGTCCCCATCAAACACTCCCAGGACAGGTACAGCACGGGGTTAGATACAGAGTAAAGTTCCCTCTACACTGTCCCTATCAACACTCCCAGGACAGGTACAACATGGGGTTAGTTACAGAGGAAAGCTCCCTCTACACTGTCCCCATCAAACACTCCCAGGACAGGTACAGCACGGGGTTAAATACAGAGTAAAGCTCCCTCTACACTGTCCCCATCAATGACTCCCAGGACAGGTACAGCACAGGGTTAGATACAGAGTAAAGCTCCCTCTCCACTGTCTCCATCAAACACTCCCAGGACAGGTACAGCACGGTGTTCGACACAGAGTGAAGCTCCCACTACACTGTCCCCATCAAACACTCCCAGGACAGGTACAGCACGGGGTTAGATACAGAGTAAAGCTCCCTCTACACTGTCCTCATCAAACACTCCCAGGACAGGTGCAGCACGGGGTTAGATACAGAATAAAGCTCCCACTCCACTCTCCGCATCAAACACTCCCAGGACAGGTACAGCACCGGGTTAGATACAGAGTAAAGCTCTCTCTCCACTGTCCTCATCAAACACTCCCAGGACAGGTACAGCACGGGGTTAGATACAGAGTAAAGCTCCCTCTACACTGCCCCATCAAACACTCCCAGGACAGGTCCAGCACAGGGTTTAGATACAGAGTAAAGCTCCCTCTCCACCGTCCCCATCAAACACTCCCAGGACAGGTACAGCACGGGGTTAAATACAGAGCAAAGCTCCCACTCCACTGTCTCCATCAAACACTCCCAGGACAGGTACAGCACGGGGTTAAATACAGAGTAAAACTCCCTCTCCACTGTCCCCATCAAACACTCCCAGGACAGGTACAGCACGGGGTTAGATACAGAGTAAAGCTCCCTCTCCACTATCTCCATCAAACACTCCCAGGACAGGTACAGCACGGGGTTAGATACAGAGTAAAGCTCCCTCTCCACCATCCCCATCAAACATTCCCGGGACAGGTACACCACGGGGTTAGATACAGAGTAAAGCTTCCTCTCCACCGCCCCCATCAAACATTCCCAGGACAAGTACAGCACGGGGTTAAATACAGAGTAAAACTCCTTCTCCACTGTCTCCATCAAACACTCCCAGGACAGGTACAGCACGGGGTTAGACACAGAGTAAAGCTCCCACTACACTGTCCCCATCAAACACTCCCAGGTGAGGTACAGCACGGGGTTAGATACAGAGTAAAGCTCTCTCGACACTTTCCTCATCAAACACTCCCAGGACAGGTACAGCAAGGTGTTAGATACAGAGTAAAGCTCCCTCTCCACTGCCCCCATCAAACACTCCCAGGACAGGTACAGCACGGGGTTAAATACAGAGTAAAACTCCCTCTCCACTGTCCCCATCAAACACTCCCAGGACAGGTACAGCACAGGGCTAGATACAGAGTAAAGCTCCCTCTCCACTGCCCCCATCAAACACTCCCAGGACAGGTACAGCACGGGGTTAAATACAGACTTAAACTCCCTCTCCACTGTCCCCATCAAACACTCCCAGGACAGGTACAACACGGGGTTCGATACAGAGTAAAGCTCCCTCTCCACCGTCCCCATCAAAATCCCCTAGGACAGGAACAGCACGGGGTTCGATACAGAGTCAAGCTCCCTCTCCACTGTCCCCATCAAACACTCCCAGGACAGGTACAGCACGGGGTTAGATACAGAGTAGAGCTCCCTCTCCACTGTCCCCATCAAACACTCCCGGACAGGTACAGCACAGGGTTAGATACAGAGTAACGCTCCCTCTACACTGTCCCCATCAAACACTCCCAGGGCAGGTACAGCACGGGGTTAGATACAGAGTAAAGCTCCCTCTCCACCGTCCCCATCAAACATTCCCAGCACAGGTACAGCACGGGGTTAGATACAGAGTAAAGCTCCCTCTCCACCGTCCCCATCAAACATTCCCAGGACATGTACAGCACGGGGTTAGATACAGAGTAAACCTCCCTCTCCACTGCCCCCATAAAACACTCCCAGGACAGGTACAGCATGGGGTTAAATACAGAGTAAACCTCCCTCTCCACTGTCTCCATCAAACACTCCCAGGACAGGTACAGTACGGGGTGAGATAGAGAGTAAAGCTCCCTCTAAACCGTCCCCATCAAACACTCCCAGGACAGGTACAGCACGGGGTTAAATACACAGTAAAGTTTCCTCTACACTGTCCCCATCAAACACTCCGAGGACAGGTCCAGCACGGGGTTAGATACAGAGTAGAGGTCCCTCTACACGGTCTCCATCAAACACTCCCAGGACAGGTACAGCACGGGGTTAGATAGAGAGTAAAGCTCCCACTACACTGTCCTCATCAAACACTCCCAGGACAGGTACAGCACAGGGTTAGATACAGAGTAAAGCTCCCTCTACACTGTCCCCATCAAACACTCCCAGGACAGGTACAGCACGGGGTTCGATACAGAGTAAAGCTCCCTCTCCACCGTCCCCACCAAAAACTCCTAGGACAGGAACAGCACGGTATTAGATCCAGAGTAAAGCTCCCTCTCCATTGTCCCCATCAAACACTCCCAGGACAGGTACAGCACGGGGTTAGATACAGAGTAAAGCTCCCTCTCCACTATCTCCATCAAACACTCCCAGGACAGGTACAGCACGGGGTTAGATACAGAGTAAAGCTCCCTCTCCACCATCCCCATCAAACATTCCCAGGACAGGTACACCACGGGGTTAGATACAGAGTAAACCTTCCTCTCCACCGCCCCCATCAAATATTCCCAGGACAAGTACAGCACGGGGTTAAATACAGAGTAAAACTCCCTCTCCACTGTCCCCATCAAACACTCCCAGGTCAGGTACAGCACGGGGTTAGATACAGAGTAAAGCTCTCTCTACACTTTCCTCATCAAACACTCCCAGGACAGGTACTGCACGGTGTTAGATACAGAGTGAAGCTCCCTCTACACTGTCCCCATCAATCACTCCCAGGACAGGTACAGCACGGGGTTAGATACAGAGTGAAGCTCCCTCTACACTGTCCTCATCAAACACTCCCAGGACAGGTGCAGCACGGGGTTAGATACAGAGTAAAGCTCCCACCACACTGTCCCCATCAAACACTCCCAGGACAGGTACAGCACGGGGTTAGATACAGAGTAAAGCTCTCTCTACACTGTCCTCATCAAACACTCCCAGGACAGGTACAGCACGGGGTTAGATACAGAGTAGAGATCCCTCGACAGTGTCTCCATCAAACACTCCAAGGACAGGTACAGCACAGGGTTAGATACAGAGTAAAGCTCCCTCTACACTGCCCCATCAAACACTCCAAGGACAGGTCCAGCACGGGGTTTAGATACAGAGTAAAGCTCCCTCTCCACCGTCCCCATCAAACACTCCCGGGACAGGTACAGCACGGGGTTAAATACAGAGTAAAGCTCCCTCTCCACTGTCTCCATCAAACACTCCCAGGACAGGTACAACATGGGGTTCAATACAGAGTAAAGCTCCCTCTCCACCGTCCCCATCAAACATTCCCAGGACAGGTACAGCACGGGGTTAGATACAGAGTAAAGCTCCCTCTCCACCGTCCCCATCAAACACTCCCAGGACAGGTACAGCACGGGGTTAAATACAGAGTAAAGCTCTCTCTCCACTGTCTCCATCAAACACTCCCAGGACAGGTACAACATGGGGTTAAATACAGAGTAAAGCTCCCTCTCCACCGTCCCCATCAAACATTCCCAGGACAGGTACAGCACGGGGTTAGATACAGAGTAAAGCTCCCTCTCCACTGCCCCCATTAAACACTCCCAGGACAGGTACAACACGGGGTTAAATACAGAGTAAAACTCCCTCTCCACTGTCTCCATCAAACCCTCCCAGGACAGGTACAGCACGGTGTTAGATACAGAGGAAAGCTCCCTCTACACTGTCCCCATCAAACACTCCCAGGATAGGTACATCACGGGGTGAGATAGAGAGTAAAGCTCCCTCTAAACCGTCCCCATCAAACACTCCCAGGACAGGTACAGCACGGGGTTAGATACAGAGTAAAGTTCCCTCTACACTGTCCCTATCAACACTCCCAGGACAGGTACAACATGGGGTTAGTTACAGAGGAAAGCTCCCTCTACACTGTCCCCATCAAACACTCCCAGGACAGGTACAGCACGGGGTTAAATACAGAGTAAAGCTCCCTCTACACTGTCCCCATCAATGACTCCCAGGACAGGTACAGCACAGGGTTAGATACAGAGTAAAGCTCCCTCTCCACTGTCTCCATCAAACACTCCCAGGACAGGTACAGCACGGTGTTCGACACAGAGTGAAGCTCCCACTACACTGTCCCCATCAAACACTCCCAGGACAGGTACAGCACGGGGTTAGATACAGAGTAAAGCTCCCTCTACACTGTCCTCATCAAACACTCCCAGGACAGGTGCAGCACGGGGTTAGATACAGAATAAAGCTCCCACTCCACTCTCCGCATCAAACACTCCCAGGACAGGTACAGCACCGGGTTAGATACAGAGTAAAGCTCTCTCTCCACTGTCCTCATCAAACACTCCCAGGACAGGTACAGCACGGGGTTAGATACAGAGTAAAGCTCCCTCTACACTGCCCCATCAAACACTCCCAGGACAGGTCCAGCACAGGGTTTAGATACAGAGTAAAGCTCCCTCTCCACCGTCCCCATCAAACACTCCCAGGACAGGTACAGCACGGGGTTAAATACAGAGCAAAGCTCCCACTCCACTGTCTCCATCAAACACTCCCAGGACAGGTACAGCACGGGGTTAAATACAGAGTAAAACTCCCTCTCCACTGTCCCCATCAAACACTCCCAGGACAGGTACAGCACGGGGTTAGATACAGAGTAAAGCTCCCTCTCCACTATCTCCATCAAACACTCCCAGGACAGGTACAGCACGGGGTTAGATACAGAGTAAAGCTCCCTCTCCACCATCCCCATCAAACATTCCCGGGACAGGTACACCACGGGGTTAGATACAGAGTAAAGCTTCCTCTCCACCGCCCCCATCAAACATTCCCAGGACAAGTACAGCACGGGGTTAAATACAGAGTAAAACTCCTTCTCCACTGTCTCCATCAAACACTCCCAGGACAGGTACAGCACGGGGTTAGACACAGAGTAAAGCTCCCACTACACTGTCCCCATCAAACACTCCCAGGTGAGGTACAGCACGGGGTTAGATACAGAGTAAAGCTCTCTCGACACTTTCCTCATCAAACACTCCCAGGACAGGTACAGCACGGTGTTAGATACAGAGTGAAGCTCCCTCTACACTGTCCCCATCAAACACTCCCAGGACAGGTACAGCACGGGGTTAGATACAGAGTAAAGCTCCCTCTACACTGTCCTCATCAAACACTCCCAGGACAGGTGCAGCACGGGGTTAGATACAGAGTAAAGCTCCCACTACACTGTCCCCATCAAACACTCCCAGGACAGGTACAGCACGGGGTTAGATACAGAGTAAAGCTCTCTCTACACTGTCCTCATCAAACACTCCCAGGACAGGTACACCACGGGGTGAGATACAGAGTAGAGATCCCTCTACAGTGTCTCCATCAAACACTCCCAGGACAGGTACAGCACAGGGTTAGATACAGAGTAAAGCTCCCTCTCCACTGCACCCATCAAACACTCCAAGGACAGGTACAGGACGGGGTTCAATACAGAGTAAAACACCCTCTCCACTGTCTCCATCAAACACTCCCAGGACAGGTACAACACGGGGTTAAATACAGAGTAAAACTCCCTCTACACTGTCCTCATCAAACACTCCCAGGATAGGTACAGCAAGGTGTTCGATACAGAGTTAAGCTCCCTCTACACTGTCCCCATCAAACACTCCCAGGACAGGTACAGCACGGGGTTAGATACAGAGTAGAGATCCCTCGACACTGTCTCCATCAAACGCTCCCACGACAGGTACAGCAAGGTTTTAGATACAGAGTAAAGCTCCCTCTACACTGCCCCCATCAAAAACTCCCAGGACAGGTACAGCACGGGGTTAGAAACAGAGTAAAGCTCCCTCTACACTGTCCCCATCAAACACTCCCAGAACAGGTACAGCACGGGGTTAGATACAGAGTAAAACTCTCTCTACACTGTCCTCATCAAACACTCCCAGGATAGGTACAGCGCGGGGTTAGACACAGAGTAGAGATCCCTCGACACTGTCTCCATCAAACGCTCCCACGACAGGTACAGCAAGGTGTTAGATACAGAGTAAAGCTCCCTCTACACTGCCCCCATCAAACACTCCCAGGATAGGTACAGCACGGGGTTAGATACAGAGTAGAGATCCCTCGACACTGTCTCCATCAAACGCTCCCACGACAGGTACAGCAAGGTGTTAGATACAGAGTAAAGCTCCCTCTACACTGCCCCCATCAAACACTCCCAGGACAGGTACAGCACGGGGTTAGATACAGAGTAAAGCTCCCTCTACACTGTCCCCATCAAACACTCCCACGACAGGTACAGCAAGGTGTTAGATACAGAGTAAAGCTCCCTCTACACTGCCCCCATCAAAAACTCCCAGGACAGGTACAGCACGGGGTTAGAAACAGAGTAAAGCTCCCTCTACACTGTCCCCATCAAACACTCCCAGAACAGGTACAGCACGGGGTTAGATACAGAGTAAAACTCCCTCTACACTGTCCTCATCAAACACTCCCAGGATAGGTACAGCACAGGGTTAGATACAGAGTAAAGCTCCCTCTACACTGTCCCCATCAAACACTCCCAGAACAGGTACAGCACGGGGTTAGATACAGAGTAAAACTCCCTCTACACTGTCCTCATCAAACACTCCCAGGATAGGTACAGCGCGGGGTTAGACACAGAGTAGAGATCCCTCGACACTGTCTCCATCAAACGCTCCCACGACAGGTACAGCAAGGTGTTAGATACAGATTAAAGCTCCCTCTACACTGTCCCCATCAAACACTCCCAGGACAGGTACAGCACGGGGTTAGATACAGAGTAAAGCTCCCTCTACACTGTCCCCATCAAACACTCCCAGGACAGGTACAGCACGGGGTGAGATACAGAGTAAAGCTCCCTCTACACTGTCCCCATCAAACACTCCCAGGGCAGGTACAGCACGGGGTTAGTTACAGTGTAAAGCTCTCTCTACACTGTCCTCATCAAACACTCCCAGGACAGGTACAGCACAGGGTTAGATACAGAGTAAAGCTCCCTCTCCACTGCCCCCATCAAACACTCCCAGGACAGGTACAGCACGGAGTTAAATACAGACTAAAACTCCCTCTCCACTGACCCCATCAAACACTCCCAGGACAGGTACAGCACAGGGTTAGATACAGAGTAAAGCTCCCTCTACACTGTCCCCATCAAACACTCCCAGGACAGGTACAACACGGGGTTCGATACAGAGTAAAGCTCCCTCTCCACCGTCCCCATCAAAATCTCCTAGGACAGGAACAGCACGGGGTTCGATACAGAGTCAAGCTCCCTCTCCACTGTCCCCATCAAACACTCCCAGGACAGGTACAGCACGGGGTTAGATACAGAGTAGAGCTCCCTCTCCACTGTCCCCATCAAACACTCCAGGACAGGTACAGCACAGGGTTAGATACAGAGTAACGCTCCCTCTACACTGTCCCCATCAAACACTCCCAGGGCAGGTACAGCACGGGGTTAGATACAGAGTAAAGCTCCCTCTCCACCGTCCCCATCAAACATTCCCAGCACAGGTACAGCACGGGGTTAGATACAGAGTAAAGCTCCCTCTCCACCGTCCCCATCAAACATTCCCAGGACATGTACAGCACGGGGTTAGATACAGAGTAAACCTCCCTCTCCACTGCCCCCATAAAACACTCCCAGGACAGGTACAGCATGGGGTTAAATACAGAGTAAAGTTCCCTCTCCACTGTCTCCATCAAACACTCCCAGGACAGGTACAGTACGGGGTGAGATAGAGAGTAAAGCTACCTCTAAACCGTCCCCATCAAAAACTCCCAGGACAGGTACAGCACGGGGTTAAATACACAGTAAAGTTTCCTCTACACTGTCCCCATCAAACACTCTCAGGACAGGTACAGCACGGGGTAAGATACGGAGTAATGCTCCCTCTACACTGTCCCCATCAAACACTCCCAGGACAGGTCCAGCACGGGGTTAGATACAGAGTAGAGGTCCCTCTACACTGTCTCCATCAAACACTCCCAGGACAGGTACAGCACGGGGTTAGATAGAGAGTAAAGCTTCCTCTACACTGTCCCCATCAAAGACTTCCAGGACAGGTACAGCAAGGTGTTAGATACAGAGTAAAGCTCCCTCTACACTGCCCCCATCAAACACTCCCAGGACAGGTACAGCACGGGGTTAGATACAGAGTAAAGCTCCCTCTACACTGTCCCCATCAAACACTCCCACGACAGGTACAGCAAGGTGTTAGATACAGAGGAAAGCTCCCTCTACACTGCCCCCATCAAAAACTCCCAGGACAGGTACAGCACGGGGTTAGAAACAGAGTAAAGCTCCCTCTACACTGTCCCCATCAAACACTCCCAGAACAGGTACAGCACGGGGTTAGATACAGAGTAAAACTCCCTCTACACTGTCCTCATCGAACACTCCCAGGATAGGTACAGCACAGGGTTAGATACAGAGTAAAGCTCCCTCTACACTGTCCCCATCAAACACTCCCAGAACAGGTACAGCACGGGGTTAGATACAGAGTAAAACTCCCTCTACACTGTCCTCATCAAACACTCCCAGGATAGGTACAGCGCGGGGTTAGACACAGAGTAGAGATCCCTCGACACTGTCACCATCAAACGCTCCCACGACAGGTACAGCAAGGTGTTAGATACAGAGTAAAGCTCCCTCTACACTGCCCCCATCAAACACTCCCAGGACAGGTACAGCACGGGGTTAGATACAGAGTAAAGCTCCCTCTACACTGTCCCCGTCAAACACTCCCAGGACAGGTACAGCACGGGGTGAGATACAGAGTAAAGCTCCCTCTACACTGTCCCCATCAAACACTCCCAGGACAGGTACAGCACGGGGTTAGTTACAGTGTAAAGCTCTCTCTACACTGTCCTCATCAAACACTCCCAGGACAGGTACAGCACAGGGTTAGATACAGAGTAAAGCTCCCTCTCCACTGCCCCCATCAAACACTCCCAGGACAGGTACAGCACGGAGTTAAATACAGACTAAAACTCCCTCTCCACTGACCCCATCAAACACTCCCAGGACAGGTACAGCACAGGGTTAGATACAGAGTAAAGCTCCCTCCAAACTGTCCCCATCAAACACTCCCAGGACAGGTACAACACGGGGTTCGATACAGAGTAAAGCTCCCTCTCCACCGTCCCCATCAAAATCTCCTAGGACAGGAACAGCACGGGGTTCGATACAGAGTCAAGCTCCCTCTCCACTGTCCCCATCAAACACTCCCAGGACAGGTACAGCACGGGGTTAGATACAGAGTAGAGCTCCCTCTCCACTGTCCCCATCAAACACTCCTGGACAGGTACAGCACAGGGTTAGATACAGAGTTACGCTCCCTCTACACTGTCCCCATCAAACACTCCCAGGGCAGGTACAGCACGGGGTTCGATACAGAGTAAAGCTCCCTCTCCACCGTCCCCATCAAACATTCCCAGCACAGGTACAGCACGGGGTTAGATACAGAGTAAAGCTCCCACTCCACCGTCCCCATCAAACATTCCCAGGACATGTACAGCACGGGGTTAGATACAGAGTAAACCTCCCTCTCCACTGCCCCCATAAAACACTCCCAGGACAGGTACAGCATGGGGTTAAATACAGAGTAAAGTTCCCTCTCCACTGTCTCCATCAAACACTCCCAGGACAGGGACAGTACGGGGTGAGATAGAGAGTAAAGCTCCCTCTAAACCGTCCCCATCAAAAACTCCCAGGACAGGTACAGCACGGGGTTAAATACACAGTAAAGTTTCCTCTACACTGTCCCCATCAAACACTCTCAGGACAGGTACAGCACGGGGTGAGATACGGAGTAAAGCTCCCTCTACACTGTCCCCATCAAACACTCCCAGGACAGGTCCAGCACGGGGTTAGATACAGAGTAGAGGTCCCTCTACACTGTCTCCATCAAACACTCCCAGGACAGGTACAGCACGGGGTTAGATAGAGAGTAAAGCTTCCTCTACACTGTCCCCATCAAAGACTTCCAGGACAGGTACAGCACGGGGTTAGATACAGAGTAAAGCTCCCACTACACTGTCCTCATCAAACACTCCCAGGACAGGTACAGCACGGGGTTAGTTACAGTGTACAGCTCTCTCTACACTGTCCTCATCAAACACTCCCAGGACAGGTACAGCATGGGGTAAGATACAGAGTAGAGATCCCTCTACACTGTCTCCATCAAACACTCCAAGGACAGGTACAGCAAGGTGTTAGATACAGAGTAAAGCTCCCTCTACACTGTCCCCATCAAACACTCCCAGGACAGGTACAGCACAGGGTTAGATACAGAGTAAAGCTCCCTCTACACTGTCCCCATCAAACACTCCCAGGACAGGTCCAGCACGGGGTTAGATACAGAGTAGAGGTCCCTCTACACTGTCTCCATCAAACACTCCCAGGACAGGTACAGCACGGGGTTAGAGAGAGAGTAAAGCTTCCTCTACACTGTCCCCATCAAAGACTTCCAGGACAGGTACAGCACGGGGTTAGATACAGAGTAAAGCTCCCTCTCCACTGCCCCCATTAAACACTCCCAGGACAGGTACAGCACGGGGTTAAATACAGAGTAAAGCTCCCTCTCCACTGTCTCCATCAAACACTCCCAGGACAGGTACAACACGGGGTTAAATACAGAGTAAAACTCCCTCTACACTGTCCTCATCAAACACTCCCAGGATAGGTACAGCAAGGTGTTAGATACAGAGTTAAGCTCCCTCTACACTGTCCCCATCAAACACTCCCAGGACAGGTACAGCACGGGGTTAGATACAGAGTAGAGATCCCTCGACACTGTCTCCATCAAACGCTCCCACGACAGGTACAGCAAGGTGTTAGATACAGAGTAAAGCTCCCTCTACACTGCCCCCATCAAAAACTCCCAGGACAGGTACAGCACGGGGTTAGAAACAGAGTAAAGCTCCCTCTACACTGTCCCCATCAAACACTCCCAGAACAGGTACAGCACGGGGTTAGATACAGAGTAAAACTCCCTCTACACTGTCCTCATCAAACACTCCCAGGATAGGTACAGCACAGGGTTAGATACAGAGTAAAGCTCCCTCTACACTGTCCCCATCAAACACTCCCAGAACAGGTACAGCACGGGGTTAGATACAGAGTAAAACTCCCTCTACACTGTCCTCATCAAACACTCCCAGGATAGGTACAGCGCGGGGTTAGACACAGAGTAGAGATCCCTCGACACTGTCTCCATCAAACGCTCCCACGACAGGTACAGCAAGGTGTTAGATACAGAGTAAAGCTCCCTCTACACTGTCCCCATCAAACACTCCCAGGATAGGTACAGCACGGGGTTAGATACAGAGTAGAGATCCCTCGACACTGTCTCCATCAAACGCTCCCACGACAGGTACAGCAAGGTGTTAGATACAGAGTAAAGCTCCCTCGACACTGCCCCCATCAAACACTCCCAGGACAGGTACAGCACGGGGTTAGATACATAGTAAAGCTCCCTCTACACTGTCCCCATCAAACACTCCCAGGACAGGTACAGCACGGGGTGAGATACAGAGTAAAGCTCCCTCTACACTGTCCCCATCAAACACTCCCAGGACAGGTACAGCACGGGGTTAGTTACAGTGTAAAGCTCTCTCTACACTGTCCTCATCAAACACTCCCAGGACAGGTACAGCACAGGGTTAGATACAGAGTAAAGCTCCTTCTCCACTGCCCCCATCAAACACTCCCAGGACAGGTACAGCACGGAGTTAAATACAGACTAAAACTCCCTCTCCACTGTCCCCATCAAACACTCCCAGGACAGGTACAGCACAGGGTTAGATACAGAGTAAAGCTCCCCCTACACTGTCCCCATCAAACACTCCCAGGACAGGTACAACACGGGGTTCGATACAGAGTAAAGCTCCCTCACCACCGTCGCCATCAAAATCTCCTAGGACAGGAACAGCACGGGGTTCGATACAGAGTCAAGCTCCCTCTCCACTGTCCCCATCAAACACTCCCAAGACAGGTACAGCACGGGGTTAGATACAGAGTAGAGCTCCCTCTCCACTGTCCCCATCAAACACTCCCGGACAGGTACAGCACAGGGTTAGATACAGAGTAACGCTCCCTCTACACTGTCCCCATCAAACACTCCCAGGGCAGGTACAGCACGGGGTTAGATACAGAGTAAAGCTCCCTCTCCACCGTCCCCATCAAACATTCCCAGCACAGGTACAGCACGGGGTTAGATACAGAGTAAAGCTCCCTCTCCACCGTCCCCATCAAACATTCCCAGGACATGTACAGCACGGGGTTAGATACAGAGTAAACCTCCCTCTCCACTGCCCCCATAAAACACTCCCAGGACAGGTACAGCATGGGGTTAAATACAGAGTAAAGTTCCCTCTAAACCGTCCCCATCAAAAACTCCCAGGACAGGTACAGCACGGGGTTAAATACACAGTAAAGTTTCCTCTACACTGTCCCCATCAAACACTCTCAGGACAGGTACAGCACGGGGTGAGATACGGAGTAAAGCTCCCTCTACACTGTCCCCATCAAACACACCCAGGACAGGTCCAGCACGGGGTTAGATACAGAGTAGAGGTCCCTCTACACTGTCTCCATCAAACACTCCCAGGACAGGTACAGCACGGGGTTAGATAGAGAGTAAAGCTTCCTCTACACTGTCCCCATCAAAGACTTCCAGGACAGGTACAGCACGGGGTTAGATACAGAGTAAAGCTCCCACTACACTGTCCTCATCAAACACTCCCAGGACAGGTACAGCACGGGGTTAGTTACAGTGTACAGCTCTCTCTACACTGACCTCATCAAACACTCCCAGGACAGGTACAGCACGGGGTAAGATACAGAGTAGAGATCCCTCTACACTGTCTCCATCAAACACTCCAAGGACAGGTACAGCAAGGTGTTAGATACAGAGTAAAGCTCCCTCTACACTGTCCCCATCAAACACTCCCAGGACAGGTACAGCACAGGGTTAGATTCAGAGTAAAGCTCCCTCTACACTGTCCCCATCAAACACTCCCAGGACAGGTCCAGCACGGGGTTAGATACAGAGTAGAGGACCCTCTACACTGTCTCCATCAAACACTCCCAGGACAGGTACAGCACGGGGTTAGAGAGAGAGTAAAGCTTCCTCTACACTGTCCCCATCAAAGACTTCCAGGACAGGTACAGCACGGGGTTAGATACAGAGTAAAGCTCCCACTACACTGTCCTCATCAAACACTCCCAGGACAGGTACAGCACGGGGTTAGTTACAGTGTAAAGCTCTCTCTACACTGTCCTCATCAAACACTCCCAGGACAGGTACAGCACGGGGTAAGATACAGAGTAGAGATCCCTCTACACTGTCTCCATCAAACACTCCAAGGACAGGTACAGCAAGGTGGTAGATACAGAGTAAAGCTCCCTCTACACTGTCCCCATCAAACACTCCCAGGACAGGTACAGCACAGGGTTAGATACAGAGTAAAGCTCCCTCTACACTGTCCCCATCAAACACTCCCAGGACAGGTACAGCACGGGGTTCGATACAGAGTAAAGCTCCCTCTCCACCATCCCCATCAAACATTCCCGGACAGGTACAGCACAGGGTTAGATACAGAGTAACGCTCCCTCTACACTGTCCCCATCAAACACTCCCAGGGCAGGTACAGCACGAGGTTAGATACAGAGTAAAGCTCCCTCTCCACCGTCCCCATCAAACATTCCCAGCACAGGTACAGCACGGGGTTAGATACAGAGTAAAGCTCCCTCTCCACCGTCCACATCAAACATTCCCAGGACATGTACAGGACGGGGTTACATACAGAGTAAACCTCCCTCTCCACTGCCCCCATAAAACACTCCCAGGACAGGTACAGCATGGGGTTAAATACAGAGTAAAGTTCCCTCTCCACTGTCTCCATCAAACACTCCCAGGACAGGTACAGTACGGGGTGAGATAGAGAGTAAAGCTCCCTCTAAACCGTCCCCATCAAAAACTCCCAGGACAGGTACAGCACGGGGTTAAATACACAGTAAAGTTTCCTCTACACTGTCCCCATCAAACACTCTCAGGACAGGTACAGCACGGGTGAGATACGGAGTAAAGCTCCCTCTACACTGTCCCCATCAAACACTCCCAGGACAGGTCCAGCACGGGGTTAGATACAGAGTAGAGGTCCCTCTACACTGTCTCCATCAAACACTCCCAGGACAGGTACAGCACGGGGTTAGATAGAGAGTAAAGCTTCCTCTACACTGTCCCCATCAAAGACTTCCAGGACAGGTACAGCACGGGGTTAGATACAGAGTAAAGCTCCCACTACACTGTCCTCATCAAACACTCCCAGGACAGGTACAGCACGGGGTTAGTTACAGTGTACAGCTCTCTCTACACTGTCCTCATCAAACACTCCCAGGACAGGTACAGCACGGGGTAAGATACAGAGTAGAGATCCCTCTACACTGTCTCCATCAAACACTCCAAGGACAGGTACAGCAAGGTGTTAGATACAGAGTAAAGCTCCCTCTACACTGTCCCCACCAAACACTCCCAGGACAGGTACAGCACAGGGTTAGACACAGAGTAAAGCTCCCTCTACACTGTCCCCATCAAACACTCCCAGGACAGGTCCAGCACGGGGTTAGATACAGAGTAGAGGTCCCTCTACAGTGTCTCCATCAAACACTCCCAGGACAGGTACAGCACGGGGTTAGATACAGAGTAAAGCTCCCACTACACTGTCCTCATCAAACACTCCCAGGACAGGTACAGCACGGGGTTAGTTACAGTGTAAAGCTCTCTCTACACTGTCCTCATCAAACACTCCCAGGACAGGTACAGCACGGGGTAAGATACAGAGTAGAGATCCCTCTACACTGTCTCCATCAAACACTCCAAGGACAGGTACAGCACGGGGTTAGTTACAGTGTACAGCTCTCTCTACACTGTCCTCATCAAACACTCCCAGGACAGGTACAGCACGGGGTAAGATACAGAGTAGAGATCCCTCTACACAGTCTCCATCAAACACTCCAAGGACAGGTACAGCAAGGTGTTAGATACAGAGTAAAGCTCCCTCTACACTGTCCCCACCAAACACTCCCAGGACAGGTACAGCACAGGGTTAGACACAGAGTAAAGCTCCCTCTACACTGTCCCCATCAAACACTCCCAGGACAGGTCCAGCACGGGGTTAGATACAGAGTAGAGGTCCCTCTACACTGTCTCCATCAAACACTCCCAGGACAGGTACAGCACGGGGTTAGATACAGAGTAAAGCTCCCACTACACTGTCCTCATCAAACACTCCCAGGACAGGTACAGCACGGGGTTAGTTACAGTGTAAAGCTCTCTCTACACTGTCCTCATCAAACACTCCCAGGACAGGTACAGCACGGGGTAAGATACAGAGTAGAGATCCCTCTACACTGTCCCCATCAAACACTCCCAGGACAGGTACAGCACAGGGTTAGATACAGAGTAAAGCTCCCTCTACACTGTCCCCATCAAACACTCCCAGGACAGGTACAGCACGGGGTTCGATACAGAGTAAAGCTCCCTCTCCACCGTCCCCGTCAAAAACTCCTAGGACAGGAACAGCACGGTATTAGATACAGAGTAAAGCTCCCTCTCCACTGTCCCCATCAAACACTCCCAGGACAGGTACAGCACGGGGTTAGATACAGAGTAAAGCTCCCTCTCCACTATCTCCATCAAACTCTCCCAGGACAGGTACAGCACGGGGTTAGATACAGAGTAAAGCTTCCTCTCCACCATCCCCATCAAACATTCCCAGGACAGGTACACCACGGGGTTAGATACAAAGTAAAGCTTCCTCTCCACCGCCCCCATCAAACATTCCCAGGACAAGTACAGCACGGGGTTAAATACAGAGTAAAACTCCCTCTCCACTGTCTCCATCAAACACTCCCAGGACAGGTAAAGCACGGGGTTAGATACAGAGCAAAGCTCCCACTACACTGTCCCCATCAAACACTCCCAGGTCAGGTACAGCACGGGGTTAGATACAGAGTAAAGCTCCCACTACACTGTCCCCATCAAACACTCCCAGGTCAGGTACAGCACGGGGTTAGATACAGAGTAAAGCTCTCTCTACACTTTCCTCATCAAACACTCCCAGGACAGGTACAGCACGGTGTTAGATACAGAGTGAAGCTCCCTCTACACTGTCCTCATCAAACACTCCCAGGACAGGTGCAGCACGGGGTTAGATACAGAGTGAAGCTCCCACTACACTGTCCTCATCAAACACTCCCAGGACAGGTACAGCACGGGGTTAGATACAGAGTAGAGATCCCTCTACAGTGTCCCAATCAAACACTCCCAGGACAGGTACAGCACAGGGTTAGATACAGAGTAAAGCTCCCTCTCCACTGCACCCATCAAACACTCCAAGGACAGGTACAGGACGGGGTTAAATGCAGAGTAAAACTCCCTCTCCACTGTCTCCATCAAACACTCCCAGGACAGGGACAGCACGGGGTTAGATACAGAGTAAAGCTCCCTCTACACTGACCCCATCAAACACTCCCAGGACAGGTACAGCACGGGGTTAGATACAGAGTAAAGCTCCCTCTACACTGCCCCATCAAACACTCCCAGGACAGGTCCAGCACGGGGTTTAGATACAGAGTAAAGCTCCCTCTCCACCGTCCCCATCAAACACTCCCAGGACAGGTACAGCACGGGGTTAAATACAGAGTAAAGCTCCCTCTCCACTGTCTCCATCAAACACTCCCAGGACAGGTACAACATGGGGTTAAATACAGAGTAAAGCTCCCTCTCCACCGTCCCCATCAAACATTCCCAGGACAGGTACAGCACGGGGTTACATACAGAGTAAAGCTCCCTCTCCACTGCCCCCATCAAACACTCCCAGGACAGGTACAGCACGGGGTTAAATACAGAGTAAAGCTCCCTCTCCACTGTCTCCATCAAACACTCCCAGGACAGGTACAACACGGGGTTAGATACAGAGTAAAACTCCCTCTCCACTGTCTCCATCAAACACTACCAGGACAGGTACAGAACGGTGTTAGATACAGAGGAAAGCTCCCTCTACACAGTCCCCATCAAACACTCCCAGGATAGGTGCATCACGGGGTGAGATAGAGAGTAAAGCTCCCTCTAAACCGTCTCCATCAAACACTCCCAGGACAGGTGCAGCACGGGGTTAGATACAGAATAAAGCTCCCACTACACTCTCCGCATTAAACACTCGCAGGACAGGTACAGCACCGGGTTAGATACAGAGTAAAGCTCTCTCTACACTGTCCTCATCAAACACTCCCAGGACAGGTACAGCACGGGGTTAAATACAGAGTAAAACTCCATCTCCACTGTCTCCATCAAACACTCCCAGGACAGGTACAGCACGGGGTTAGATACAGAGTAAAGCTCCCTCTACACTGACCCCATCAAACACTCCCAGGACAGGTACAGCACGGGGTTAGATACAGAGTAAAGCTCCCTCTACACTGCCCCATCAAACACTCCCAGGACAGGTCCAGCACAGGGTTTAGATACAGAGTAAAGCTCCCTCTCCACTGTCCCCATCAAACACTCCCAGATAGGTACAGCACGGGGTTAAATACAGAGTAAAGCTCCCTCTCCACTGTCTCCATCAAACACTCCCAGGACAGGTACAGCACGGGGTTAAATACAGAGTAAAACTCCCTCTCCACTGTCCCCATCAAACACTCCCAGGACAGGTACAGCACGGGGTTAAATACAGAGTAAAACTCCCTCTCCACTGTCCCCATCAAACACTCCCAGGACAGGTACAGCACGGTGTTAGATACAGAGTGAAGCTCCCTCTACACTGTCCCCATCAAACACTCCCAGGACAGGTACAGCACGGGGTTAGATACAGAGTAAAGCTCCCTCTACACTGTCCTCATCAAACACTCCCAGGACAGGTGCAGCACGGGGTTAGATACAGAGTAAAGCTCCCACTACATTGTCCCATCAAACACTCCCAGGACAGGTACAGCACGGGGTTAGATACAGAGTAAAGCTCTCTCTACACTGTCCCCATCAAACACTCCCAGGTGAGGTACAGCACGGGGTTAGATACAGAGTAAAGCTCTCTCTACACTTTCCTCATCAAACACTCCCAGGACAGGTACAGCACGGTGTTAGATACAGAGTGAAGCTCCCTCTACACTGTCCCCATCAAACACTCCCAGGACAGGTACAGCACGGGGTTAGATACAGAGTAAAGCTCCCTCTACACTGTCCTCATCAAACACTCCCAGGACAGGTGCAGCACGGGGTTAGATACAGAGTAAAGCTCCCACTACATTGTCCCATCAAACACTCCCAGGACAGATACAGCACGGGGTTAGATACAGAGGAAAGCTCTCTCTACACTGTCCTCATCAAACACTCCCAGGACAGGTACAGCACGGGGTTCGATACAGAATAGAGATCCCTCTACAGTGTCTCCATCAAACACTCCCAGGACAGGTACAGCACAGGGTTAGATACAGAGTAAAGCTCCCTCTCCACTGCACCCATCAAACACTCCAAGGACAGGTACAGGACGGGGTTAAATACAGAATAAAACTCCCTCTCCACTGTCTCCATCAAACACTCCCAGGACAGGGACAGCACGGGGTTAGATACAGAGTAAAGCTCCCTCTACACTGCCCCATCAAACACTCCCAGGACAGGTCCAGCACGGGGTTTAGATACAGAGTAAAGCTCCCTCTCCACCGTCCCCATCAAACACTCCCAGGACAGGCACAGCACGGGGTTTAATACAGAGTAAAGCTCCCTCTCCACCGTCCCCATCAAACATTCCGAGGACAGGTACAGCACGGGGTTAGATACAGAGTAAAGCTCCCTCTCCACTGCCCCCATCAAACACTCCCAGGACAGGTACAGCACGGTGTTAGATACAGAGGAAAGCTCCCTCTACACTGTCCCCATCAAACACTCCCAGGATAGGTACATCACGGGGTGAGATAGAGAGTAAAGCTCCCTCTAAACCGTCCCCATCAAACACTCCCAGGACAGGTACAGCACGGGGTTAGATACAGAGTAAAGTTCCCTCTACACTGTCCCTATCAATACTCCCAGGACAGGTCTAGCATGGGGTTAGATACAGAGTAAAGCTCCCTCTAAACTGTCCTCATCAAACACTCCCAGTACAGGTACAGCACGGTGTTAGTTACAGAGGAAAGCTCCCTCTACACTGTCCCCATCAAACACTCCCAGGACAGGTACAGCACGGGGTTAAATACAGAGTAAAGCTCCCTCTACACTGTCCCCATCAATGACTCCCAGGACAGGTACAGCACAGGGTTAGATACAGAGTAAAGCTCCCTCTCCACTGTCTCCATCAAACACTCCCAGGACAGGTACAGCATGGGGTTAGATACAGAGTAAAGCTCCCTCTACACTGTCCTCATCAAACACTCCCAGGACAGGTGCAGCACGGGGTTAGATACAGAATAAAGCTCCCACTACACTGTCCGCAACAAACACTCCCAGGACAGGTACAGCACCGGGTCAGATACAGTGTAAAGCTCTATCTACACTGTCCTCATCAAACACTCCCAGGACAGGTACAGCACGGGGTTAAATACAGAGTAAAACTCCCTCTCCACTGTCTCCATCAAACACTCCCAGGACAGGTACAGCACGGGGTTAGATACAGAGTAAAGCTCCCTCTACACTGACCCCATCAAACACTCCCAGGACAGGTACAGCACGGGGTTAGATACAGAGTAAAGCTCCCTCTACACTGCCCCATCAAACACTCCCAGGACAGGTCCAGCACAGGGTTTAGATACAGAGTAAAGCTCCCTCTCCACCGTCCCCATCAAACACTCCCAGGACAGGTACAGCACGGGGTTAAATACAGAGTAAAGCTCCCTCTCCACTGTCTCCATCAAACACTCCCAGGACAGGTACAGCACGGGGTTAAATACAGAGTAAAACTCCCTCTACACTGTCCTCATCAAACACTCCCAGGACAGCTCCAGCACGGGGTTAGATACAGAGTAAGGTTCCCTCTACACTGTCTCCATCAAACACTCCCAGGACAGGTACAGCACGGGGTTCGATACAGAGTAAAGCTCCCTCTCCACTGCCCCCATCAAACACTCCCAGGACAGGTACAGCACAGGGTTAGATACAGAGTAAAGCTCCCTCTCCACTGCCCCCATCAAACACTCCCAGGACAGGTCCAGCACGGGGTTAAATACAGAGTAAAACTCCCTCTCCACTGTCCCCATCAAACACTCCCGGACAGGTACAGCACAGGGTTAGATACAGAGTAAAGCTCCCTCTCCACCGTCCCCATCAAACATTCCCAGGACAGGAACAGCACGGGGTTAGATACAGAGTAAAGCTCCCTCTCCACCGTCCCCATCAAACACTCCCAGGACAGGTACAGCACGGGGTTAGATACACAGTAAAGTTCCCTCTACACTGTCCCCATCAAACACTCCCAGGACAGCTCCAGCACGGGGTTAGATTCAGAGTAAAGCTCCCTCTACACTGTCCTCATCAAACACTCCCAGGACAGGTACAGCACGGTGTTAGATACAGTGGGAAGCTCCCTCCACACTGTCCCCATCAAACACTCCCAGGACAGGTACAGCACGGGGTTAGATACAGAGTTAAGCTCCCTCTACACTGTCCTCAACAAACACTCCCAGGACAGGTGCAGCACGGGGTTAGATACAGAGTAAAGCTCCCACTACACTGTCCCCATCAAACACTCCCAGGACAGGTACAGCACGGGGTTAGGTACAGAGTAAAGCTCTCTCTGCACTGTCCTCATCAAACACTCCCAGGACAGGTACAGCACGGGGTTAGATACAGAGTAGAGATCCCTCTCCAGTGTCTCCATCAAACACTCCCAGGACAGGTACAACATGGGGTTAAATACAGAGTAAAGCTCCGTCTCCACCGTCCCCATCAAACATTCCCAGGACAGGTACAGCACGGGGTTAGATACAGAGTAAAGCTCCCTCTCCACCGTCCCCATCAAACACTCCCAGGACAGGTACAGCACGTGGTTAGATACACAGTAAAGTTCCCTCTACACTGTCCCCATCAAACACTCCCAGGACAGCTCCAGCACGGGGTTAGATTCAGAGTAAAGCTCCCTCTACACTGTCCTCATCAAACACTCCCAGGACAGGTACAGCACGGGGTTAGATACAGAGTTAAGCTCCCTCTACACTGTCCTCATCAAACACTCCCAGGACAGGTGCAGCACGGGGTTAGATACAGAGTAAAGCTCCCACTACACTGTCCCCATCAAACACTCCCAGGACAGGTACAGCACGGGGTTAGCTACAGAGTAAAGCTCTCTCTACACTGTCCTCATCAAACACTCCCAGGACAGGTACAGCACGGGGTTAGATACAGAGTAGAGATCCCTCTACAGTGTCTCCATCAAACACTCCCAGGACAGGTACAACATGGGGTTAAATACAGAGTAAAGCTCCCTCTCCACCGTCCCCATCAAACATTCCCAGGACAGGTACAGCACGGGGTTAAATACAGAGTAAAGCTCCCTCTCCACTGTCTCCATCAAACACTCCCAGGACAGGTACAACACGGGGTTAAATACAGAGTAAAACTCCCTCTGCACTGTCCTCATGAAACACTCCCAGGACAGGTACAGCACGGTGTTAGATACAGAGGAAAGCTCCCTCTACACTGTCCCCATCAAACACTCCCAGGATAGGTACATCACGGGGTGAGATAGAGAGTAAAGCTCCCTCTAAACCGTCCCCATCAAACACTCCCAGGACAGGTACAGCACGGGGTTAGATACAGAGTAAAGTTCCCTCTACACTGTCCCTATCAACACTCCCAGGACAGGTCTAGCATGGGGTTAGATACAGAGTAAAGCTCCCTCTACACTGTCCTCATCAAACACTCCCAGGACAGGTACAGCACGGTGTTAGTTACAGAGGAAAGCTCCCTCTACACTGTCCCCATCAAACACTCCCAGGACAGGTACAGCACGGGGTTAGATACAGAGTAAAGCTCCCTCGACACTGTCCCCATCAATGACTCCCAGGACAGGTGCAGCACAGGGTTAGATACAGAGTAAAGCTCCCTCTCCACTGTCTCCATCAAACACTCCCAGGACAGGTACAGCACGGTGTTCGATACAGAGTGAAGCTCCCACTACACTGTCCGCATCAAACACTCCCAGGACAGGTACAGCACCGGGTTAGATACAGTGTAAAGCTCTCTCTACACTGTCCTCATCAAACACTCCCAGGACAGGTACAGCACGGGGTTAAATACAGAGTAAAACTCCCTCTCCGCTGTCTCCATCAAACACTCCCAGGACAGGTACAGCACGGGGTTAGATACAGAGTAAAGCTCCCTCTACACTGTCCTCATCAAACACTCCCAGGACAGGTACAGCACGGTGTTAGATACAGTGGGAAGCTCCCTCTACACTGTCCCCATCGAACACTCCCAGGACAGGTACAGCACGGGGTTAGATACAGAGTAAAGCTCTCTCTACACTGTCCTCATCAAACACTCCCAGGACAGGTACAGCACGGGGTTAGATACAGAGTAAAGCTCCCTCTACACTGACCCCATCAAACACTCCCAGGACAGGTACAGCACGGGGTTAGATACAGAGTAAAGCTCCCTCTACACTGCCCCATCAAACACTCCCAGGACAGGTCCAGCATGGGGTTTAGATACAGAGTAAAGCTCCCTCTCCACCGTCCCCATCAAACACTCCCAGGACAGGTACAGCACAGGCTTAGATCCAGAGTAAAGCTCCCTCTCCACCGTCCCCATCAAACACTCCCAGGACAGGTACAACACGGGGTTAAATACATAGTAAAGCTCCCTCTCCACTGTCTCCATCAAACACTCCCAGGACAGGTACAACACGGGGTTAAATACAGAGTAAAGCTCCCTCTCCACCGTCCCCATCAAACATTCCCAGGAGAAGTACAGAACGGGGTTGGATACAGAGTAAAGCTCCCTCTCCACTGTCCCCATAAAACACTCCCAGGACAGGTACAGCACGGGGTTAAATACAGAGTAAAGCTCCCTCTCCACCGTCCCCATCAAACACTCCCAGGACAGGTACAGCACGGGGTTAGATACACAGTAAAGTTCCCTCTACACTGTCCCCATCAAACACTCCCAGGACAGCTCTAGCACGGGTTTAGATTCAGAGTAAAGCTCCCTCTACACTGTCCTCATCAAACACTCCCAGGACAGGTACAGCACGGTGTTAGATACAGTGGGAACCTCCCTCTACACTGTCCCCATCAAACACTCCCAGGAGAGGTACAGCACGGGGTTAGATACAGAGTAAAGCTCCCACTACACTGTCCCCATCAAACACTCCCAGGACAGGTACAGCACGGTGTTAGATACAGAGTAAAGCTCCCTCTCCACCGTCCCCATCAAACACTCCCAGGACAGGTACAGCACGGGGTTAGATACAGAGTAAAGCTCCCTCTACACTGCCCCATCAAACACTCCCAGGACAGGTACAGCACGGGGTTAGATACAGAGTAAAGCTCCCTCTCCACCGTCCCCATCAAACACTCCCAGGACAGGTACAGCACGGGGTTAGATACAGAGTAAAGCTCCCTCTCCACCGTCCCCATCAAACACTCCCAGGACAGGTCCAACACGGGGTTAAATACATAATAAAGCTCCCTCTCCACTGTCTACATCAAACACTCCCAGGACAGGTACAACACGGGGTTAAATACAGAGTAAAACTCCCTCTCCACTGTCTCCATCAAACACTCCCAGGACAGGTACAGCATGGGGTTAGATACAGAGTAAAGTTCCCTCTACACTGTCCCCATCAACACTCCCAGGACATGTCTAGCACGGGGTTAGATACAGAGTAAAGCTCCTTCTACACTGTCCTCATCAAACACTCCCAGGACAGGTACAGCACGGTGTTAGATACAGAGGAAAGCTCACTCTACACTGTCCCCATCAAACACTCCCAGGACAGGTACAGGCATAGTGTAGGTTAGATGGCTTTTGTTTCGGTGCAAAATCGTGGGCCGAAGGGCCTGTACTGCGCTGTTTCGTTCTATAATGAGCACGGGGTTAGATACAGAGTAGAGATCCCTCTACACTGTCTCCATCAAACACTCCCCGGACAGGTACAGCACAGGGTTAGATACAGAGTAAAGCTCCCTCTCCATTGCCCCCATCAAACACTCCCAGGACAGGTACAGCACGGGGTTAAATACAGAGTAAAACTCCCTCTCCACTGTCTCCATCAAACACTCCCAGGACAGGTCCAGCATGGGGTTTAGATACAGAGTAAAGCTCCCTCTCCACCGTCCCCATCAAACACTCCCAGGATAGGTACATCACGGGGTGAGATAGAGAGTAAAGCTCCCTCTAAACCGTCCCCATCAAACACTCCCAGGACAGGTACAGCACGGGGTGAGATACAGAGTAAAGTTCCCTCTACACTGTCCCTATCAACACTCCCAGGACAGGTCTAGCATGGGGTTAGATACAGAGTAAAGCTCCCTCTACACTGTCCCCATCAAACACTCCCAGGACAGGTACAGCACGGTGTTAGTTACAGAGGAAAGCTCCCTCTACACTGTCCCCATCAAACACTCCCAGGACAGGTACAGCACGGGGTTAAATACAGAGTAAAGCTCCCTCTACACTGTCCCCATCAATGACTCCCAGGACAGGTACAGCACAGGGTTAGATACAGAGTAAAGCTCCCTCTCCACTGTCTCCATCAAACACTCCCAGGACAGGTCCAGCACGGTGTTCGATACAGAGTGAAGCTCCCACTACACTGTCCCCATCAAACACTGCCAGGACAGGTACAGCACGGGGTTAGATACAGAGTAAAGCTCCCTCTACACTGACCCCATCAAACACTCCCAGGACAGGTACAGCACGGGGTTAGATACAGAGTAAAGCTCCCTCTACACTGCCCCATCAAACACTCCCAGGACAGGTCCAGCACAGGGTTTAGATACAGAGTAAAGCTCCCTCTCCACCGTCCCCATCAAACACTCCCAGGACAGGTACAGCACGGGGTTAAATACAGAGTAAAGCTCCCTCTCCACTGTCTCCATCAAACACTCCCAGGACAGGTACAGCACGGGGTTAAATACAGAGTAAAACTCCCTCTACACTGTCCTCATCAAACACTCCCAGGACAGGTACAGCACGGGGTTAGATACAGAGTAAGGTTCCCTCTACACTGTCTCCATCAAACACTCCCAGGACAGGTACAGCACGGGGTTCGATACAGAGTAAAGCTCCCTCTCCACTGCCCCCATCAAACACTCCCAGGACAGGTACAGCACAGGGTTAGATACAGAGTAAAGCTCCCTCTCCACTGCCCCCATCAAACACTCCCAGGACAGGTACAGCACGGGGTTAAATACAGAGTAAAACTCCCTCTCCACTGTCCCCATCAAACACTCCCGGACAGGTACAGCACAGGGTTAGATACAGAGTAAAGCTCCCTCTCCACCGTCCCCATCAAACATTCCCAGGACAGGTACAGCACGGGGTTAGATACAGAGTAAAGCTCCCTCTCCACCGTCCCCATCAAACACTCCCAGGACAGGTACAGCACGGGGTTAGATACACAGTAAAGTTCCCTCTACACTGTCCCCATCAAACACTCCCAGGACAGCTCCAGCACGGGGTTAGATTCAGAGTAAAGCTCCCTCTACACTGTCCTCATCAAACACTCCCAGGACAGGTACAGCACGGTGTTAGATACAGTGGGAAGCTCCCTCCACACTGTCCCCATCAAACACTCCCAGGACAGGTACAGCACGGGGTTAGATACAGAGTTAAGCTCCCTCTACACTGTCCTCAACAAACACTCCCAGGACAGGTGCAGCACGGGGTTAGATACAGAGTAAAGCTCCCACTACACTGTCCCCATCAAACACTCCCAGGACAGGTACAGCACGGGGTTAGGTACAGAGTAAAGCTCTCTCTGCACTGTCCTCATCAAACACTCCCAGGACAGGTACAGCACGGGGTTAGATACAGAGTAGAGATCCCTCTCCAGTGTCTCCATCAAACACTCCCAGGACAGGTACAACATGGGGTTAAATACAGAGTAAAGCTCCGTCTCCACCGTCCCCATCAAACATTCCCAGGACAGGTACAGCACGGGGTTAGATACAGAGTAAAGCTCCCTCTCCACCGTCCCCATCAAACACTCCCAGGACAGGTACAGCACGTGGTTAGATACACAGTAAAGTTCCCTCTACACTGTCCCCATCAAACACTCCCAGGACAGCTCCAGCACGGGGTTAGATTCAGAGTAAAGCTCCCTCTACACTGTCCTCATCAAACACTCCCAGGACAGGTACAGCACGGTGTTAGATACAGTGGGAAGCTCCCTCCACACTGTCCCCATCAAACACTCCCAGGACAGGTACAGCACGGGGTTAGATACAGAGTTAAGCTCCCTCTACACTGTCCTCATCAAACACTCCCAGGACAGGTGCAGCACGGGGTTAGATACAGAGTAAAGCTCCCACTACATTGTCCCCATCAAACACTCCCAGGACAGGTACAGCACGGGGTTAGCTACAGAGTAAAGCTCTCTCTACACTGTCCTCATCAAACACTCCCAGGACAGGTACAGCACGGGGTTAGATACAGAGTAGAGATCCCTCTACAGTGTCTCCATCAAACACTCCCAGGACAGGTACAACATGGGGTTAAATACAGAGTAAAGCTCCCTCTCCACCGTCCCCATCAAACATTCCCAGGACAGGTACAGCACGGGGTTAGATACAGAGTAAAGCTCCCTCTCCACTGCCCCCATTAAACACTCCCAGGACAGGTACAGCACGGGGTTAAATACAGAGTAAAGCTCCCTCTCCACTGTCTCCATCAAACACTCCCAGGACAGGTACAACACGGGGTTAAATACAGAGTAAAACTCCCTCTCCACTGTCCTCATGAAACACTCCCAGGACAGGTACAGCACGGTGTTAGATACAGAGGAAAGCTCCCTCTACACTGTCCCCATCAAACACTCCCAGGATAGGTACATCACGGGGTGAGATAGAGAGTAAAGCTCCCTCTAAACCGTCCCCATCAAACACTCCCAGGACAGGTACAGCACGGGGTTAGATACAGAGTAAAGTTCCCTCTACACTGTCCCTATCAACACTCCCAGGACAGGTCTAGCATGGGGTTAGATACAGAGTAAAGCTCCCTCTACACTGTCCCCATCAATGACTCCCAGGACAGGTGCAGCACAGGGTTAGATACAGAGTAAAGCTCCCTCTCCACTGTCTCCATCAAACGCTCCCAGGACAGGTACAGCACGGTGTTCGATACAGAGTGAAGCTCCCACTACACTGTCCGCATCAAACACTCCCAGGACAGGTACAGCACCGGGTTAGATACAGAGTAAAGCTCTCCCTACACTGTCCTCATCAAACACTCCCAGGACAGGTACAGCACGGGGTTAAATACAGAGTAAAACTCCCTCTCCGCTGTCTCCATCAAACACTCCCAGGACAGGTACAGCACGGGGTTAGATACAGAGTAAAGCTCCCTCTACACTGTCCTCATCAAACACTCCCAGGACAGGTACAGCACGGTGTTAGATACAGTGAGAAGCTCCCTCTACACTGTCCCCATCGAACACTCCCAGGACAGGTACAGCACGGGGTTAGATACAGAGTAAAGCTCTCTCTACACTGTCCTCATCAAACACTCCCAGGACAGGTACAGCACGGGGTTAGATACAGAGTAAAGCTCCCTCTACACTGACCCCATCAAACACTCCCAGGACAGGTACAGCACGGGGTTAGATACAGAGTAAAGCTCCCTCTACACTGCCCCATCAAACACTCCCAGGACAGGTCCAGCATGGGGTTTAGATACAGAGTAAAGCTCCCTCTCCACCGTCCCCATCAAACACTCCCAGGACAGGTACAGCACAGGCTTAGATCCAGAGTAAAGCTCCCTCTCCACCGTCCCCATCAAACACTCCCAGGACAGGTACAACACGGGGTTAAATACATAGTAAAGCTCCCTCTCCACTGTCTCCATCAAACACTCCCAGGACAGGTACAACACGGGGTTAAATACAGAGTAAAGCTCCCTCTCCACCGTCCCCATCAAACATTCCCAGGAGAAGTACAGAACGGGGTTGGATACAGAGTAAAGCTCCCTCTCCACTGCCCCCATAAAACACTCCCAGGACAGGTACAGCACGGGGTTAAATACAGAGTAAAGCTCCCTCTCCACCGTCCCCATCAAACACTCCCAGGACAGGTACAGCACGGGGTTAGATACACAGTAAAGTTCCCTCTACACTGTCCCCATCAAACACTCCCAGGACAGCTCTAGCACGGGTTTAGATTCAGAGTAAAGCTCCCTCTACACTGTCCTCATCAAACACTCCCAGGACAGGTACAGCACGGTGTTAGATACAGTGGGAACCTCCCTCTACACTGTCCCCATCAAACACTCCCAGGAGAGGTACAGCACGGGGTTAGATACAGAGTAAAGCTCCCACTACACTGTCCCCATCAAACACTCCCAGGACAGGTACAGCACGGTGTTAGATACAGAGTAAAGCTCCCTCTCCACCGTCCCCATCAAACACTCCCAGGACAGGTGCAGCACGGGGTTAGATACAGAGTAAAGCTCCCTCTACACTGCCCCACCAAACACTCCCAGGACAGGTACAGCACGGGGTTAGATACAGAGTAAAGCTCCCTCTCCACCGTCCCCATCAAACACTCCCAGGACAGGTACAGCACGGGGTTAGATACAGAGTAAAGCTCCCTCTCCACCGTCCCCATCAAACACTCCCAGGACAGGTCCAACACGGGGTTAAATACATAATAAAGCTCCCTCTCCACTGTCTACATCAAACACTCCCAGGACAGGTACAACACGGGGTTAAATACAGAGTAAAACTCCCTCTCCACTGTCTCCATCAAACACTCCCAGGACAGGTACAGCATGGGGTTAGATACAGAGTAAAGTTCCCTCTACACTGTCCCCATCAACACTCCCAGGACAGGTCTAGCACGGGGTTAGATACAGAGTAAAGCTCCTTCTACACTGTCCTCATCAAACACTCCCAGGACAGGTACAGCACGGTGTTAGATACAGAGGAAAGCTCCCTCTACACTGTCCCCATCAAACACTCCCAGGACAGGTACAGGCATAGTGTAGGTTAGATGGCTTTTGTTTCGGTGCAAAATCGTGGGCCGAAGGGCCTGTACTGCGCTGTTTCGTTCTATAATGAGCACGGGGTTAGATACAGAGTAGAGATCCCTCTACACTGTCTCCATCAAACACTCCCCGGACAGGTACAGCACAGGGTTAGATACAGAGTAAAGCTCCCTCTCCATTGCCCCCATCAAACACTCCCAGGACAGGTACAGCACGGGGTTAAATACAGAGTAAAACTCCCTCTCCACTGTCTCCATCAAACACTCCCAGGACAGGTCCAGCATGGGGTTTAGATACAGAGTAAAGCTCCCTCTCCACCGTCCCCATCAAACACTCCCAGGACAGGTACAGCACAGGCTTAGATCCAGAGTAAAGCTCCCTCTCCACCGTCCCCATCAAACACTCCCAGGACAGGTACAACACGGGGTTAAATACATAGTAAAGCTCCCTCTCCACTGTCTCCATCAAACACTCCCAGGACAGGGAGAACACGGGGTTAAATACAGAGTAAAGCTCCCTCTCCACCGTCCCCATCAAACATTCCCAGGAGAAGTACAGAACGGGGTTGGATACAGAGTAAAGCTCCCTCTCCACTGCCCCCATAAAACACTCCCAGGACAGGTACAGCACGGGGTTAAATACAGAGTAAAGCTCCCTCTCCACCGTCCCCATCAAACACTCCCAGGACAGGTACAGCACGGGGTTAGATACACAGTAAAGTTCCCTCTACACTGTCCCCATCAAACACTCCCAGGACAGCTCTAGCACGGGTTTAGATTCAGAGTAAAGCTCCCTCTACACTGTCCTCATCAAACACTCCCAGGACAGGTACAGCACGGTGTTAGATACAGTGGGAACCTCCCTCTACACTGACCCCATCAAACACTCCCAGGAGAGGTACAGCACGGGGTTAGATACAGAGTAAAGCTCCCACTACACTGTCCCCATCAAACACTCCCAGGACAGGTACAGCACGGTGTTAGATACAGAGTAAAGCTCCCTCTCCACCGTCCCCATCAAACACTCTCAGGACAGGTACAGCACGGGGTTAGATACAGAGTAAAGCTCCCTCTACACTGCCCCATCAAACACTCCCAGGACAGGTACAGCACGGGGTTAGATACAGAGTAAAGCTCCCTCTCCACCGTCCCCATCAAACACTCCCAGGACAGGTACAGCACGGGGTTAGATACAGAGTAAAGCTCCCTCTCCACCGTCCCCATCAAACACTCCCAGGACAGGTCTAGCACGGGGTTAGATACAGAGTAAAGCTCCTTCTACACTGTCCTCATCAAACACTCCCAGGACAGGTACAGCACGGTGTTAGATACAGAGGAAAGCTCCCTCTACACTGTCCCCATCAAACACTCCCAGGACAGGTACAGGCATAGTGTAGGTTAGATGGCTTTTGTTTCGGTGCAAAATCGTGGGCCGAAGGGCCTGTACTGCGCTGTTTCGTTCTATAATGAGCACGGGGTTAGATACAGAGTAGAGATCCCTCTACACTGTCTCCATCAAACACTCCCCGGACAGGTACAGCACAGGGTTAGATACAGAGTAAAGCTCCCTCTCCATTGCCCCCATCAAACACTCCCAGGACAGGTACAGCACGGGGTTAAATACAGAGTAAAACTCCCTCTCCACTGTCTCCATCAAACACTCCCAGGACAGGTCCAGCATGGGGTTTAGATACAGAGTAAAGCTCCCTCTCCACCGTCCCCATCAAACACTCCCAGGACAGGTACAGCACAGGCTTAGATCCAGAGTAAAGCTCCCTCTCCACCGTCCCCATCAAACACTCCCAGGACAGGTACAACACGGGGTTAAATACATAGTAAAGCTCCCTCTCCACTGTCTCCATCAAACACTCCCAGGACAGGGAGAACACGGGGTTAAATACAGAGTAAAGCTCCCTCTCCACCGTCCCCATCAAACATTCCCAGGAGAAGTACAGAACGGGGTTGGATACAGAGTAAAGCTCCCTCTCCACTGCCCCCATAAAACACTCCCAGGACAGGTACAGCACGGGGTTAAATACAGAGTAAAGCTCCCTCTCCACCGTCCCCATCAAACACTCCCAGGACAGGTACAGCACGGGGTTAGATACACAGTAAAGTTCCCTCTACACTGTCCCCATCAAACACTCCCAGGACAGCTCTAGCACGGGTTTAGATTCAGAGTAAAGCTCCCTCTACACTGTCCTCATCAAACACTCCCAGGACAGGTACAGCACGGTGTTAGATACAGTGGGAACCTCCCTCTACACTGACCCCATCAAACACTCCCAGGAGAGGTACAGCACGGGGTTAGATACAGAGTAAAGCTCCCACTACACTGTCCCCATCAAACACTCCCAGGACAGGTACAGCACGGTGTTAGATACAGAGTAAAGCTCCCTCTCCACCGTCCCCATCAAACACTCTCAGGACAGGTACAGCACGGGGTTAGATACAGAGTAAAGCTCCCTCTACACTGCCCCATCAAACACTCCCAGGACAGGTACAGCACGGGGTTAGATACAGAGTAAAGCTCCCTCTCCACCGTCCCCATCAAACACTCCCAGGACAGGTACAGCACGGGGTTAGATACAGAGTAAAGCTCCCTCTCCACCGTCCCCATCAAACACTCCCAGGACAGGTCTAGCACGGGGTTAGATACAGAGTAAAGCTCCTTCTACACTGTCCTCATCAAACACTCCCAGGACAGGTACAGCACGGTGTTAGATACAGAGGAAAGCTCCCTCTACACTGTCCCCATCAAACACTCCCAGGACAGGTACAGCACGGGGTTAAATACAGAGTAAAACTCCCTCTCCACTGTCTCCATCAAACACTCCCAGGACAGGTCCAGCATGGGGTTTAGATACAGAGTAAAGCTCCCTCTCCACCGTCCCCATCAAACACTCCCAGGACAGGTACAGCACAGGCTTAGATCCAGAGTAAAGCTCCCTCTCCACCGTCCCCATCAAACACTCCCAGGACAGGTACAACACGGGGTTAAATACATAGTAAAGCTCCCTCTCCACTGTCTCCATCAAACACTCCCAGGACAGGGAGAACACGGGGTTAAATACAGAGTAAAGCTCCCTCTCCACCGTCCCCATCAAACATTCCCAGGAGAAGTACAGAACGGGGTTGGATACAGAGTAAAGCTCCCTCTCCACTGCCCCCATAAAACACTCCCAGGACAGGTACAGCACGGGGTTAAATACAGAGTAAAGCTCCCTCTCCACCGTCCCCATCAAACACTCCCAGGACAGGTACAGCACGGGGTTAGATACACAGTAAAGTTCCCTCTACACTGTCCCCATCAAACACTCCCAGGACAGCTCTAGCACGGGTTTAGATTCAGAGTAAAGCTCCCTCTACACTGTCCTCATCAAACACTCCCAGGACAGGTACAGCACGGTGTTAGATACAGTGGGAACCTCCCTCTACACTGACCCCATCAAACACTCCCAGGAGAGGTACAGCACGGGGTTAGATACAGAGTAAAGCTCCCACTACACTGTCCCCATCAAACACTCCCAGGACAGGTACAGCACGGTGTTAGATACAGAGTAAAGCTCCCTCTCCACCGTCCCCATCAAACACTCTCAGGACAGGTACAGCACGGGGTTAGATACAGAGTAAAGCTCCCTCTACACTGCCCCATCAAACACTCCCAGGACAGGTACAGCACGGGGTTAGATACAGAGTAAAGCTCCCTCTCCACCGTCCCCATCAAACACTCCCAGGACAGGTACAGCACGGGGTTAGATACAGAGTAAAGCTCCCTCTCCACCGTCCCCATCAAACACTCCCAGGACAGGTCCAACACGGGGTTAAATACATAATAAAGCTCCCTCTCCACTGTCTACATCAAACACTCCCAGGACAGGTACAACACGGGGTTAAATACAGAGTAAAACTCCCTCTCCACTGTCTCCATCAAACACTCCCAGGACAGGTACAGCATGGGGTTAGATACAGAGTAAAGTTCCCTCTACACTGTCCCCATCAACACTCCCAGGACAGGTCTAGCACGGGGTTAGATACAGAGTAAAGCTCCTTCTACACTGTCCTCATCAAACACTCCCAGGACCGGTACAGCACGGTGTTAGATACAGAGGAAAGCTCCCTCTACACTGTCCCCATCAAACACTCCCAGGACAGGTACAGGCATAGTGTAGGTTAGATGGCTTTTGTTTCGGTGCAAAATCGTGGGCCGAAGGGCCTGTACTGCGCTGTTTCGTTCTATAATGAGCACGGGGTTAGATACAGAGTAGAGATCCCTCTACACTGTCTCCATCAAACACTCCCCGGACAGGTACAGCACAGGGTTAGATACAGAGTAAAGCTCCCTCTCCATTGCCCCCATCAAACACTCCCAGGACAGGTACAGCACGGGGTTAGATACAGAGTAAAGCTCCCTCTCCACTGCCCCCATCAAACACTCCCAGGACAGGTCCAGCACGGGGTTTAGATACAGAGTAAAGCTCCCTCTACACTGTCCTCATCAAACACTCCCAGGACTGGTACAGCACGGTGTTAGATACAGAGGGAAGCTCCCTCTACACCGTCCCCATCAAACACTCCCAGGACAGGAACAGCACGGGGTTAGATACAGAGAAAAGCTCCCTCTACACTGCCCCATCAAACACTTCCAGGACAGGTCTAGCATGGTGTTAGATACAGAGGAAAGCTCCCTCTGCACCGTTCCCATCAAACATTTCCAGGATAGGTACAGCTCGGGGTTAGATACAGAGTAAAGCTCACTCTCCACAGTCTCCATCAAACACTCCCAGGACAGGTACAGCGCGGGGTTAGATACAGAGGAAATCTCCCTCTCCACTGCCCCCATTTAAACACTCCCAGGACAGGTACAGCACGGGGTTAAATACAGAGTTAAACTCCCTCTCCACTGTCTCCATCAAACACTCCCAGGACAGGTACAGCACGGGGTTAGATACAGAGTAAAGCTCCCTCTACACTGTCCCCATCAAACACTCCCAGGACAGATACAGCACGGGGTTAAATACAGAGTTAAACTCCCTCTCCACTGTCTCCATCAAACACTCCCAGGACAGGTACAGCACGGTGTTCGATACAGAGTAAAGCTCCCTCTACACTGTCCCCATCAAAAACTCCCAGGACAGGTACAGCACACCGTTAGATACAGAGTAAAGCTCCCTCTACACTGCCCCCATTTAAACACTCCCAGGACAGGTACAGCACGGGGTTCGATACAGAGTTAAGCTCCCTCTCCACTGTCTCCATCAAACACTCCCAGGACAGGTACAGCACGGGGTTAGATACAGAGTTAAGCTCCCTCTCCACTGTCTCCATCAAACACTCCCAGGACAGGTACAGCACGGGGTGAGATACAGAGTAAAGCTCCCTCTCCACTACCCCCATTTAAACACTCCCAGTACAGGTGCAGCACGGGGTGAGATACAGAGTAAAACTCCCCCTCCACTGCCCCCATTTAAACACTCCCAGTACAGGTACAGCACGGGGTTAGATACAGAGTAAAGCTCCCTCTCCACTGCCCCCATTTAAACACTCCCGGGACAGGTACAGCACGGGGTTAGATACAGAGTAAAACTCCCTCTACACTGTCCCCATCAAACACTCCCAGGACAGGTACAGCACAGGGTTAGATACACTGTAGAGATCCCTCTACACTGTCCCTATCAAACTCTCCCAGGACAGGTACAGCACAGGTTAGGCTAATCCCACTGGCACACTCTCTCCCCCAGTCCTGTGTCAATCCCAAGAAAATAGCAATGCACCCAAACACATAAACGTGAATAAACACGTACAACCTTATGAACATTGTTGCATATACATATAAACACTAGGCATACGCACATAAAATGTGTATAAACACTGGTTATGCAAGCACAGAATGGAAATTGCATGTGCACACAAACACACAAAACACAAACAAGCAGATATAAACACCAAAGCACATGCGCAAAGAGATTTATAAACGGCATTCACGCACGCATACCCACAGAAACTGCTTTATGCAACTGCAGTGCACGTGGAGCAGTTACTGAGTGTTTGGAATATCATACCCTGTGTATACAAATTCTTTTGAAAAGATCACCCTGATTGTTCCATCCTGGTTGACGTACTGCGTGTTGATACACACCGCAACACTCCCACCCCAGGAAACTGTCACTCCAAGCAGCAGATTGGCAGGTACCATTTTGTCACTGCCGCGATCAGATGCCTCCATTGGTCTCCTCCCTGTCCATCTCTGTAACCTCCTCCAGTCCCAGGGCCCTTCCCGAGCTCCTGTCTTCCTCCAACTCTGGCCACCACTGCTGGCCATCCCATTTTCATGTGTGCACTCCAAATTCTGGAATTGCCTCCCAAACCTTCCCTATTTCTCTCTCTTTCTTCTTTAGGACGTTCCTTAAAACCTAGATCAGGATTTTGGGCACCTTCTGCCCCGCCATATCCTGAGATAACTCAGTCGGCTGCTACATATGTCCAAGTTGCTGTTATTACTTTATTGGGAAAAGCCTCCCTGAACTGCCACGTTACAGGGCATGCCTGAAATGGCTCTGACACCTTTATCTCACCGTTCAACCCAGAGCTGCCATGGAATAGAGACTGTCCCTGTCTCGCCTCCATTTAAGTGCCAAATAGAACCAGAATATCTCACCATCAATTATATTACAGATATGGCTGGATGGAATCGATTTTGTTTCTTAACAACTAGCTTCCCCTAATGCACTTCTACATCTTTCTGCCAAGGCCTAGCCAGTCCACGCTTTGGTCATTTGCTTCATTAATACCCAGACAGTTGGATCTCTCTGCCAAATGAGACAATTAGGATGGGTGCATATAAGGGGAGACTCGTCTAGGCAGCGGGCGGTTGAAGGGACTGTCTGCCCCTGTACCGTGGCTATGTTTGCAGCCGCTGGCCCTGGAGAGGGAGCACCTCCACCAGTATGCCCTCAGGCCTTCCTTGACCAATGGCCGCCGTGGGGGCTGAGGTGCATCATCACCCCCAGGAGTGACACTTTGGGTTGATTTTGTAAGTTTCCTTGGGCGTGTTGATATATCTTTTGTTACAGTGCCCCACCACGGGCTGTCACCCCCCACCCCCCAACATTTTGATTAATTTATTAATTTGTGTTTTATTTAAAAAGTGTAAGGGGAAGGTAGATAGGCACATGAGGGATGAAAAGGGAATAGAGTACACTCGGAGGATGAGATGCTGAGGGGCTGGGAGAGACTCCTGAGGAGCTTGAACAGCAGTGTTGGGAGTTGGGACCAACAGCGGAATTCTCACATCGGGAACGGCAGGCCCATTTCCCAGGGATACTGATAATGCAGATCCCTAGGGTGCACAGGATTGACAACTGCACGGAAATGTATTCCAGGAGGTTCCATCACGTGACTCCCCCCCCCCCCCCCCAACCCCCAACCCCCAACCCCCAACCCCACTCCAGCCATTATTCGGCCAACAACTCCGTCCGTGTGACGTCATAGATTATCATAGAATTTACAGTGCAGAAGGAGGCCATTCGGCCCATC
Organism: Scyliorhinus torazame; assembly: GCF_047496885.1. Taxonomy (NCBI): domain Eukaryota; kingdom Metazoa; phylum Chordata; class Chondrichthyes; order Carcharhiniformes; family Scyliorhinidae; genus Scyliorhinus; species Scyliorhinus torazame. The sequence continues at coordinate 22,914,386 of NC_092731.1, read as the reverse complement.
GAGTCTGCACCGTCTCTTGGAAAGAGCACCCTACCCAAGGTCAACATCGCCACCCTATCCCCACAACCCAGCAACCCCACCCAACACTAAGGGCAATTTTGGACACTAAGGGCAATTTATCACGGCCAATCCACCTAACCTGCACATCTTTGGACTGTGGGAGGAAACCGGAGCACCCGGAGGAAACCCATGCACACACGGGGAGGATGTGCAGACTCCGCACAGACAGTGACCCAAGCCGGAATCGAACCTGGGACCCTGGAGCTGTGAAGCAATTGTGCTAAGCACCATGCTACCGTGCTGCCCAAATTGTGCTATCCACAATGCTACGTACGGCCTTCCTACACCAATTGGAAAGCAAAAAGACTATTTATCCAATTGGATGCTCGACGTTGGCCAAACAGCCCCCACCCACCCCCATTTCTTTTAAAGCTGGTACAGGGAATTGTTCAAATAAATCCTTTTAAAAATATGACAGACGGATGTTTCTGAACTATTTTAACCTCCGAGTCGGATCCCACCAGGATTTGGCTCAATTACAAAAAGGATTTCTACTATTCCAGGGAGGACATCCCACTTATTTCCCCCCCCGATTTCTCCAGGGAAAGCCACATAGCGGTGGCCTCAGTCAGCAGTGCAGCCTCAGGTGGGATTATGGAACCTGGGTCACACAAGGACAATCCGGAAAGAGATATCATCAGACATGTGCACAACCTCCAATCTGTGGATAAGATCAGTGTAAAGATTAGATCTTGCTTTCCTGAGATACAAGGCGGGCCACTGTCAGAAAATTCTAGAGCAAATGTATGTGTGTGTGTGTGTGGTGGGGGGGGGCAAAAAACTGAACTGGGGGGAGGGGAGTGTCTCTGCTCCTCTTGCAACACCCATGGACTGCTGCTACACAGGACTTGGGGATCTGGGACCCAGGATAACAGAGTTGCGGGGTTGGCTGTGATGCTTCCTACAGTTGAATAGCCGTGGAGGCAATCTGTCGCCTCGGCTGGAGTGGTCTCTGCCTCGAGGTAGGGAGGGATGAGGGGGGGGAAGAAGGTGGACACAGCAACCCTGTGGCACCTTCCCACAAGCATCTGCCACCTTCGAGTCTCCCTTGAATCATTCCAGAGCCTCCCTTGCTCCAAGCACTACCGCCAACTTGAAACTCAAGAGCAATCTTACTGAAAATCTCCCACTTCAAACAAAAAAAATAACGCCGCCCCGAAAATGCTGGAAATACTCACCAGGTCAGGCAGCATCTGTGGAGAGAGGAACAGAATGAACCTTTTCAGCTCTATGATCTCGGGGCGGCACTGTGGTTGGCACTGTTGCCTCATATCGCCAGGGTCCCGGGTTCGATCCAGCTTTGGGTCACTGTCCTTGCGGAGTCTGCACGTTCTCCCTGTGTCTGTGTGGGTTTCCTCCGAGTGCTCCGGTTTCCTCCCACACTCCAAAGATTTTTTTTTTTCCCAATTAAGGGGCAATTTAGCATGGCCAACCCACCTACCCTGCACATCATTTAGGGGTGAGATCCACGCAGACACGGGAAGAATGTGCAAACTCCACACGGACAGTGACACGGGGTTGGGATCGAACCCAGGACCTCAGCGCCGTGACGCAGCAGTGCTAACCACTGCATCACCGTGCTGCCCTTATGGGGATTGGGGGGGGGGGGGGTTATGGGATTGTGGGGGTTATGGGGATTGTGGGGGTTATGGGGATTGGGGGGGTTATGGGGATTGGGGAGGTTATGGGGATTGGGTGTTATGGGGATTGGGGGGTTATGGAGATTGGGGGGTTCATGGGGATTGGGGGCTTATGGGGATTGGGGGGCTATGGGGTGATTATGGGGGTTATGGGGATTGAGGGGGTTATGGAGATTGGGGGGTCATGGGGGTTGGAGGTTATGGGGATTGGGGGGTTATGGGGTGATTATGGGGGTTATGGGGATTGGGGGGTGATGGGGATGGGAGGTTATGGGGATTGGGGAGGTTATGGTGATTGGTGTTATGGGGATTGGGGTGTTTATGGGGATGGGGGTTTATGGGGATGGGGGGGTTATGAGGATTGGGGGGGTTATGGGGATTGGGGGGTTATGGGGATGGGGGGGGTTATGGGGATTGGGGGGTCATGGGGATTGGGGGAGTCATGGGGATTGGGGGGATTATGAGGATTGGGGGGTTATGGGGATGGGGGGTTATGGGGATTGGGGGGTGTTATGGGGATGGGGGTTTATGGGGATTGGGGGGTTATGGGGATGGGGGGGTAATGAGGATGGGGAAGTTATGGGGATTGGGGGTTATGGAGATTGGGGTTATGGGGATTGGGGTTATGGGGATTGGGGTTATGGGGATTGGGGGGTTATGGGTATTGGGGGGTTATGGGGATTGGGGGGGTTATGGGGATTGGGGGGGTTGTGACTATTGGGGGGGTTATGGGGATGGGGTGTTATGGGGGTTGGGGGGTTATGGGGATTGGGGTGGGTATGGAGATTGGGGGGTTATGGGGATGGGGGGTTATGAGGATTGGGGGGCTTATGGGGATTGGTGGGTTATGGGGATTGGGGGAGTCATGGGGATTAGGGGGTTATGGGGATTGGGGTGTTATGGGGATTGGGGGGCTTATGGAGATTGGTGGGTTATGGGGATTGGGGGGTTATGGGGGTTTATGGGGATTGGGGGTTATGGAGATTGGGGTTATGGGGATTGGGGTTATGGGGATTGGGGTTATGGGGATTGGGGGGTTATGGGTATTGGGGGGTTATGGGGATTGGGGGGGTTATGGGGATTGGGGGGGTTGTGACTATTGGGGGGGTTATGGGGATGGGGTGTTATGGGGGTTGGGGGGTTATGGGGATTGGGGTGGGTATGGAGATTGGGGGGTTATGGGGATGGGGGGTTATGAGGATTGGGGGGCTTATGGGGATTGGTGGGTTATGGGGATTGGGGGAGTCATGGGGATTAGGGGGTTATGGGGATTGGGGGGTTATGGGGATTGGGGTGTTATGGGGATTGGGGGGCTTATGGAGATTGGTGGGTTATGGGGATTGGGGGGTTATGGGGGTTTATGGGGATTGGGGGGTTATGGGGATGGGGGTTATGGGGATTGGGGTTATGGGGATTGGGGGGTTATGAAGATTGGGGGGTTATGGGGGTGGGGGTTTTTGGGGATTGGGGGGGTTATGGGGATGAGGGTTTATGGGGATTGGGGGGGTTATGGGGATGGGGGTAATGGGGATTGGGGGTTATGGGGATTGGGGGTTATGGGGATTGGGGGGTTATGGGGATTGGGGGTTATGGGGATTGGGGGGTTATGGGGATTGGGGGTTATGGGGATTGGGGGTTATGGGGATTGGGGGGGTTATGGGGATTGGGCGGGTTATGGGGATGGGGTTTATGGGGATGGGGGATTGGGGGGGTTATGGGGATGGGGGGGTTATGGGGATTGGGGGTTATGGGGATTGGGGGTTATGGGGATTGAGGGGGTTATGGGGATGGGGGGTTATGGGGATTGGGGAGGTTATGGGGATTGGGGGGCTATGGGGATTGGCGAAGTTATGTGGATGGGGAGGTTATGCGGATGGGGATTATCGGGATTGGGGACGTTTTGGGGATGGGGGGTTATGGGGATTGGGGGGGTTATGGGGATTGGGGGCTAGATAGGGTGCTCTGTTAAAGGGTTGATGCAGATTCGATGGGCCGAATGGCCGCCTTCTGCACTGTAGGGATTCTATGATTCGATGGACTCCCCAGATTGTGCAAGGTCTGCTCACTATTTGCAACATTTTATATTGCACTTTCCAAATGTGATTTAAACAGGGGGACAAGGCAGACAGACCTTCATAAGGATTACCCGGCGTCCAGAGGAAGAATAACGCGCGTTCAAGAAGCAACAAGGACTGGGGACATCACTCACCCTGGCCTCTGTTTCCTGGCTTGTCCCCCAGGGTGTCAAATCGGTGGACCTCCTTGGCGTAATAGTCCTCCTGGGTGGTAGGGGCGAGCGGCTGCTCGGTCTCCAGCAGCTCCCTGGTGCTGTTGTAGAGCACCATGACCTCGTTGGTGACTGTGACCTGCTGGGCTTCGGGGGGGCTGGACAGCTTGAGCTTGCTGAGGATCTGGCCCCTGATGGCTTCGATGCGCTTCTTCCGGATCTGCTCCATGTCGATGGTCTTACAAGTGGAGAGGGACAGGGTGACGGGCAGGATGTCCCACAGGAGGAGGAGCAGGTTGAGGCAAGCAAGCGGCTGCATGCTCCCAACCCCTCTCTGGCCCAGTCCACACCGCAGAAACTGATCAAATTCGTTCAACAAAAATAGGAGTCTTGCTGTTTCCACGACGATTGATCAGTTACAGTCAAAACGAGAGTTGGTGGGTGAGCGTTGGGTTAAAAATAAAAACTTGACAGCAAGGAAATCAGCAGTGAATTATTTGTTAAACTCGGAATGGACAGGCTTCAGACCCGTGTTCAAATCGAAACAATTACAATCGAAACCTCTTCTTCTTCAGGCAGCGCCAGCAAGTCAGGGAGATGCACCGTCGCAGCCCGTGTGTGTTGTTTGCATCTGGACTTGACACACAACAAAGTTTTGTTGAACTTTTTTCTTCCCTCCTCTCTCTCTCTCTCTCGTCAACCTCCTTGACAAGTTGCTACAATGTTAGAGACGGGGTTTTTTTTTAGTGAATGCTCCACAGAGAGAGATGGAGGGGGGCGGGGAGGAGGTCACACAGTGGTGCCGGAGACTTAGCTGTTGTGGGCGAGGAGTTGAGAATTTATAAAGCCCAACACACACACACACACTCCTCCCAGGAAATGGGTGTGGTGGAACAGCTGTGGGTAACATACTGAGTATTCCAGAATGTCTGTAAATCATTTCCTTCATGTTACACAGGCATCAAATGATGGGGTTTTTTGTGTGTGACTCGCTCTAGCAATCAATGCAATCTCCCTGAGCCCTTTATTTTACAAAGGCTGACTGACCCGCTGTTTCTGTGGAAGGTCACCCTTCGAGCAAGTTAACCCCCCCCCCCTCTCTCTCTCCACAGATGCTTGTATCACTGATCTGTTTAGTTTATTGTTATTTATTTATTTTGAAATGCTCCTGCAAGTTCAGTGTCGAGTTGTTGTACAGGCTGGGCTGCACAGCAGAGGGAGAGGGGCAGGAAGCGTTTCTTGGCTCAGCCCAGTATAGTCTCTCTCTCTTTCTACACAAATGACTGCATTTCCGAAGCTCTTTTTTTTAAAGACACTTCAATCGCCTGCCCATTGCGACCAATTTTTTTTTAGCTGTTGGCCCAAGTCCAGCATTTCCGATCCAGCTATTCACATGAAAGGGCACCACAGGTGTAGTCACTGTTGCATTGGCAGGGAATGCCGCAGGGAATCTTCACACAGCAAGATCCCAAAAATAGCAGATTGGGGGGGCGGGAGATTCTTTACTTTTCCCAACAGGTGGCCACATTTTAACATTCACCCGAGGGGGATCGCAGGATCCATTCATTGCCCAATTTGTCATTAAGCCCCACTCCGGACACACACGTTCATTCTGACCTCCCCCCTCCCACAAACTGTGCAGGACGGACCCAGCCCAGCTCGCTCAAAGCTTCTGTCTCTCCGGACAGATAGGAAGCCAAGGATTCCTCCTGCCTGCTCGGGGGCAGCTTCACCATCCCCATGACAGTGCCCCGCCCCCTCCCCCAGGGTGATAATTCTCCGTTGTGGACATTGTGGAGGGAGCTTTACTCTGTATCTAACCCTGTGCTGTACGTGTCCTGGGAGTGTTTGATGGGGACAGTGCAGAGGGAGCTTTACTCTGTATCTAACCCCGTGCTGTACCTGTCCTGGGAGTGTTTGATGGGGACAGTGCAGAGGGAGCTTTACTCTGTATCTAACCCCGTGCTGTACCTGTTCTGGGAGTGTTTGATGGGGACAGTGTAGAGGGAGCTTTACTCTGTATCTAACCCCATGCTGTACCTGTCCTGGGAGCTGGCAATTGTGAATGACTCCGTGGGATAGTGTTTGTAATGCTCCACTTGCACACAAAGTGAAAATGACAGACGATACCAGATGGCTTGGCCAACATTCATCCCTCGAACAACACCAGGATAAACAGTCACTCCCAAACTAATACACTTTGTGGAATTTTTCAGAAGGGCCAACAACACACCCGTTCCAGAATGTTCATGAAACGTGTGTAGATACCAAGGTTTAGATGTTCCTGCTCCTTATTTCTCCCATTTCTTCCTGTTCCCTCCCCAATTTCCCAGATAATTGTTACAATGAAGAGATCTCACTCTACAGTGAGCTGATAATCCAACTCAAGAGTTTTACGAGTAATTGTAAAGAGACACAATTACAGATTAAGAAGCAAGGGGTGCCTCCCAGTTAATGTTACCTCATTGCAATGAAACTCCTGACTTCACTTCTCACATAATTAGGTGCTTTCCAACATCACACATTAGATTATTACAGACTATCTCTGCCACTTTCAACTTAGCTCCCGTGAGTCTACTGTTGTTTCACACATGAATTGAACCAAAACTGACAGTCTTTTTGGAATCAAATTTACTCAGCAAAATTATAGGATGGTAGAAATGGAAAGCTTTTCACTGTTGGACACCTCGTATTAACACCCAAACTCTCCCAGGACAGGTACAGCACGGGGTTAGATACAGAGTAAAGCTCCCTCTACACTGTCCCCATCAAACACTCCCAGGACAGGTACAGCACGGGGTTAGATACAGAGTGAAGCTCCCTCTACACTGTCCCCATCAAACACTCCCAGGACAGGTACAGCACGGGGTTAGATACAGAGTAAAGCTCCCTCGACACTGTCCCCATCAAACACTCCCAGGACAGGTACAGCACGGGGTTAGATACAGAGTAAAGTTCCCTCTACACAGTCCCCATCAAACACTCCCAGGACAGGTACAGCACAGGGTTAGATACAGAGCAAAGCTCCCTCTACACCATCATAGAATTTACAGTGCAGAAGGAGGCCATTCGGCCCATTGAGTCTGCACCGGCCCTTGGAAAGGGCACACCACCCAAGCCCACACCTCCATCCTATCCCCATAACCGAGTAACCCCAACCAGCCTTTTTGGACACTAAGGGACAATTTGTCATAGCCAATCCACCTAACCTGCACATCTTTGGACTGTGGGAGGAAACCGGAGCACCCGGAGGAAACCCACACAGGCACGGGGAGAACGTGCAGACTCCGCAGACAGTGACCCAAGCCGGAATCGAACCTGGGACCCTGGAGCTGTGAAGCAACTGTGCTAACCACTGTGCTACCATGCTGCCCCTATCCCCATCAAACACTCCCAGGACAGGCACAGCACGGGGCTACATACAGGGTAAAGCTCCCTCTACACTGTCCCCATCGAACACTCCCAGGACAGGTACAGCATTGGGTTAGATACACAGTAATGCTCCCTCCACACTGTCCCCATCAAACACTCCCAGGGCAGGTACAGCACGGGGCTTCATACAGAGGTAAAGCTCCCTCTACACTGTCCCCATCAAACACTTCCAGGACGAGACTTCCGGTTGCGGCTATGCGGAGCTAAGTCGCACATTCGGCAGTTCCCGCACAAAACGGACTTTTGGGCTCTTTTCAGCGCCCCCAAAGGCATTTTTTCAACATTTCCCGCTGTGGGAAGGAGAGTCAATAGTTCCCCAACAGTATATGGTTTTACTAGGAGCGGGGCAACGAAAAAAGTAGTGGTGGACCCGAAGAAGGTGCGAGGGAAGAAGAACAAAATGGCGGCGGGCGGAGACCAGGCAGCGTGGATGCAGTGGGTGCAGGAGCAACAGGGGGTTATCCAGCGCTGCTTCAGGGAGATTAAAGCGGACCTGCTGGAGCCGATGAAGGCTTCTATTGATAAGCTGCTGGAGACACAGAGGGCCCAGGGGGTGGCGATCCGCGAGGCTCGACAAAAGATCGACAACGAGGACGAGATCTTAGGCCTGGCGGTAAAGGTGGAGGCGCCCGAGGCGCTCCACAAGAAATGACAGGAGCGGTTCGAGGAGATGGAGAATCGGTCGAGGCGGAAGAATCTGCGGATTCTGGGCCTCCCGGAGGGGCTGGAGGGGTCAGATGTGGGGGCCTATGTAGTCACCATGTTAAACTCGCTGATGGGAGCAGGGTCCTTCCAGGGGCCTCTGGAGCTGGAAGTGCTGGCGAGGAGGCCCAAGGCTAACGAGCCCCCGCAGGCGGTGCTGGTGCGGTTTCATCGGTTCACTGATCGGGAGTGTGTGCTCAGGTGGGCCAAGAAGGAGAGGAGCAGCAGGTGGGAGAACGGCGAGGTCCAAATATACCAGGACTGGAGTGCGGAGGTGGGGAAGAGGAGGGCCGGGTACAACCGAGCGAAGGCGGTGCTGCACAGGCAGGGGGTGAAGTTTGGCATGTTGCAGCCGGCACGACTGAGGGTCACCTACAAGGACCGGCACCATTATTTTGGGTCTCCGGAGGAGGCGTGGGCCTTTGTTCAGGCCGAGAAGTTGGACACAGATTGAGGGTCGGGATGGGCGTTTGGGGATTGCGGTTGATATGTTACTTTTTGAGGGGGGGTCCTTTGCTCTTGTTTTTTTCTTTCTGGTTTGGTGAGGGTGGTTCGGACGGCTTGGACACTGTTTTGGTTGGGTTGGTCGGGGGGCTCTTGGAAGGGGGTAAGCAAATGGAACAGGGGTGGATGGCTGGCAGTGTGATTGGGCCCCGCGGGGGAGGGAGAGGCCCGAGTCGGGGGTGAGGGGACTGGGCCTGTAAAAGGTGTTGCGTCAGAGGTGGCGGGGCCGGGTAGGTGGTAAGCGCGGGCTTTTTCCCGCGCTGAAGACTGGAGGGGGCGGGGCCGGGGCGGGGAAGCGAGGGTTGTTTCCCGCGCTTGGGATGGAAGGGGGAGGTGGAGAGCCTGCGGATGGGGAATGGAAGAGGAGGGTGTGTCACACAATGGGAGGAGTCGAAGGAGAGGCGGGAGTGGCCGGGGTCAGCGGACTTGCGGAAGTGCAATGGGTGGAGTAAAGCAGCTAGGAGGGGCCCTAGCTGGGGGGGGGGGGGAATCGAGTTGCAGCTGCTATGGTCAAGGGGGAGCTGGAGCGAGTGGGGAGGGGGGGTCGAGATGGGGGTTTGCCACCATGGGGAACGCGCCGGGCGTGGGGTGTGGGCACGTGGCTCGCAGAGGAGGGGTTATGGCTAGTCGGCGGGGGAGGAGGGCGGGTAGCCCCCTGATCCGGCTGATAACCTGGAATGTAAGGGGACTGAACGGGCCGGTCAAGCGGGCCCGCGTGCTCGCGCACCTGAAGGGGCTGAAGGCGGATGTGGTCATGCTCCAGGAGACACACCTGAAGGTGGCAGACCAGGTAAGATTGAGGTAAGGGTGGGTAGGTCAGGTGTTTCCTTCGGGGCTGGATGCCAAAAATCGAATGGTGGCGATCTTGGTGGGAAAGAAGGTGTCATTCGAGGCGTCGAGCATTGTGACAGACAATGGCGGGAGGTACGTAATGGTTAGTGGTAAGTTGCAGGGAGAGAGGGTGGTACTGGTCAATGTGTATGCCCCGAACTGGGACGATGCGGGTTTTATGCGGCGCATGTTGGGTCGGATCCCAGATATGGAAGTGGGGGGGCCTGATAATGGGGGGAGACTTTAACACGGTGCTGGATCCGGCACTGGATCGCTCCAGGTCTAGGACGGGTAGGACGGCGGCGGCGGCTAAGGTGCTGAGGGGGTTTATGGATCAGATGGGAGGGGTGGACCCTTGGAGATTTGCAAGGCCGGGGACTAGGGAATTTTCATTCTTCTCACATGTCCATAAGGCTTATTCCCGGATCGACTTTTTTATTTTGAGCAGGGCGCTGATAGCGAGAGCAGAGGATACCGAGTACTCGGCGATAGTCATTTCGGTTTATCCACGAAGACCAGACGGGGTTCGTGAAGGGGAGGCAGTTGAACGTGAATGTGCGGAGGCTTCTGAACATTATCATGATGCCGGCGAGGGAGGGGGAGGCGGGGATTGTGGCGATGGATGCTGAGAAAGCCTTCGATAGGGTAGAGTGGGGGTACCTGAGGGAGGTGCTGAAGAGGTTTGGGTTTGGGGAGGGGTTTGTCAGGTGGGTCAGGCTGTTGTACGAGGTCCCGATGGCGAGTGTGGCCACGAACAGGAGAAGGTCTGAGTACTTTCAGTTGCACCGAGGGACGAAGCAGGGGTGTCCCCTGTCCCCCCAGCTCTTCGCACTGGCGATTGAACCCCTGCCTATGGCACTGAGGGAGTCGAGGAACTGGAGGGGGTTGGTGCGGGGTGGGGAGGAGAATAGGGTGTCGCTCTATGCGGACGACTTGCTGTTATATGTGGCGGACCCGGTGGGGGGAATGCTGGAGGTAATGAGGATCCGCAGGGAATTTGGGGATTTCTCGGGGTATAAGCTCAACATGGGGAAGAGCGAGCTGTTCGTGGTTCACCCAGGGGATCAGGAGAGGGGGATTGGCGAGCTTCAGGTATTTGGGGGTCCAGGTGGCCAGGAGCTGGGGGGCCCTGCATAGGCTTAATTTCACAAGGCTGGTGGAGCAAATGGAGGGGGGGTTCAAGAGGTGGGACGCGTTGCCGCTGTCCTTGGCGGGTGCAGAGGGAGCTTCACTCTGTATCTAACCCCGTGCTGTACCTGTCCTGGGAGTGTTTGATGGGGATAGTGCAGAGGGAGGTTCACTCTGTATCTAACCCCGTGCTGTACCTGTCCTGGGAGTGTTTGATGGGGACAGTGTAGAGGGAGCTTTACTCTATATCTAACTCCATGCTGGACCTGTAATGGGAGTGTTTGATGGGGACAGTGTAGAGGGAGCTTTACTCTGTATCTAACCCCGTGCTGTACCTGTCCTGGGAGTGTTTGATGGGGACAGTGTAGAGGGAGCTTTACTCTGTATCTAACCCCGTGCTGTACCTGTCCTGGGAGTGTTTGATGGGGACAGTGTAGAGGGAGCTTTACTCTGTATCTAACCCCGTGCTGTACCTGTCCTGGGAGTGTTTGATGGGGACAGTGTAGAGGGAGCTTTACTCTGTATCTAACCCCGTGCTGTACCTGTCCTGGGAGTGTTTGATGGGGACAGTGTAGAGGGAGCTTTACTCTGTATCTAACCCCGTGCTGTACCTGTCTTGGGAGTGTTTGATGCAGACAGTGTAGAGAGCGCTTCACTCTGTATCTAACCCCGTGCTGTACCTGTCCTGGGAGTGTTTGATGGGGACAGTACAGAGGGAGCTTTACTCTGTATCTAACCCCGTGCTGTACCTGTCTTGGGAGTGTTTGACAGGGACAGTGTAGAGGGAGCTTTACTCAGTATCGAACCCTGTGCTGTACCTGTCCTGGGAGTGTTTGATGGGGACAGTGTAGAGGGAGCTTTACTCTGTATCTAACCCTGTGCTGTACTTGTCCTGGGAGTGTTTGTTGGGGACAGTATCGAGGGAGGTTTACTCTGTATCTAACCCCGTGCTGTACCTGTCCTGGGAGCTGGCAATTGTGAATGACTCCGTCCTTATCCACACTGACTTCACAGAAAGGAAAGTGGGATAGTGTTTGTAATGCTCCACTTGCACACAAAGTGAAAATGACAGACGATACCAGATGGCTTGGCCAACATTCATCCCTCGAACAACACCGGGATAAACAGTCACTCCCAAACTAATACACTTTGTGGAATTTTTCAGAAGGGCCAACAACACACCCGTTCCAGAATGTTCATGAAACGTGTGTAGATACCAAGGTTTAGATGTTCCTGCTCCTTATTTCTCCCATTTCTTCCTGTTCCCTCCCCAATTTCCCAGATAATTGTTACAATGAAGAGATCTCACTCTACAGTGAGCTGATAATCCAACTCAAGAGTTTTACGAGTAATTGTAAAGAGACACAATTACAGATTAAGAAGCAAGGGGTGCCTCCCAGTTAATGTTACCTCATTGCAATGAAACTCCTGACTTCACTTCTCACATAATTAGGTGCTTTCCAACATCACACATTAGATTATTACAGACTATCTCTGACACTTTCAACTTTGCTCCCGTGAGTCTACTGTTGTTTCACACATGAATTGAACCAAAACTGACAGTCTTTTTGGAATCAAATTTACTCAGCAAAATTATAGGATGGTAGAAATGGAAAGCTTTTCACTGTTGGACACCTCGTATTAACACCCAAATTCTCCCAGGACAGGTACAGCACGGGGTTAGATACAGAGTAAAGCTCCCTCTACACTGTCCCCATCAAACACTCCCAGGACAGGTACAGCACGGGGTTAGATACAGAGTGAAGCTCCCTCTACACTGTCCCCATCAAACACTCCCAGGACAGGTACAGCACGGGGTTAGATACAGAGTAAAGCTCCCTCGACGCTGTCCCCATCAAACACTCCCAGGACAGGTACAGCACGGGGTTAGATACAGAGTAAAGTTCCCTCTACACAGTCCCCATCAAACACTCCCAGGACAGGTACAGCACAGGGTTAGATACAGAGCAAAGCTCCCTCTACACCATCATAGAATTTACAGTGCAGAAGGAGGCCATTCGGCCCATTGAGTCTGCACCGGCCCTTGGAAAGGGCACACCACCCAAGCCCACACCTCCATCCTATCCCCATAACCGAGTAACCCCAACCAGCCTTTTTGGACACTAAGGGACAATTTGTCATAGCCAATCCACCTAACCCGCACATCTTTGGACTGTGGGAGGAAACCGGAGCACCCGGAGGAAACCCACACAGGCACGGGGAGAACGTGCAGACTCCGCAGACAGTGACCCAAGCCGGAATCGAACCTGGGACCCTGGAGCTGTGAAGCAACTGTGCTAACCACTGTGCTACCATGCTGCCCCTATCCCCATCAAACACTCCCAGGACAGGCACAGCACGGGGCTACATACAGGGTAAAGCTCCCTCTACACTGTCCCCATCGAACACTCCCAGGACAGGTACAGCATTGGGTTAGATACACAGTAATGCTCCCTCCACACTGTCCCCATCAAACACTCCCAGGGCAGGTACAGCACGGGGCTTCATACAGAGGTAAAGCTCCCTCTACACTGTCCCCATCAAACACTTCCAGGACGAGACTTCCGGTTGCGGCTATGCGGAGCTAAGTCGCACATTCGGCAGTTCCCGCACAAAACGGACTTTTGGGCTCTTTTCAGCGCCCCCAAAGGCATTTTTTCAACATTTCCCGCTGTGGGAAGGAGAGTCAATAGTTCCCCAACAGTATATGGTTTTACTAGGAGCGGGGCAACGAAAAAAGTAGTGGTGGACCCGAAGAAGGTGCGAGGGAAGAAGAACAAAATGGCGGCGGGCGGAGACCAGGCAGCGTGGATGCAGTGGGTGCAGGAGCAACAGGGGGTTATCCAGCGCTGCTTCAGGGAGATTAAAGCGGACCTGCTGGAGCCGATGAAGGCTTCTATTGATAAGCTGCTGGAGACACAGAGGGTCCAGGGGGTGGCAATCCGCGAGGCTCGACAAAAGATCGACAACGAGGACGAGATCTTAGGCCTGGCGGTAAAGGTGGAGGCGCCCGAGGCGCTCCACAAGAAATGACAGGAGCGGTTCGAGGAGATGGAGAATCGGTCGAGGCGGAAGAATCTGCGGATTCTGGGCCTCCCGGAGGGGCTGGAGGGGTCAGATGTGGGGGCCTATGTAGTCACCATGTTAAACTCGCTGATGGGAGCAGGGTCCTTCCAGGGGCCTCTGGAGCTGGAAGTGCTGGCGAGGAGGCCCAAGGCTAACGAGCCCCCGCAGGCGGTGCTGGTGCGGTTTCATCGGTTCACTGATCGGGAGTGTGTGCTCAGGTGGGCCAAGAAGGAGAGGAGCAGCAGGTGGGAGAACGGCGAGGTCCAAATATACCAGGACTGGAGTGCGGAGGTGGGGAAGAGGAGGGCCGGGTACAACCGAGCGAAGGCGGTGCTGCACAGGCAGGGGGTGAAGTTTGGCATGTTGCAGCCGGCACGACTGAGGGTCACCTACAAGGACCGGCACCATTATTTTGGGTCTCCGGAGGAGGCGTGGGCCTTTGTTCAGGCCGAGAAGTTGGACACAGATTGAGGGTCGGGATGGGAGTTTGGGGATTGCGGTTGATATGTTACTTTTTGAGGGGGGGTCCTTTGCTCTTGTTTTTTTCTTTCTGGTTTGGTGAGGGTGGTTCGGACGGCTTGGACACTGTTTTGGTTGGGTTGGTCGGGGGGCTCTTGGAAGGGGGTAAGCAAATGGAACAGGGGTGGATGGCTGGCAGTGTGATTGGGCCCCGCGGGGGAGGGAGAGGCCCGAGTCGGGGGTGAGGGGACTGGGCCTGTAAAAGGTGCTGCGTCAGAGGTGGCGGGGCCGGGTAGGTGGTAAGCGCGGGCTTTTTCCCGCGCTGAAGACTGGAGGGGGCGGGGCCGGGGCGGGGAAGCGAGGGTTGTTTCCCGCGCTTGGGATGGAAGGGGGAGGTGGAGAGCCTGCGGATGGGGAATGGAAGAGGAGGGTGTGTCACACAATGGGAGGAGTCGAAGGAGAGGCGGGAGTGGCCGGGGTCAGCGGACTTGCGGAAGTGCAATGGGTGGAGTAAAGCAGCTAGGAGGGGCCCTAGCTAGGGGGGGGGGAATCGAGTTGCAGCTGCTATGGTCAAGGGGGAGCTGGAGCGAGTGGGGAGGGGGGGTCGAGATGGGGGTTTGCCACCATGGGGAACGCGCCGGGCGTGGGGTGTGGGCACGTGGCTCGCAGAGGAGGGGTTATGGCTAGTCGGCGGGGGAGGAGGGCGGGTAGCCCCCTGATCCGGCTGATAACCTGGAATGTAAGGGGACTGAACGGGCCGGTCAAGCGGGCCCGCGTGCTCGCGCACCTGAAGGGGCTGAAGGCGGATGTGGTCATGCTCCAGGAGACACACCTGAAGGTGGCAGACCAGGTAAGATTGAGGTAAGGGTGGGTAGGTCAGGTGTTTCCTTCGGGGCTGGATGCCAAAAATCGAATGGTGGCGATCTTGGTGGGAAAGAAGGTGTCATTCGAGGCGTCGAGCATTGTGACAGACAATGGCGGGAGGTACGTAATGGTTAGTGGTAAGTTGCAGGGAGAGAGGGTGGTACTGGTCAATGTGTATGCCCCGAACTGGGACGATGCGGGTTTTATGCGGCGCATGTTGGGTCGGATCCCAGATATGGAAGTGGGGGGGCCTGATAATGGGGGGAGACTTTAACACGGTGCTGGATCCGGCACTGGATCGCTCCAGGTCTAGGACGGGTAGGACGGCGGCGGCGGCTAAGGTGCTGAGGGGGTTTATGGATCAGATGGGAGGGGTGGACCCTTGGAGATTTGCAAGGCCAGGGACTAGGGAATTTTCATTCTTCTCACATGTCCATAAGGCTTATTCCCGGATCGACTTTTTTATTTTGAGCAGGGCGCTGATAGCGAGAGCAGAGGATACCGAGTACTCGGCGATAGTCATTTCGGTTTATCCACGAAGACCAGACGGGGTTCGTGAAGGGGAGGCAGTTGAACGTGAATGTGCGGAGGCTTCTGAACATTATCATGATGCCGGCGAGGGAGGGGGAGGCGGGGACTGTGGGGATGGATGCTGAGAAAGCCTTCGATAGGGTAGAGTGGGGGTACCTGAGGGAGGTGCTGAAGAGGTTTGGGTTTGGGGAGGGGTTTGTCAGGTGGGTCAGGCTGTTGTACGAGGTCCCGATGGCGAGTGTGGCCACGAACAGGAGGAGGTCTGAGTACTTTCAGTTGCACCGAGGGACGAAGCAGGGGTGTCCCCTGTCCCCCCAGCTCTTCGCACTGGCGATTGAACCCCTGCCTATGGCACTGAGGGAGTCGAGGAACTGGAGGGGGTTGGTGCGGGGTGGGGAGGAGAATAGGGTGTCGCTCTATGCGGACGACTTGCTGTTATATGTGGCGGACCCGGTGGGGGGAATGCTGGAGGTAATGAGGATCCGCAGGGAATTTGGGGATTTCTCGGGGTATAAGCTCAACATGGGGAAGAGCGAGCTGTTCGTGGTTCACCCAGGGGATCAGGAGAGGGGGATTGGCGAGCTTCAGGTATTTGGGGGTCCAGGTGGCCAGGAGCTGGGGGGCCCTGCATAGGCTTAATTTCACAAGGCTGGTGGAGCAAATGGAGGGGGGGTTCAAGAGGTGGGACGCGTTGCCGCTGTCCTTGGCGGGTAGGGTGCAGTCAGTCAAAATGACGGTGCTCCCAAGGATTTTGTTCCTGTTCCAGTGCCTCCCCGTGTTTATCCCGAAGGCCTTTTTTAGGCGGGTTAATATGAGCATAATGGGCTTTGTGTGGGAGCGAGGGACTCTGAGGGTGAGAAGGGTGTTCCTGGAGCGGGGTAGAGATGGGGGGCACTGGCGCTGCCCAACCTCTGTGGGTACGACTAGGCCGCCAATGCGACGATGGTGCGCAAGTGGGTGATGGAGGGGGAGGGGGCTGCATTGAAGAGGCTGGAGACGACGTCCTGTGTGGGTACGAGTCTGGGGGCGCTGGAAACGGCGCCGCTGCCGCTCCCTCCAAGGAGGTATACCACGAGCCCGGTAGTGGCGGCTGCCCTCAAAATCTGGGGGCAGTGGAGGCGGCACAGGGGGGAAGTTGGGCCCTTGGTGTGGACCCCAATACGGGGGAACCACCGGTTCGTCCCAGGGAGGACAGATGGAGAGTTTTCGGGGTGGCACAGGGCAGGGATACGAAGGTTGGGAGACCTGTTTGTGGACGGGAAGTTCGCGAGCCTGGGTGAGTTGGAGAAGTATGGGCTCCCCCCCGGGGAACACCTTCAGGTACTTACAGGTAAGGGCATTTGCCCGGTGGCAGGTGGTGGAATTCCCGCGGTTGCTGCCACGCACAGTACAGGACAGGGTGCTCTCGGGGGGAAGGTCTCGGAAACTTACCAGGTGATGCAGGAGGAGGAAGCCTCGGTGGAGGTGAAAGGTAAGTGGGAGGAGGAGTTGGGAGACGAGATCGAAGAGGGCACGTGGGCAGATGCCCTAGGGAGGGTGAACTCTTCATCTTCGTGCGCGAGGCTCAGCCTCATACAGTTTAAGATGCTGCACAGGGCACACATGACCGGCACAAGGATGAGCCGGTTTTTTGGGGGTTAGAACAGGTGTTAGGTGCTCAGGGAGCCCAGCAAACCACACCCATATGTTCTGGGCATGCCCAGCGCTGGAGGAATTTTGGAAGGGTGTAGCGAGGACGGTGTCGAGGGTGGTAGGATCCAGGGTCAAACCCGGCTGGGGGCTCACAGTATTTGGGGTGGCAGAGGAGCCGGGAGTGCAGGAGGCGAAAGAGGCCGGTATTCTGGCCTTTGCATCCCTGGTAGCCCGGCGGAGGATTCTTCTTCAGTGGAAGGACGCGAGGCCCCCAAGCGTGGAATCCTGGATCAACGATATGGCAGGGTTTATTAAGTTGGAGAGGGTGAAATTCGCCTTGAGAGGTTCGGTACAAGGGTTCTTCAGGCGTTAAGGAAGTCTTAGACTTCCTGGCAGAACGGTAGACATTGGTCAATGGCAGCAGCAACTCGGGGTTGGGGGGGGGGTTTCTTTATTTATGTTTATTTCCACTGGGGGATCTGAGGGGGTGTATATATTTGCTATGTTGGCTTTGTGTTAAGTTGGGGTGTTAATTTATAAATTTATGTACAGGGGGGAGGGGGGTATGGAGGGTTGTTTTGTATTTAACCCTGTTGGGTTCCTTTTTCATTTTGTTATTGATATTCTGTGAAAACCTTAATAAAAATTATTTTTTAAAAAACACTCCCAGGACAGGTACAGCACGGGGTTAGATACAGAGTAAAGCTCCCTCTACACTGACTCCATCAAACAGTCCCAGGACAGGTACAACACGGGGTTAGATACAGAGTAGAGCTCCCCCTACACTGACTCCATCAAACCGTCCCAGGACAGGTACAACACGGGGTTAGATACAGAGTAGAGCTCCCCCTACATTGTCCCCATCAAACGCTCTCTGGGCACATATAGCATAGGGTTAGGAACACGTGATGCAGTTATCCATCTCTTTCACTTGCTGTCTCTTCACGTTCAAGTGCCATTTTAGAGGCACACGGATGGAAAGAGGGAAAATGTTATTTTGCTGTGGGCCAACATTAACTGTGGGGTGAGTGGCTAATGCACTCGAGTCACCTGAGGCTTGGGACTCGTTCGCAGTAACAGGCTACCATTTATCAGTGTGCACTGGGCTGGAATGTATCCACCGATTGAAAAAGTGTGTCTTTGAAACACGATCCGGAGATGCCAATACTGCCCACAAACCTCTCTTCTCAGTTTGTTTCCCAAACCACATTGACAAATATCGCTGCATTTCCCCTAGAAACAAGCACTCATTTTTTTCTTTCTAATCACACAATTTAAGACCGTAGTCGTCAGCAGCATTTCAAGCCTCTGTAAACTGTGGTTTGGAAATGATGTTCAACGTCTGTCATCGCCAGCTGGGTAAATCAGGATCCAAAAGCAACGGACATTACCCACAAAATTACTAAAACACTCCCAGCTCTTGGTAGACTCTTGTAAAACTTCCTATGTGTTTTTAATATTACTAACAGAACATTGCTCAGAGTGCGTCACAGGATAGGTTGCTACCTACACAACTAGTGGAAGGTGTTATGAAGCAAAACAGGGAGTGTCACAGGAGGTAATTAATAATCTTTAATTGTGTCACAGGTAGGCTTACATTAACACTGCACTGAAGTTACTGTGAAAAGCCCCAAGTCGCCACACTCAGCTACAGAGGGAGAATTCAGAATGTCAGAATAGGAACAGCTTCTTCCCCACAGCTGCCAGACTCCTCAACGACTCTCCCTTGGACTGATTTGTTCCCTGTAAGAACACTATTCACGACGCCCTATGCTGCTCTTGTTTGGTCCTTGTTCCGCACTGTAACCAATCAGTTTGTCGATGTACCATTTGTCAATGTTCTCTGTTGATTATTCTTTTGTCTACTATGTACGTACTGTGTACGTTCCCTTGGCCGCAGAAAAATACTTTTCCCTGTACCTCCGTACATGTGACAATAAATATTAATCAATCAATCAGTCCAATTCACCGAACAAAGACATCTTTCGGGACTTATGGGAGGAAACCGGAGCACCTGGAGGAAACCCACGCAGACACGGGGAGAACATGCAAACTCCACACAGACGTTAGTCCGTGACATGCAAATGTGACACGATACAGGACATGTGCCCTGGACAAAAGTTTATTTAATTTCTTATAAATAGCTGGAGAGACTCAGGTCAAGGTCAATCGTGTAAAGCAACCACAGCACAAAGTGGCTAAAAACTTGCATTCACATCGAAAAATGTCCCAGGAGCATAATCGGACAAGCTAAAGGAGGAGCAACTGTGAGCTGTGTCAAAGAGGTGGCTTTTAGGGAGCATTTTAAGGACGGACTGTGAAGCGGAGAGGTTTAAGTTGGTGCTGGCAGTTAGATGGCACCAAACTTGGATTTTAAAAGCCTGGAGATTTCAAGGGGGAAAGAGGTCCACAGCTTTAAGCTGGAGGCGAATAAGTTTCAGGAGGGGACAGTGCAACGAACCTCAAATGCAAGGAGGAGCATCGGCCTGTGGGTTAAAGTGTGTGTAGGATGCGGGAATCAAGGGAGGCGATGTCCAGCTGAAGTGTCAACATTCTCCGTAAATAATCAGAGCACCAGCGGCTAAAACTGTAAACGTCCCGGACCAAAATGGAGTTCCGCGCGCACTGAACGGCCATCCATTTAGAAGTTTTCCTCCAGGGATCGCTGCTGATGTCGGAAACCAGGGGCTGGTTTAGCACAGTGGGCTAGACAGCTGGCTTGTAATGCAGAACAAAGCCAGCAGTGCGGGTTCAATTCCCGTACCGGCCTCTCCGAACAGGCACCGGAATGTGGCGACTAGGGGCTTTTCACAGTAACTTCATTGAAGCCTACTTGTGACAATAAACGATTATTATTATTATTAATGAGAGGAACTTCTGGACACACAGCTCGTCTGCC
Organism: Scyliorhinus torazame; assembly: GCF_047496885.1. Taxonomy (NCBI): domain Eukaryota; kingdom Metazoa; phylum Chordata; class Chondrichthyes; order Carcharhiniformes; family Scyliorhinidae; genus Scyliorhinus; species Scyliorhinus torazame. The sequence goes on along the minus strand of NC_092731.1, from coordinate 22,894,411 downwards.
CGACCAACAGAAGAAATCTCTCAATGCCTTCCATAAACCCCCATCACAATCACAGAATCACACAGTGCAGAAGAGGCCCTTCGGCCCATCGAGTCTGCACCGACACATGAAAAACACCTGACCAGGCAGCAAGGTGGCGCAGTGGGTTAGCCTTGCTGCCTCACGGCGCCGAGGTCCTAGGTTCGATCCCGACTCTGGGTCACTGTCCGTGTGGGGTTTGCACATTCTCCCCGTGTTTGCGTGGGTTTCGCCCCCACAACCTAAAGATGTGCAGGGTAGGTGGATTGGCCACGCTAAATTGCCCCTTAATTGGAAAAAATGAATTGGGTACTCTAAATTTATATATAAAAAAAAAACACCTGACTTGCCCTCCAGGGTGGCACAGTGGTTAGCACTGCTGCCTCAATGCACCAGGGACCCGGGTTCAATTCTGGCCTTGGGTCATTCTCCCCCGTGTCTGCGTGGGTTTCCTCCAGGTGCTCCAATTCCTTCCACAATCCAAAGATGTGCAGGTTAGCTGGATTGGCTATGCTAAATTGCCCCTTCGTGTCCAGGGATGTGTAGGTTAGGTTAAATAGTTATTGGGCTGGGCAGGTTAGTGGATTTGGGTGGAGTGCTTTTTCAGAGGGTCGGTGCAGACTTGATAGGCCGAGTGGCCTCTTTCTGCACTGTCGGGATTCTCTGATTCTAATCCCATTTTCCAGCACTTGGCCCATAGCCTTGAATGTTCTGACTTGCCAAGTGCTCATCCAGGTGCTTTTTAAACAATGTGAGGCAACCCGCCTCTACCACCCTCCCAGGCAGTGCTTTCCAGACCGTCACCACGGTTGTCCTCAAATCCTCCCTAAACCTTCTACCCTTCACCTTCAACTTTTAACTAAGGGGAACAGCTGCTCCCTGTCCATGCCCCTTATAATCTTGTACACAATCTTAAAACAGAAACTGAGAATGCTGGAAAGCCACAACAGACTGACCAAAGTGTGAGCAATGGCAACTTAATGATACAAATGGAGACCCTTCCACATGACTCCAATCAGAATGGAAGGGACTCTTTATCGAGCTGGCCAGAGCACAAAAACTAAAGAATAAGGGGCAAGATTTGTAATAGTGCGCTGCAATAGTTTAGTATAATACATTAAGTAGATGGTATTCCAGAATTATACTCTTTTGAGCAAAACAATTAAAACAAATTAATAAATCAAGGACAAATTAAAGGGACAGCTCTTTAAAGGGCTACTCTAACGGGGAAAAAATCTCAAAGGAAATTTACAAAATTCAAATTGCAATGTGGTTAAGGGGGTCAAGAAAGCACCCAGCCCCCGGGGTGCCCACCAGACATGGAAAACCTCGACCATCCCGGTGAACATTACGTGCTCCCTCTCCAAGGAAACCTGGCTGTGGACGTAATGCCAGTAAGGTCCCTTTCTGCTTTATTCCTTTTCTTCTATTTTGCCGTTATCATTTTTCATCCATGGGTGATTAATGGACATGTGTCTTTAAGTCTTGCAGCCGAGGGAATGAGGAATTCAGAAGTTACAGGAGAGAACACTCTCCTAATCTCTGCTAGTTTCAACAGGAGTTTCGGAGTTTTTGGAACCAGTGAGAGCGAGATGGGGCGGGTCTCAGTCCGATCGATTGGCTGGTGGCTAATGAATTGGTCCAAAAGGCCGTACTCTGCCCGGTAGCAGGTGGTGATTGGATCCTACCTCAGTGGGAGGCTTCTCAGAGACCCGAGGGACCAGTTGAGTCCTGGACACAGTTCAGCCCTAGACACAGAAAGACAAGGAGCTGCTTTTCTCTCCCTCTCCAGAGAGGATGTGAGTGCTGTATTCCTGGAACTGCAGAGAACCTGAACGAATGAATCGACAGGAAAACCATGACTGGCTACACCCAAAGACCAGGTTCTCCTTCTCTCCAGAGAGCTGTTGAGTGCTGCATTCCTGAAACTGCAGAGGCCTAAATGAATCTACAACAAAAGCCTCAAACTCAAAACAAGATTTGAAAAGTACGGTGCTAAAAAAAGCACCATCTGAAACAAAGACACTTTTTCCTTTTTTTTTTACCCCCTTTTTCCCCCTCAGTATTTGTCTGTCTTGTGTGTGTGTGTAAGGCGGGGGGCAAGTTAAAATGGGGAATTGGTTAATAATTAACCAGTTGTTTTGCTGCATATTCCATTATAGTTCTTGTTATAAATAAACAGTAATTGTGTTTAAACTTACAAGCCTTTAATTATTTGACAGCCAAGAGCAAAGACTTTGGGTATCTTTCGAAGAATTATTGGTTAATTCACTTGTGTTGGGACACCGGGACTGGAACTGTTGGGGCTGGAAATCACCGCACACTAGTCCAGGGTGCTGTAACAATTATAATAGTGACTACACTTACAAAAGTACTTAATATGCTGTGAATCGTTGAGATATCTGATGATCGTCAAGAGCACTATATAAACACAAGTCTTTTGTTTTCCTGTGGACAGTATGAGAGGGACATGGCAATTTTCACAAGGCCGGGGAGTTTACAAGACTTCCCCACAGTTTTGACATCCTTCACTGCCGTTTTGATGAAGCTCAGGAATCGGGATGGTCACTCCGAAGGTTTGCGCGATCCAAAATCCGTCTGCAGCTCCAGTCCTGCCTCAGAAAGGGTGCAAACACAGAAGGGGGCAACAAACATGAAGTTAAACAATCAGGTCTCACTGTCATCGCCACCCGTTACTTGGCCCAAATATTTTATACATCTTCCCTGGAAAGTGCACCTCACGTTCTGCGTGGTGCATTTGGAAAAAGTTTGTTATAGGGTGCGAAGAGGGGGTAAAATCCATTCAAGAAACATACTGGTGTGCACTGCTTCATGGTGCTTGACTGCCCCCTTGTGTGGGATAGGACTGACTGCATTAATATCATAGGGGGTAAAACAAAACAAAGGACTTGCTTTTATACAGCACTTTTAAGAACCACCAGACACCTCAATGCGCTCTGCAGCCAATGAAGTTCTATAGAGGTGTAGTCACTGTTGCGATTATAGGAAATACGGTAGCCAATTTGGGCACAGCAAGCTCCCAGCGACAATGTTATAATGACCAGGGGCGGGATTCTCCGCAGGCAGGATGCTCCATTTTGCCGGCAGCCCGGGGGTTTCCCGAAGGCGTGGGGCTGCCCCACAATGGGAAAGCCCATCGACCGGCCGGCGTAACGGAGCAGCCACCGGAGGGGTGAAGCAGAAATGTGGCGGGGCAGAGAATCCAGCCCCAGATGTTTTTGTAATGTTGAGTGAAGGATACAAATAATAATAATCTTTACTATTGTCACAAGTAGGCTTACATTAACACTGCAATGAAATTACTGTGAAAAGCCCCTAGTCGCCACATTCTGGCGCCTGTTCGGGTACTGAGGGAGAATTCAGAATGTCCAAATCACCTAACAGCACGTCTTTCGGAACATGTGGGAGGAAAACGGAGCGCCCAGAGGAAACCCACGCAGACACGCGGAGAACGTGCAGACTCCGCACAGTGAGCCAAGCCAGGGATCAAACCTGGGTCCCTGGTGCTGTGAAGCAACAGTGCTAACCACTGTGCTGTGACGCCAGGGAGAAGCCCTGGTAATACATTGAAATAGTGCCATGGGATCTTTAGCGATCACCTAACAGAGGCAGACAGGACTCTCACGTCTCATTCAAAATGCGGCCCCTTGGAAAATGCAGCACTCCCTCAGCGCTGCACTGCAGTGTCAGTTGTGCTCGAGTCCCAGGGTGGGGGATCCTGATGTTGTGCGGATGCATATCACGGGTGATCACGGATCAAATGAAAAACCGGGGGGGGGGGGGGGGGGGGGGGGAGTTGCAAAGCAGGCCGTCGAGTCGCGAGCACACAAGGACAAGTTCTCCAGTAGCAAGCCCAGCACAAGGGTAAAACTCACTCGACACACTGTTCAGCTGTTGGCACAGCCCTCTCCATCACTGCTGATCTTCCATTTCTGGATGTGGCGGTGCTAATTGGCGCGGCGTTGGAGGTAATGTTGGACTGCAGACCTGGAGTGTTTATTTATAGCACTATGAGGGTGAGAACTCTCAACCTATCTTTTCAAGAGCAGCGTCACATTTCTAAAAATTAAATTTACAGCAAAATATTATACAATTAACTCCGCTAATTTATTGAGTACATAAACCGCTCACAACCAAGGTAAAGGAACGATCGATATGGAGTGACTGCACCCAGTGATTTGATTGAATTATATTGGGTTACATTGCACAATTTGGTTTTTTACATTATTCCTGGATATTAATTGGACAAGAGTATGAAAAGGAAACAGCAAACTCAATGACAATGGGGAGGTTCAGGTGGGAGTGGTCTGGGAGGCGTTGAAGGCGGTGGTTAGGGGGGAGCTGATATCAATAAGGGCACATAAAGGGAAGCAGGAGAGTAAGGAACGGGAGCGGTTGCTGCAAGAACTTTTGAGGGTGGACAGACAATATGCGGAAGCACCGGAGGAGGGACTGTACAGGGAAAGGCAAAGGCTGCATGTGGAATTTGACTTGCTGACTACAGGCACTGCAGAGGCACAATGGAGGAAGGCGCAGGGTGTACAGTATGAATATGGGGAGAAGGCGAGCAGATTGCTGGCACACCAATTGAGGAAAAGGGGAGCAGCGAGGGAAATAGGGGGAGTGAGGGATGAGGAAGGAGAGATGGAGCGGGGGGCGGAGAGAGTGAATGAAGTGTTCAAGACATTTTATAAAAAATTGTATGAAGCTCAACCCCCGGATGGGAGGGAGAGAATGATGGATTTTTTGGATCGGCTGGAAATTCCCAAGGTGGAAGAGCAGGAAAGGGTGGGACTGGGAGCACAGATTACGGTAGAAGAAGTGGTGAAAGGAATTAGGAACATGCAGACGGGAAAGGCCCCGGGACCGGACGGATTCCCAGTTGAATTTTACAGAAAGTATTTGGACTTGCTCGCCCCGGTACTGACGAGGACCTTTAACGAGGCAAAGGAAAGGGGACAACTGCCCCCGACTATGTCTGAAGCAACGATATCGCTTCTCTTAAAGAAGGAAAAGGATCCGCTACAATGCGGGTCCTACAGACCAATTTCCCTCCTAAATGTGGATGCCAAGGTCCTGGCCAAGGTAATGGCAATGAGAATAGAGGAATGTGTCCCGGGGGTGGTTCACGAGGACCAAACTGGGTTTGTGAAGGGGAGACAGCTGAACACGAATATACGGAGGCTGTTAGGGGTAATGATGATGGCCCCACCAGAGGGTGAAACGGAGATAGTAGTGGCGATGGATGCCGAGAAAGCATTTGATAGAGTGGAATGGGATTATCTGTGGGAGGTGTTGAGGAGATTTGGTTTTGGAGAGGGGTATGTTAGATGGGTGCAGCTGTTGTATAGGGCCCCAGTGGCGAGTGTGGTCACGAATGGACGGGGATCGGCATATTTTCGGCTCCATAGAGGGACAAGGCAGGGATGTCCTCTGTCCCCATTACTGTTTGCACTGGCGATTGAGCCCCTGGCGATAGCGCTGAGAGGTTCCAAGAGATGGAGGGGAATACTTAGGGGAGGAGAAGAACACCGGGTATCTTTATATGCGGATGATCTGCTACTATATGTGGCGGATCCAGCGGAGGGGATGCCAGAAATAATGCGGATACTTGGGGAGTTTGGGGATTTTTCAGGGTATAAATTGAACATGGGGAAGAGTGAGCTGTTTGTGGTGCATCCAGGGGAGCAGAGTAGAGAAATAGAAGACCTACCGTTGAGGAAGGTAACAAGAGACTTTCGTTACCTGGGGATCCAGATAGCAAAGAATTGGGGCACATTGCACAGGCTAAATTTAACGCGGTTGGTGGAACAGATGGAGGAAGATTTCAAGAGATGGGATATGGTAGCATTGTCAATGGCAGGGAGGGTGCAGGCGGTTAAGATGGTGGTCCTCCCGAGATTCCTCTTTGTGTTTCAGTGCCTCCCGGTGGTGATCACGAAGGCTTTTTTTAAAAGGATAGAAAAGAGCATCATGGGTTTTGTTTGGGCCGGGAAGACTCCGAGAGTGAGGAAGGGATTCTTACAGCGTAGTAGGGATAGGGGGGGCTGGCATTACCGAGCCTAAGTGAGTATTATTGGGCCGCTAATATTTCAATGGTGAGTAAGTGGATGGGAGAGGAGGAGGGAGCGGCGTGGAAGAGATTAGAGAGGGCGTCCTGTAGGGGGACCAGCCTGCAGGCTATGGTGACAGCCCCATTGCCGTTCTCACCAAGGAACTACACCACGAGCCCGGTGGTGGTAGCTACACTGAAGATTTGGGGACAGTGGAGACGACATAGGGGAAAGACCGGAGCATTGGGGGGGTTCCCGATAAGAAACAACCATAGGTTTGCCCCGGGGGGAATGGATGGGGGATATGGAATGTGGCAAAGAGCAGGAATAACGCAACTGAAAGATCTATTTGTGGACGGGAAGTTCGCAAGTCTGGGAGCGCTGACCGAGAAATATGGGTTGCCCCAAGGGAATGCATTCAGGTACATGCAATTGAGGGCTTTTGCGAGGCAACAGGTGAGGGAATTCCCGCAGCTCCCGACACAAGAGGTGCAGGACAGAGTCATCTCAAAGAAATGGGTGGGGGATGGTAAGGTGTCGGATATATATAGGGAAATGAGGGACGAAGGGGAGACTATGGTGGACGAACTAAAAGGGAAATGGGAAGAAGAGCTAGGGGAGGAGATCGAGGAGGGGCTGTGGGCAGATGCCCTAAACAGGGTAAACTCGTCGTCCTCGTGCGCCAGGCTAAGCCTGATTCAGTTTAAGGTATTACACAGGGCACATATGACTGGAACACGGCTCAGTAAATTTTTCGGGGTGGAGGATAGGTGTGCGAGGTGCTCGAGAAGCCCAGCGAATCATACCCATATGTTTTGGTCATGCCCGGCACTACAGGGGTTTTGGGTGGGGGTGACAAAGGCGCTTTCAAAAGTAGTAGGAGTCCGGGTCGAACCAAGCTGGGGGTTGGCTATATTTGGGGTTGCACAAGAGCCGGGAGTGCAGGAGGCGAGAGAGGCCGATGTTTTGGCCTTTGCGTCCCTAGTAGCCCGGCGCAGGATATTGTTAATGTGGAAAGAAGCCAAGCCCCCGGGGGTGGAGACCTGGATAAATGATATGGCGGGGTTCATAAAGCTAGAGCGGATTAAGTTCGTCCTAAGGGGGTCGGCTCAAGGGTTCACCAGGCGGTGGCAACCGTTCGTCGAATATCTTGCGGAAAGATAGATGGGGGAAAAAAGAAGGCAGCAGCAGCAGCCCAGGACTTGGCGGGGGGGGGGGGGGGGGGGGATGGGTGGGTGGGGGGGGTATAGCCTGTGACAAGGCAGTTGCCAATTAGGGCTAGTTTTCATTTTTGTTATTTAATATTTATTTATTTGTTGTTTTTTGTTTATATAAAAAAGGTCATTATTATCTGTATTGTTATAATGTTGTGTAAAGGATGCACAATGTACTGTGTTGGTTGACCAAAAATTTTCAATAAAATATTTATTAAAAAAAAAAAGAAAAGGAAACAGCAAGTTGGCAGTATCAATTACGTCAGTTTTTAATTCCATTCCCACTGGTCACTGTAACGTGTAATCACTGACCCTCACTGGGGTCCACTCCCTGAAGGCACTGACCCTCACTGGGGTACCGTTCCTGAAGGTCCTGATTCTCACTGGGGTACAGTTCCTGAAGGTGCTGATTCACACGAGGGTACAGTTCCAGAAGGCGCTGACCCTCACTGGGGTACAGTTCCTGAAGGTGCTGATTCTCACAGGGGTACGGTTCCTGAAGGTGCTGACCCTCACTGGAATTCGGTTCCTGAAGGTGCTGACCCTCACTGGGGTACAGTTCCTGAAGGTGCTGACTCTCACTGGGGTACAGTTCCTGAAGGTGCTGACTCTCACTGGGGTAAGTTCCTGAAGGTGCTGACTCTCACAGGGATACAGTTCCTGAAGGTGCTGACTAACACTGGGGTACAGATCCTGAAGGTGCTGACTCTTACTGGGGTACAGTTCTTAAGGTGCTGATTCTCACTAGGGTACAGTTCCAGAAGTTGCTGACCCTCACTGGGGTACAGTTCCTGAAGGTGCTAATTCTCACTGGGGTACAGTTCCTGAAGGTGCTGATTTTCACTGGGGTACGGTTCCTGAAGGTGCTGACCCTCACTGGGATTCGGTTCCTGAAGGTGCTGACCCTCACTGGGGTACAGTTCCTGAAGGTGCTGACTCTCACTGGGGTACAGGTCCTGAAGGTGCTGACTCTCACAGGGATACAGTTCCTGAAGGTGCTGACTCTCACAGGGATACAGTTCCTGAAGGTGCTGACTCTCACTAGGGTACAGATCCTGAAGGTGCCGACTCTTACTGGAGTACAGTTCCTGAAGGTGCTGACTCTCACTGGGGTACAGTTCCTGAAGGTGCTGACTCTTACTGGGGCGCAGTTCCTGAAGGTATTGACTCTTACTGGGTACAGTTCCTGAAGGTGCTGACTCTTACTGGGTACAGTTCCTGAAGGTGCTGACTCTCACTCAGGTACAGTTCTTGAAGGTACTGACTCTCACTCGGGTACAGTTCCTGAAGGTGCTGACTCTCACTGGAGCACAGTTCCTGAAGGTGCTGACTCTCACTTGGGTACAGTTCCTGAAGGTGCTGACTCTCACTGGGTTACAGTTCCTGAAGGTGCTGACTCTCACTGGGTTACAGTTCCTGAAGGTGCTGATACTCACTGGGATACGGTTCCTGAAGGAGCTGACCCTCACTTGGATACGGTTCCTGAAGGTGCTGACTCTCACTGGGGTACAGTTCCTGAAGGTGCTGACTCTCACTGGGGTACAGTTCCTGAAGGTGCTGACTCTTGCTGAGTTACAGTTCCTGAAGGTGCTGACTCTCACTGGGGTACAGAGCCTGAAGGTGCTGACTCTTACTGGGGCACAGTTCCTGAAGGTGCTGACTCCCACTCGGGCACAGTTCCAGAAGGTGCTGACTCTCACTGGGGTACAGTTCCTGAAGGTGCTGACTCTTGCTGAGTTACAGTTCCTGAAGGTGCTGACTCTCACTGGGGTACAGAGCCTGAAGGTGCTGACTCTTACTGGGGCACAGTTCCTGAAGGTGCTGACTCCCACTCGGGCACAGTTCCAGAAGGTGCTGACTCTCACTGGGGTACAGTTCCTGAAGGTGCTGACTCTCACTGGGGTACAGAGCCTGAAGGTGCTGACTCTTACTGGGGCACAGTTCCTGAAGGTGCTGACTCCCACTCGGGCACAGTTCCAGAAGGTGCTGACTCTCACTGGGGTACAGTTCCTGAAGATGCTGACACTCACTGGGGTACAGTTCCTGAAGGTATTGACTCTTACTGGGGACAGTTCCTGAAGGTGCTGACTCTCACTCAGGTACAGTTCCTGAAGGTACTGACTCTCGCAAGGGCACAGTTCCTGAAGGTGCTGACTCTCACTGCGGTACAGTTCCTGAAGGTGCTGACTCTCACTGGGGTACAGAGCCTGAAGGTGCTGACTCTTACTGGGGCACAGTTCCTGAAGGTGCTGACTCCCACTCGGGCACAGTTCCAGAAGGTGCTGACTCTCACTGGGGTACAGTTCCTGAAGGTGCTGACTGACTGTTACTTGGGTACAGTTCCTGAAGGTGCTGACTCTCACTGGGGTACAGTTCCTGAAGGTGCTGACTCTCACTGGGGGACAGTTCCTGAGGGTGATAACTCTCACCGCGGTACAGTTCCTGAAGATGCTGACACTCACTGGGGTACAGTTCCTGAAGGTATTGACTCTTACTGGGGACAGTTCCTGAAGGTGCTGACTCTCACTCAGGTACAGTTCCTGAAGGTACTGACTCTCGCAAGGGCACAGTTCCTGAAGGTGCTGACTCTCACTGCGGTACAGTTCCTGAAGGTGCTGACTCTCACTGGGGTACAGTTCCTGAAGTTGCTGATTCTCACTGAGGTATAGTTCCTGAGGGTGCTGACACTCACTGGGGTACAGTTCCTGAAGGTGCTGACTCTCACTGGGGTACAGTTCCTGAAGTTGCTGATTCTCACTGAGGTATAGTTCCTGAGGGTGCTGACACTCACTGGGGTACAGTTCCTGAAGGTGCTGACTCTCACTGGGGTACAGTTCCTGAAGGTGCTGACTCTCACTCGTGTACAGTTCCTGAAGGTGCTGACTCTCACTAAGGGCCAGTTCCTGAGGGTGTTGACACTCACTGGGGTACAGTTCCTGAAGGTAGACTCTTACTGGGTACAGTTCCTGAAGGTGCTGACTCTCACTCAGGTACAGTTCCTGAAGGTACTGACTCTCACTGGGGCACAGTTCCTGAAGGTGCTGACTCTCACTGGGATACAGTTCCTGAAGGTGCTGACTCTCACTGGGGTACAGTTCCTGAAGGTGCTGATTCTCACTGGGGTACAGTTCCTGGAGGCGTTGACTCTCACTGGGGTACAGTTTTTGAAGGTGCTGATTCTCACTGGGGTACAGTTCCTGAAGGAGCTGACTCACTTGGGCCCACTTCCCTGAAGGTGCTGCTTCTCACAGGGGTAGTGTTCCTGAAGGTACTGACTCCCACAGGGATAGGGTTCCTTAATGTGCTGACTCCCACAGGGATAGCGTTCCTGAAGGTGCTGACTCCCACAGGGATAGCATTCCTGAAAGTGCTGACTCCCACAGAGATAGCTTTCCTGAAGGTGCTGACTCCCACAGGGATAGCGTTCCTGAAGATGCTTACTCTCACAGCGGTGCCTCTCCTGAAGGTGCTGACTCCCACTCGGGTGCAGTCCCTGAAGGTGGTGCCTCTCACTGGGGTACAGACCCCGCTGGCTCTCACTGGGGTACCGTTCCTGAAGGTGCTGCCTCTCACAGCGGTGCTTATCCTGAAGGTGCTGCCTGTCACAGCGGTGCTTCTCCTGAAGGTGCTTACTTCCACTGGTGCGCAGTCCTTGAAGATGCTGCCTTTCACAGAAGTACTGTTCCTGAAGGTTGTGCCTCTCACTGGGGTGCATTTCCTGATGGTGCTGCCTCTCACTGGGGTACAATCCCTGTACATGCTGTCTCTCATTTCGGTACAGTCCCTGAAGGTGATGTCTCTTACCAGGGTACAAATCCTGAAAGTCCAGAGTCTCACTTGGGTACAGTTCCTCACTGCTCTGACTCTCACAGGGGTACAATTCCTGAAGGTGCTGACTCTCACTCGGGTACCGCTCAAGGCACTGTTTCTCACAGGGGTACAGTTCCTGAAGGTGCTGACTCCTACTGGAGTGAAGTCCCTGAAAGAGCTGTCTCTCAACGGGGTACAGACCCAACCGTCTCTCGTTGGGGTACAGTTCCTGAAGGTGCTGTCTCTTACCAGTGTATAGTTCCTGAAGGTGCTGACTCTCACTGGGGTACAGTTCCTGAAGGTGCTGACTCTCACTGGGGCACAATACTTGAAGACGCTTCCTCTCACTGGAGTGCAGTTCCACAAGACGCTGAGTCTCACTGGGGTACAGTTCCTGAAGGTGCCGACTCTCACTGGCAACCATTTTCTGAAAGCATTGTCTCTCACTTGGGTAGAGTTTCTGATGGTGCTGACTGTCACTGGTGCACACTTCCTTAAGGTGCTGATTCTCACTCGGACACAGTTGCCTAAGGTGCTGATTCTCACGAGGACACAGTTGCTTATGGTGCTGATTCTCATGAGGACACAGTTGCTTAAGGTGCTGATTCTCACTAGGACACAGTTGCTTAAGGTGCTGACTCTCACTAGGACACAGTTGCTTATGGTGCTGATTCTCACGAGGACACAGTTGCTTAAGGTGCTGATTCTCACGAGGACACAGTTGCTTAAGGTGCTGACTCTCACTAGGACACAGTTGCTTAAGATGCTGACTCTCACTAGGACGCAGTTGCTTAAGGTGCTGATTCTCACGAGGACACAGTTGCTTAAGGTGCTGACTCTCACTCGGAAACAGTTGCTTAAGGTGCTGGCTCTCACTAGGACACAGTTGCTTATGGTGCTGAGTCTCACTAGGACACAGTTGCTTAAGGTGCTGAGTCTCACTAGGACACAGTTGCTTAAGGTGCTGAGTCTCACTAGGACACAGTTGCTTAAGGTGCTGAGTCTCACTAGGACACAGTTGCTTATGGTGCTGAGTCTCACTAGGACACAGTTCCTGAAGGTGCTGACTCTCACTGGGAGACAGTTCCTGAAGGTGCTGACTCTTATGAGGACACAGTTCCTGAAGGTGCTGACTCTCACTAGGACCCAGTTGCTCACGGTGCTGTCTCTTACTGGCATCCATTTTCTGAAGGCCCGGACTCTCACTGGGATAAATTAATGTGGGTGCAGTCACTCTCACATTGGGGTACAGTTCCACAGGCACTTGCGCCCCTCCAGTACCTCACCCAAATGGGAATTCTCATTCTGTCCGACTGTTGATAGTGAGCAACGGTTACTCTGCCCTGGGGAAGTACTCGTTATCAAATTACAAAGCTCACTCCAGAACGCACCACAATTTGTGGTGCAGCATCAGAAGATTCAGACCCTGATCAAGTCAATCTTAATAGAACTCAAACCCATAACTGATGAACTGTATTTGGTTAGAAGCCACAGAGCCAAATGCTCGTGACCAGGGGAGGAAACATTAGCCAGGTACCGCCTTCCCACACTCCCATCCACCCCCCTAACCGAAGGACCAGCCAGCCACACCACCCAGGTCACAATGCCACCTGACATCGGCAATCAAACAAGGTGTGTCACAGAGCCTATGGCTTACTATCAGTGTAGTTCAGTACCCATGCCCTGCAGTCAGACAGACTGACGGGTGTTGTCTGACCAGGGGCTGTGTGCTGGAAGGGCTCCATAATGTGCTCCAGTTTCTTGACAGAATTCCCCTCCACCCCCACCAAGCTGGCCAAAGGAAGTCACACGGCAGGACTTCTCATAATGTGCTCCAGTTTCTTGACAGAATTCCCCCCCCCCCACCAAGCTGGCCACAGGAAGTCACACGGCAGACTGAGGGAAGAAAACCCCTCTCAGGAATCCGTGCGATGATGGTCAGCTGTGTAGCCTTACCTTTTTAAAATTTAGAGTACCCAATTAATTTTTTCCAATTAAGGGGCAATTTAGCGTGGCCAATCCACCTACCCTGCACATCTTTGGGTTGTGGGGGCGAAACCCACGCAAACACGGGGAGAATGTGCAAACTCCACACGGACAGTGACCCAGAGCCGGGATCGAACCTGGGACCTCGGCGCCGTGAGGCAGCAGGGCTAACCCACTGCGCCACCGTGCTGCCCTTGTGTAGCCTTACCTGACAATATAAGCAAAGCAGCAAATCCTTTGAGGGGAATGCCAACTTGGCGAGGAAGGTGCCTCAGAGAGTGAAGAATCCGCTGTGTGCAGACGGTGTGTTTGCGGCTGACCCCGATTTGGATTGAACTTTGGCCTGTATGGCAACCCGCTCTGGTAATCTGACCTTCTTTGTACGTGTTTTGACCTTGCTGCCTTGCCCTCCTGAAGGACAGTCGCTGTTACATACAATGTTAAAACTTACCTGGGAAATGGGTAAACCATCCAGGTTTAAATAGGGATACCTGGTGAGTAAAGTTAGACTCAAAGAAGAGCGAGTATTTATTTCCTTTCTCTTCTGCTGAGCCTTGTAGGCCTTTGAACAAACATTCCTTTTTGTTTGCTGGACAACTCTGTGAACTAACGAACTGAGTGAAGTCCGCCCCACCCATCACAATCCCCTGCCCCGTGCGACCTCGCACAGGATTCAGGCTTCTCGTCAAGGCTTTTTTAAGTGATTTCTCTCCTAAGAATAAACTACAATGCTAAATGTGGGGAAAGCGAATCGCCAGTACAAGGCTACTCTACAAATCACCAGGACAGAGTAAGAACCAACGTCACATCCCACTCTGGGAAGGTACACAGAAGATTACAAAGCATCGTTGCAGTCTGTCAAAATATCCATTATAAACAGTCCTGGTAGCTTAGGAGGTCGGTACTTCAGAGAGGGCAACAGTCGGGGCGGGGGCTTGACCCTTCCGAACTGTAATACTATTATTGGGCGGTGAACGCAGAGAAGATGCGGCGTTGAAACAGAGAGATGGAGGCTTTTTGGGTGAGAATGGAGGCAGGCTCTTTGCAAGGGGGTCGGGGTTGCAGGTGTGGCAACAGCATCGCTCCCACTTTCCCCAGGGAAGTTCTCGGGGAGTCCTATGGTGGTGGCTATGCTGAAACTATAGAGGCAATTTCGGCAGCACTTTAGGGTGGGGGCAGGGTCAAAGTTGATGCTGATCCGAGGGAACCACGGGTTTGAACCAGCGAGGATGGATGAAAGGTTTCGGGGATGGGAGGAGCGACAGGTGATGGAGATGAAGGACTTGTTTTTAGAAGGGTGGCTCTCAAGTTTGGAGGAACTGGGGGAGACGTTTGAGGTCCCACGTGGGAGGGATTCAGGCAAATGCGTGTGCGGGATTTCGCGAAAAAAGTTTTTCCAACCTTTCCGGTGGCACCACCCTCGTTGCTGGATGGGATGTTGTCGATGAGGGGGAGGGGTCATCTCGGCGATCTATGGGAGGATTTTGGAGGATAAGGCGTCACTGGAGGGGTGAAGGCTAAGTAGAAGGAGCAGCTGGGGTACCGCTGGAAAAGGGGCTGTGTTGTGAGGTGCTGCGGAGGGTGAATGCCTCGACCTTCTTTGCGAGGCTGGGGTTGATACAGCTAAAGGTAGTTTCCAGAGCGCAGCTGACAAAGTCAAGGATGAGCCAGTTGTTTGAGGGGGTGGAGGATATTTGTGAGGGGTGTGGAAAGGGGCCCAGCCAATCACATACACATGTTCTAGTCGTTCTTTAGCACCATGTCGGCGATGATGCACGTGGAGCCCAGTCCCCTGGGGGCCATACTCGCGGTGTCGGACTTGCCGGAGTTGCAGATGGGAGCGGGTGGGCAGATGTTTTAGCCTTCGCCTTGTTGATTGCTCACAGGTGGGTCCTGTTGGGGTGGAGGTCAGCTTCTCCACCCTGTGCCTCGGTGTGGCTGGGGGATTTAATGGAGTTCTTGTACTTGGAAAAAAGGCTTCAAGGCGGGCGAGTGAGGGGTTCCATAAAAGACAGGGTTTGTTTATACTACATGTCAGGGAGCTGGTGACCGTCAACTGTTAGGGGGGAGGGAAGGGAACTAGCTGGTTCAGGGGTTGGTGTTGGATTTATTTTGTTTTGTAATGTTAAATATAAAAATGTCAACATCTGAATATAAATACTCCTTTAAAAGAACAGCCCTGGTAGCAGAAACTGAACTGTAATCTGTGTGAAATAGTAATGGCATGGAACAGGAATCAGATAAAAGGACCACTTTGTGTGTAATCTGAGGTGATGGAAGCTTCTAGAAGGCATAAGGACTAAATATGCAGAAAGTGCAGGGCGTTGCAGGGCACCCGGTCAACATCCATCAACTGTAATGAAGTCAAGATCAAGGAGAAATGGGAAGCGGAGTTGGGAGAGGAGATCAATTGGGGGGTATGGAGTGAGGCACTGTGTAGGGTACACAAGACCTCCTCGTGTGCGAGGATGAGCCTGATACAGGTTAAGGTGGTGCACAGGGTGCATATGAATCGGGCGAGAATGAGTGGGTTCTTTCAGGGGGTAGCAGGCGAGTGTGAGAGGTGTGGGCGGGGGCCAGCAAATCACGCGCACATGTTTTGGGGTTGCAAAAATTGGGAAGTTTCTGGCGGGAGTGTTCGCGGTCTTAGCCAGGATAGTGGAGGAGGAGGTGGACCCGGACCCTTTGATGGTGGGGTTTCAGAGAAGCCGGAGCTGATGGAGAGGAGGAAGGCCGATGTCGTGGCCTTCGCCTCTCGGATTGCACGGCGGCGGATTTTGCTGGAGTGGCGGCCGGCATCGCCACCGGGGTTGGCGGCTTGGTCGGGTGACCTGTACGACTGCCTGCGGTTAGAAGATAAAGTCTGAGTTAAAGGGGCTCTTCAGGGGGGGTTGAGGAAAGGTGGGGGATGTTTGTGAAAAAATTGTAGACTGTATAGTTGATTGCTGGGAAGTATGTTTCCCGGGGTGTTTATGTGTTGTAACCTGTTTTGATACATGTTGGTAATAAAATAAATGTTTTAAAAGCTGTAATGAAGCCCACCCCCACACCCCTCGATCAATACTCCACTCCATATTGATCAAAGTTGCGGAGAATGATGCTGAGCTGCAGGTGCACCTTGCCCATGGCCACAGTTTGCAGACGATAACGGTCAGCTCCGGTGTAAATGAGGTCACTGTGTTTCAGCTGAGGCCCGCCACCCACAAACATCTGGGAGAGCTGCTCCTGCCAAGTACCCAGGGGCCGCCAGGTGACGCACTGAATCTCGTGGGTCCCCGGGCTGCTGGGGATGTGGCAGAAACCGTAGCCGTACAGCTCGTTCCTGCCGAAAGAGTCCTGGTGCCAGACCTGTATGTAGAGCTTGGGCCAGCCTGCAGCGGGAAGACAGGGACAGAATGAGTTGTGTTTGTGCTCAGGCAAGGCGAGAATTCTGATTGACGTTGTCGCATTAATTCCCCTTACCTGCAAACCCGCCCCCCAAACACAACAATACAATTTCACAGGCATCAGTTAGCTATTCAATCAAGATAGGGAGAATCAGGCAGTCTGCGGTCATGTCCTCACCTTACATCCCCACATATAATAGGAGCAGTAGGCCATGTGATCCTTTTGAGCCTGCACTACCATTAAATAAGATCATGGTTGGTCCGATTGTGGCCCAACTCCACTTTCCTGTGGGCGGCATGTGGCGCAGTGGTTAGCACTGAGACTGCGGTGCTGAGGACCCGGGTTCGAATTCCGGCCCTGGGTCACTGTCCGTGTGGAGTTTGCACATTCTCCCCGTGTTTGCGTGGGTTTCACCCCCACAACCCAAAGATGTGCAGGCTAGGTGGGTTGGCCACGCTAAATTGCCCCTTCATTGGGGGGAAAAAAAAAAAATGTGTTTTAAAAACTCCACTTTCCTGCCTGCCCTCGACTGCCTTACCAATCAAAAAATCGGTCCAAATCCCCCTTGAATTGAATGAATGATCCTGCCTCCACTCCTCGAGGGAAGAGAATTCCAAACACTACTGGTTGTCAAGCACAAGAATTATAGATGTTTCAATGCGATCATCTCTCATTCTGCTAAACTCCAGAGAACATATCCTCTGCTCAAATGCGGAGTTGAACGAGCCTATGTCAGGCGGAGTGATCAGGAATGGAGCTGGTTTCCGAAACTAGGGAACGCGGGGTCAATTGCAGCAAGCCCCAATCAACAGAACCTCAACAGAGATAGGGAGGGAATCTTCTCGGCCCCCATGGCTCACACATAAACCCACACGGCTACGATCAGAGCCAGATCCTTGGAACTAAACGGGAAAGCGATCATTTTTTGAAATATTATTTATTCTCCTTTTTCACATTTTCTCCCAAGTTTACACCCAACAACAATAAACAATAATCAGTAACAAATATGTCAATCCCCATATCAATAACAACGATCCCATCCTCCCACCAAACCCCAAATATTAGCCCGCATGTTCACACAAACAAATGACAAAAAGGAATTCGGGATCACCCATAGTCGCCATTAACACACACCGTCCCCCTCCCCCCAACCCTCCCACCCAGCCCCCCAACTAATGTTCGATGTTATCCAGTTCTCGAAAGTGCATAATGAATAATGCCCATGAATTGTAGAACCCCTCCATCCTTCCCCTCAGATCAAACTTCACCTTCTCAAGAGTCAAGAATTCCAACAGGTCCCCCCGCCACGCCAGGGCACAGGGTGGAGAGGTTGCTCTCCAACCCATCAGGATCCGCCTCCGGGCGATCAACGAGGCGAAGGCTACAACATCTGCCTCTGCAGCCGTTTCCAACCCTGGCTGGTCCGACACCCCGAATATGGCCTCCCGGGGGCCCGGGTCCAGTTTCACGTGCAACACTTTAGAAATTACCCTAAAAACCTCCTTCCAGTAATCCTCTAGCTTTGGACAGGAAAGAGATAATAATGGAAAATCAAGAGTGAGACACAGGAGGTGGGATGGGAATGACAGAGCGTACAAAGTAGAGACTACAACAGGAAACACCCAAGTGCTGGAAGCTCACAGCAGATCAGACAGCACCAGGCATACGAAACGTTACCACTTCAGATGGTACTACTCTTCATCAGAACAGCATCATGTGACTTTGCACTCCGTCAGGACCCCAGTTTGATTGGATACCAACAAATGTGGGTCAGTAATCAGAGAACGCAGATTTTAATTAATTGGCACAACTGTGGGAGAACGTCTTTATTTTTTGAAACGTACAGAGTGTGTGGTTTATAATCCGCCCAATAGAGCGGTGGAAACAGATTCATTAATACATTCCAAAAGATAATTGAATCCCTGCTTTAGAAAGGACAGTTTTGCAGGGCTATAGGGGAAGATTTAGATTTTAGTTTTGTCACGTGTACCGAGGTACAGTGAAAAGTATTGTTCTGCGTACAGTCCAGGCAGACGGTTCCATGCATGAAAAAAACATAGGACCTACGATAAATACACAGTGTAAATACATAGACATCGGGTGAAGAATACGGAGTGTAGTGCGACATAGTAGAGAAGATGTGTGGAGAGATCAGTTCAGTCCATACGACGGTCATTCAGGAGTCTGGTAACAGTGGGGAAGGAGTTGTTTTTGAACCGGTTAGTGCGTGTTCTCAGACTTTTGTATCTCCTGCCCGATGGAAGAGGTTGGAAGAGAGAATAACCCGGGTGGGAGGAGTCTTTGATTATGCTGCCCGCTTTCCCAAGGCAGCAGGAGGTGTAGACCGAGTGAAAGGATGGGAGGCGGGTTTGCCTGATGGACTGGGCTGTTTTCGCGACTTTCTGTAGTTTCTTACGGTCTTGGGCCGAGCAGTTGCATTACCAGGCTGCGATGCAGCCAGATAGGATGGTGCATCGGTAAAGCAGGGGAGGTGGGACTAACTGGCGAGCTCTTTCAAAAGAGCCAGAACAGGAAAGATGGGCTGAATGGCCTACTCCTGTATGATAAGATTCTATGAGAGAGCTGCAGTATTATCCGTTTGGATTCATTTCGGTGTTATTTTCCTTTCCAAACCACAGACACTCTCTCTAGCCGGGAAACTGAATTGAGTCGATACAGTTACAAGACCAGACAAAGATCTGAACTTCAAAGCTCAAGACTCAATAAAGAGCGTCTCTTGATTTAAAAAAAAATTTTTTAATTAATTTTCTTTTCGTGCTTTTGGAATTCAAAACAAAAGAGCGCTGATAATTGCAAACTTTCTCCCAGGCAATTCTGAACAAAATACAAAAGCCTATTAACCTCCTTTCGACTATATAAGGTGACAAGCTTAATTGAGCCTCCAGAAACACTAAACCCACAAAAGGATGGGAAGGCGATAACTCGCAAGGCAACATGATGAAAACAATGCCACTCTGTACTTAACATTTGTGAATTAGTTTGATTGGTTTATTTAACACTGGATGCTCAAGTTGATGAATATTCCCGAGACGGATGTCGATGCATTTTTCAACAGTAAAGGAATCAAAGAGTTTGAGGACGAAAGCGAGAAAGGGGAACTGTTGCGGAAGATCAGCCATGGAACTTAACGACTTCAGGGGGCTAGATCACATACTCCTGCTCCTATTTACACTGAGCTGCTTCAATTCTCAAAAGATAGAAACTGCGGGGCGGCACATTGATGCAGGGGCTGGTTTAGCACACTGGGCTAAATAGCTGGTTTTTAAAGCAGAGCAAGGCAGGCCAGAAGCATGGTTCGATTCCCGTACCAGCCTCCCCGAACAGGCGCCGGAATGTGGCGACTAGGGGCTTTTCACAGTAACTTCATTGAAGCCTACTTGTGACAATAAGCGATTTTCATTTTCATTTCATTTCAGTGGTTACCACTACTGCTTCACGGCGCCGAGGGCCCGGGTTCGATCCCGGCCCCGGGTCACTGTCCGTGTGGAGTTTGCACGGCTCTCACCCTCCACAACCACTGTTGCCCTCCAGCCACTGATTTCACATGCCAAGTCCCGCTTCGCCGGCAGAAAACACTGAGCAGTACCCCCTGGGCTCAGCAGTAAGGTCGTCGGTTCAAGTTGCAGACTAGGAACCCAAGCACAACCCGGTCTACAAGAGTCTAGAATGCCAGCAGAACAGGCTATAGGTACGGAACAAGGTCAGCAAATGGTATTCAGGGTTATTAGAAATGAAGGTGGGGAATACCAGGCAAGAGCGGCAGGTTTCCAATGCATCATTAGTGAACCAGCTGTATTTTTTTTATAATGCATGTTTGGGATGTGGGTGTTGCCGGCAAGGTGAGCGTTAATTGCCCATTCTTACATACCCTTGAACTAAGGATGTTCCCGATGGTGGGTGTGCCCAGAACCAGGGGTCACAGTCTGAGGATACGGGGTAGGACAGAGATGAGGAGACATTTCTTCACCCAGAGAGTGGTCGGTCTGTGGAATTCACTACCACAAGAAGTAGTTGAGGCCAAAACATTGTATGTTTTCAAGAAGCAGTTAGATATAGCACTGGGGACGAAGGGGATCAAAGGATGTTGGGGGGGATAGCAGGATTAGGCTATTGAGTTGGATGATCAGCCATGATCATAATAACATAGAACATACAGTGCAGAAGGAGGCCATTCGGCCCATCGAGCCTGCACCAACCCACTTAAGCCCTCACTTCCACCCTATGCCCCGTAACCCAATAACCCCTCCTAACCTTTTTGGTCACTAAGGGCAATTTATCACAGCCAATCCACCTAACCTGCACGTCGTTGGACTGCGGGAGCAAACCAGAGTACCCGGAGGAAACCCACGCAGACAGGGGTAGAATGTGCAGACTCCGCACAGACAGTGACCCAGCGGGGAATCGAACCTGGGACCCTGGCACTGTGAAGCCACAGTGCTATCCACTTGTGCTACCGTGCTGCCTAATGAACGGTTGAGCAGGCTCGAAGGGCTGAATGGCCTCCTCCTGCTCCTATTTTATATGTTTCTAGGCAAGTGGCTTGCCAGGCCCCCCCCCCGCTCTTATTTCTCATCTGCATACTGCCCGTCGGCAACATCATCTGAAAGCACCGCGTTAGTTTTCACATCCGACATCCAGTGCTGGATGAGCAGAATTTTCCTCCAATTACATATTGGGAAAGGTTGAAGTACTTGTCTTCCTTCCCTTTCCAAATTGTGGGTCTCAGCTACTGATTCCATCCCTCTCCCTGGACAGAGACTAAACCAGACTGTTTGGCCTTTGATGCTACATCTGCCCTGGAGACGAGCTTCCGAATTCATACCTGGGCCCTCGTAGAGATCGCCCATTCCCGGCTCTGCAGCATCACCCGACTTGACCCAGTCTCAGTTCAACTGCTGCCGAATCCCTCGTTCGTGGGCCTTCTGTTACGTCGAAGAACGACATTCCAATGCATTCGTGGCTGACCTCCCTTCCACATTCTGCAAACTTGTATTCATTCAAAACTCTCACCAAGTCAAGGAGATTATCATCGACTTCAGGAAGCGTAGTGGAGAACGTGCCCCTGTCTACATCAATGGGAACGAAGTAGAAAGGGTCGAGAGCTTCAAGTTTTTAGGTGTACAGATCACCAAAAGCTTGTCTTGGTCCCCCCATGCCGACACTATAGTTAAGAAAGCCCACCAATGACTCTACTTTCTCAGAAGACTGAGGAAATTTGGCATGTCAGCTACGACCCTCACCAACTTCTACAGATGCACCATAGAAAGCATTCTTTCTGGTTGTATCACAGCTTGGTATGGAGCCTGCTCTGCCCAAGACCGCAGGAAACTACAAAAGGTCGTGAATGTAGCCCAGTCCATCACGCAAACCAGCCTCCCATCCATTGACTCTATCTATAATTCCCGCTGCCTCAGAAAGGCAGCCAGCATAATTAAGGACCCCACACACCCCGGACATACTCTCTTCCACCTTCTTCCGTGAGGAAAAAGATACCAAAGTTTGAGGTCACGTACCAACTGACTCAAGAACAGCTTCTTCCCTACTGCCATCCGACTTTTGAATGGACCTACCTCGTATTAAGTTGATCTTTTCTCTACACCTTGCTATAACTAATGTTATATTCTGCTGTCTCTCCTTCCTTCCCTATGTACAGTGTGCATTGTTTGTACAGCATGCAAGAAACAATACTTTTCACTGTATACAATACATGTGACAATAATAAATCAAATCAAATCAAAAACCCCATGCTCACTGACCTACTTTGGCTCCTGATCAAGCAACATCTTTATTTTAAAATTATATTCCTGGTTTTCAAATTCCTCCCTATCTCTGGAATCTCTTCCCCCTCCAAGGTAACTGCACTCTTCTCATTCTAGCCCCTTAAGCAGACCCAATTTTAATCACTCCCCATTGGGAATTGTGCCTTCAGTTCCCTAGGCCCCAAGCCCTGGAATTATCTCCCAACACCTCAAGCCCTGGAATTATCTCCCAACACCTCACTACCTAGGACGGCAAATGGTATGTTGGACCTCAACGCGAGAGGACCCGAGTACGGGAGTTGGGATGTCTTACTGCAGCTCTACGGGGCTCTCGGTGAGACCACACTAGGAGTATTGTGGGCTGTTTTGGTCTCCTTATCTAAGAAAGGACATAGTTGCCGTAGAGGGAGTGCATCGAAGGTTCACCAGACTGATTCCTAGGATGGTGGGATTGTTGTAGGGGGGAGGGATTGGGTCGACAGGACCTGTATTCACTGGAGTTTAGAAGAATGAGATGGGATCTGATTGAAACGTGTAGAATTCTGACAGGGCTGGAGAGACTGGAGGCAGGGATGTGTTTTCCTCTGGCTGGGGGGGGGGGGGGGGGGATCTAGAATCAGGGAACACAGTTCAGGATACAGGGTGGGCCATTTCGGACTGAGATGAGGAGAAACTTCTTCACTCAAAGGGTGGTGAACCTGCAGAATACCCGACCACAGAAGGTTGTGGAGGCCAAGTCACTGAATATATTTAAGAAGAAAATAGATAGATTTCTAAACTCTAAAGGAGTGAAGGGGACTGGGGAGAGCGCAGGAATGTGGCGTTGAGATAAAGAATCAGCCATGATCATACTGAATGGCGGAGTAGGCTCGAAGGGCCGAATGGCCTCCTCCTGGCTCCTATTTTCTATGTTTGTGTGTTTCTACTGGTTTTCCTCCTTAAAACCTGTCACTCACCAAACTTTTGGTCGTCTGCTCCAATATCTCCTTATGTGGCTCAGTGTCATAGGGAGAAACCGCCTCTGTTGTCCAAAGGGTCGGTAACCTGAGGACCCCGATTTAAGCGAATAAGCAAAAGAGATAAGGGGAGATGAGGAGACTTCTTTCGTCGATGCAGCAATGATAATCGGGAACGTGCTGTCCGAAATGAATCTGGGAGGGAACTTGATAATGCAGAACGCATTGTCGGGCAACAGGAGAAAGGGTGTGCGACTAATTGAATAATTCTTGCACTGAGCTGCCACACGTGTGATGGGCCGAACGGCATCCATCTGTCCTCTATGATTTCATTGTACGCCAGCTAACCCAAGGGAGAACTTACACTAACAGCAGGAGAAAATATACAGCTCGAGAAGACAAGACCACTATGGTTACCTTGGAGGCCTTTGGTTGCATAATGTATATCAATAGGATGCGACCAGTAGGCCATGTCCTTGATTACCGGATTGTCCACTTGCGTTTGCCCGTCCTTTAAGCCGGACAGCAGTTTCCAAGCACACCCTGCAGACATGGAACAGGGAGAAGGGGCTTATAAATCCAGTAATTACAAGAAAAAAGGAGTTGGTCACTGCGAGCATAGAAATTACCCAACGGTAGAAGACCAAAGTCTACCATCCTGGAAGTCATAGAATCGGAATCACAGAATTGCTATGTCATAGGAGGAGGCCATTCAGCATTGGTATCTGTGCCGGCTCTCCAAACAAACATGTGACTTAGTGTAATTCTCCTGCCTTTTCCCCGCACCCCTGCACATTACTCGAATAGACCATCTAAAACCCTCTTGAAAGCCTCGATTGAACCAGCCTCCACCACACTTTCAGGCCACACATTTCTACCCCAACCACTCGCTGTGTGAAAACGTTCTTTCTCACATCACATTTCCTTTTGAAAATCATTTTAAATCTATGCCCCTCTCGTTCTCGATCCTTTTCAGAGCAGGAACAGTTTCTCCCCATCTACTCTGTCCAGCCCCCTCGTGATTTTGAACAGCTCTACCAAATCTCCTCTCCGCCTTCTTCTCTCCAAGGAGAATAGTCCCAACCTCTCCAATCTATCCTCATCACTGAAGTTTCTCATCGCTGGAACCGTCCTTGTAAACCTCTTCTGCTCTCTCTCCAATGTGTTCACATCCTTCCTCTAGTGTGGTGCCCAGAACTGTGCACAATATTCCAGCTGAGGACTTCTTGTATAAATTCAGAATAACCTCCTCACTCTTGTACTCTCTGCCCCTATTAATAAAATGATAGGATGATGATGGAATGGTTGACTAATCATACTAATCAATTTCTATTTACAACACACCCAGGCATAACACCAGCACAAACTGCCAGAGGTAGACAGCTGTTGCTCCCAAACATGCTACACTTACCACTTCTCAAATTACTATCCCAAAACCTTATTTTCTGAATTTGTATCAGAGTGAATCATTACCGCTGCTTCTATGGTATCCCTGAGCAGCCTATTTCATAGATGACCAGTCATTTGTTGAAACACTGTTTCAGCAGATTTAATTTAAATTTACCTCCCCTTCAAGTGCGCCTGGTTCTAATGATGTGTAGATCATAGGATGTAGGAGCAGAAGTAGGCCATTTGGCCCATCGAGTCTATGCCATCCCTTGGAAAGAGCACCCAACTTCAGCCCACGCCTCCACCCCATCCCTGTAACCCAATAACCCCACCTAACCTTTTGGACACTAAGGGGCAATTGATCATGGGCAGTCCACCGAACCTGCACATCTTTAGACCATGGGAGGACACCGGAGCACCCGGAAGAACCCCATGCAGACACAGGGAGAAAGCACAACCTCCACATAGACAGTGACCCGACGGCGGAATCGAACCCGGGTCCCTGGAGCTGTGGGGCAGCAGTGCTAACCACTGTGCCACCCGTATGATAATCTTCTACTCTACTTTCCCGCCTTATCCCCAGAACCCTTGATTCCCTCACTGATTAAAAATCTGTCTCAGCCTTGAACATACTTAGCGACCCAGCCTCTACAGCTCTCTGCGGTAAAGAATTCCACAGATTCACTCCCCTCTGAGAGAAGAAATTCCTCCTCATCTCCGTCTGAAATTGGTGACCCCTCACTCTGAGATTCTGCCCTCTGATCCCGCAAGGGAAAACAACCTCTCCGCAATGTAAACCAGGTTGGTCACGATCGACATTAGAAGCCGAGAAACAGCAACCACATCAGCTGTCAACCTTTGCGTTTCCAGTGTGAAACTTGCCATACCAGCACATTTACCTTTAAGTTACCAGGACTGGAATTCACCCCTTAAAACCTCGCTGCTTCCATTCCATCCTCAAAAAAACGTTCCTCTTTGACCGAGCTTTTGGTCATCTGCCCTAATATTTATTTTATGCTTGGAGTCAAAATGTGTTTGATAGCTCTCCTGTGAAGCATCTCGGGATGTTTTTGTTACATTAAAGGTGCTGTAGGAACACAAATCATCATTGTTGCTCAGCTTTGCAGCCTGCCACTCTCACTGGCTTTGGACCGTGTACATGTTTGCCAACTGCGCTCGAAACCGCCCCCCCCCCCTCTCCGAGACTCGGGAAATCGGGGATGCACAAAAGGCTAGAATTGAACAACGCAGGGTTCTTTCAGGTGAAAACAGAAAATGCTGGTAGACTCAGGGATTCCGCAGTATCTGTGTGGAGAGAGGGGGGAATTTTTAAAAAGAGTTAAAGTTTTGAGTCCGTACGACTCTTCTTCAGAGTTCTTGAGGGTTGTAAGACTACAGGAGGTCAGAAAGATAGGGAGGAGAGAAGTATTTGAACACAAAGATTTTTACTTTCAACTCTGAGGCTGTGCTGGGTTTCAGACATTATAACAGTGACTGCACAAAGTGCCTGCTGGTGCGGGACATCCAGAGATTGTGAAAGGCTCAAAAATACATTGTACAGGTACAGTGCCTCAAGACCAGTTGTCCAAAAAACCAGGAATGTTCCATGCATCCATTTGAATGGAGTAATTTTTTAAAAAAAACTAACCTGGACAATTTGGTTAGGCACTGCATTGATGGAGCGTGGCTCCAGGTTAGTGAGGCCGTAACACGTGTAAGACGTGGAAGCAGAGGCAGGCCATTCGGCCCATCAAGTCTGCTCTGCCATTCAATGAGATCATTTTGTTTTTTAATTTAGAGTACCCAATTCATTTTTTCCAATTAAGGGGCAATTTAGCGTGGCCAATCCACCTAGCCTGCACATCTTTGGGTTGTGAGGGCGAGACCCACACAAACATGGAGAGAATGTGAAAACTCCACACGGACTGTGACCCAGTGCCGGGATCGAACCTGGGACCTCGGCGCCGTGAGGCAACAGGGCTAACCCACTGCGCCACCGTGCTGCCCTATTCAATGAGATCATGACTGATCTGATACGGTAAACCGCAACTCCACTTTCCCGCCTTATTCCCAGAACCCTCACTGATTACAAATCTATCTTAACTCAGCCTTCAACATAGTAATCAGCTTTGCTGCTCTAACCAGTACTCCAAGCAACCAGTGAACCCACCCCCACCTGGCTTGGCTGCCCGACTCGAAATACGACTACAACCAAATTCCGGCACTGCCTCGGTGCGAGATTTATGGTACTGCAGCCGTGTAAATACAAGTCTTACTCTTCCTTAGAAAAGGGTGCGAATTGGAAGAAGATGGATTTTCTTCAAATTCCACTTGTTGAAAGGTTGAACAGGCCCCAGCTAAAGTGTCCGCACTATGCTCGTGCAACCCCAGGCGAGAGAGTCTTACCTGCCTGCAGTCCCCATTTACAAAATAGGCTGTTCTGCGGGAAGCCACTTGCTCCAACAATCTGTCCAATAATGTGCACCTCAGCCATCCTCCTGCACAGAAAAAAACATTAGACTTTTAGCACACTGCACCCTCAGCCAGATACCGCATTGTGCAGAGCAGTCACATTCCCGCATCACCAATCAATGCCATTGTTCTGGCAAAAGGCACTATCTACAGACAACAGGCATAAATCAACCTTTGTAAACTTTCAAACTTTAATAGGTTGTTGTGCGCGGGTTGCGTTAGTCACACTTGTCAACTCACTTCTTCAATCATTGAATGGTATTAATACAGGAGGCCATTCAGCCCATCATGTCTGCTTCCTCCCTGCAAAATCAACTCCGCCAATCCCACTCCCTTGCAACCCTGCAAACATTCTCTCTTCAGGTGATGATCCAATTCCTTTTGGAATGGCCCAATTGAGTCTGCGTTCACCACACTCTCAGGCAGTGTATCCCTAAACCGTTTCTTTGGCGATCGCTCGCTAATGAGTATGATTGTCCACCTAACAAACTCCGTTTCACTGGTCGTGGGTCCTGGCTTGACTGATGAGCCCGTTCCTAGAGATGCATCTTCAATCGCCCATTTGGCAGAGGTTACTGGGAGGTGGGATTGGTCCCGGTACTCGAGCGTTGGCAGTCCTTTCTCAGGCGCAATTTCCAGACTTCCTCTTGCCTTCGGGTATTCGCGAAGAATTGTGTCCCTTCATTCAGGAGGTTCCTCCAGGTAGGTTTCTTCTGAGCAAGGGTCTCCCAGGCATTGACGTCCATGTTGCACTTCTTGAGGTAAGTCTTCAGGGCGTCTTTGAAGCGCTTCCTTATCCTCTTTTAGTTCGGGTGCCTTCCTTGGGCTTGGCAAAGAAGACTTGTTTTGACAATAAGGACTCTGGCATTCTAAGCACGTGATCGGTCAAACCGAGTTGGTTTCAGATAATCATGGCCTCGATGATGGAGCTCTTGGCTCCTTCATGGACACTGATGTTAGTACACCTGTCCTCCCAGCTGATGCAGAGAATCTTTCTCAAACAGTGTTGATGGTACCTCTAAAGAGCCTTGAGGTGGTGTCTGCACCTATTCCATGATTTTGAGCCGTATAGAGGAGTTGGGAGGACGACTGCCTTGTACACGAGGGTCTTAGTATCAGCACGGATGTTATAGTCATCAAGACTCTCATCCTTAGGCATCCAAAGACAGTTCTCGCATATTGGTTACGATGTTGGATCTCCACATCGATGCCAGCCTTAGATGAATGGTGGCTCCCCAAGTAGGGGAAATGTTTCACGTGTGGGAGGGTTTTTCTGTTGATCTTGATGGGAGGGAGGGACCGGATCTTGCCCAGGGGTGGGTTGATACAGGCGTAGAAGAGGTTGAGGCGGAGAATGATTCTTCGGTATGCTTCCACGAAGGCGTCAAGCACAGCTTGGAGATTGCCTCCGAAAGAGCGGAGATCCCTTTCTCATCCGCATACTGAAAATCCATGAGCGATGCCAGCATCGCTTTCTTCTTAGATTTCAACCAGTTGAGGTTGAAACGTTTTCCGTCCATCTTCTAGAGGATGTCAACTCCACTAGGAAGCTGGTTCTTGACTAGGGGAAAGATGGTGGTAACTAAAATGGAGTAAAGGGTGGGGCCGACGACACATCCCTGTCTTGACCATGAAGGTTTAAGTTGTATTTCCGTCGGGTGAGGAATGTCGGCGACATTTAGTGGAGGAGTCGGAGGATGTTGATGAATTTCTCTGGACAGCCGGCCTTTGATAGGGTCTTCCATAATACTTCCTGACTGAGTCGATAGCCTTGATCAGATCGATGAAGGCCGTGCAGAGTTGATGTTGCTCCTGGCATATCTCTTGAAGAGATTTCATATCTCTTGAAATTGAAAATTGTGTCCGCTGTTCCAGTGTTTGATTGGAAGCCACACTGACTTTCCAAAAGGGTTGCTTCAGAGGCTGGGAGAAGGCTGCGAGTGAGGATTTGGGCGATAATTTTCAGAGTGACGGAGAGTAGGGAGATTCCTCAGTAGTTCCCTCAATCTGCTTTGTCTCCTTTTCTTGAAGGTGGTGGTGATGACTGCATCCCTGAGGTTGGCAAGTATTTCCTCTCTGTCCCAGATTTTCAGGAGCAGCTGATGGAGATGGCGGGGGAATTTGAAAATCTCCGTTGGAATCCCGTCCACTCCTGCAACTTTTCCATTCTTGCGGCTTCGACTACATAAACACTGGCTATGTGAAAAATATGGTTCTTTTGCCTTTCCACAGTGGGAGGCAATTCAACACTGCAAATCTCCTTGCACTATCAACACCCTGGTGGTGACCATTGACCAGAATCGCAACTGTAGCTACAAGAGGTCAGAGGCTGGGAATTCTGCAGCAACTAACTCACCTTCTGACTCCCAAAGCCATGTCAACCATCAACAAGGCACAAGTCAGGAATGTGACGGAATACTCTCCACTTGCCTGGATGAGTGCAGCTCCAACAACACTCTTCACTCGACACCATCCAGGACAAAGCAACTCACTTAATGGGCACACAACCAGCACCTTAAACAATCACTCCCTCCACCACCGACACACAATGGCAGCAGTGTGTACCATCTACAAGATGCACTGCAGGGACACACCAAGACTCCTTCAACGGCACATTCCAAACCTGTGACCTCTACCACCTGGAAAGACGAGGGCAGCAGGTACATGGGAATACCACCACATGCAAGTTGCCCTCCAAGTCACTCACCATCCTGACTTGGCCGTTCCTTCACTATCACTGGGTCAAAATCCTGGAACTCCCTCCCTAACAGCACTGCAGCTCACCACCATGTTCTCAAGGGGCAATTAGGGATGGGCAATAAATGCTGGCCTAACCAGCGACACCAACATCCAGTAAAAGAATATAACAAAACTTCGGAAGTGCAGTAAGGGTGTTTATGTAGAGGGAGCTTTACTCTGTATCTAACCCAGTGTTGTACCTGTCCTGGGAGTGTTTGATGGGGACAGTGTAGAGAGAGCTGTACTCTGTATCTAATCCCGTGCTGTACCTGTCCTGGGAGTGGTTGATGGGGACAGTGTAGAGGGAGCTTTACTCTGTATCTAACCCCGTGTTGTACCTGTCCTGGGAGTGGTTGATGGGAACAGTGTAGACGGCAGCACGGTAGCACAGTGGTTAGCACTGTTTCTTCACAGCTCCAGGGTCCCATGTTCGGTTCCCGGCTTGGGTCACTGTCTGTGTGGAGTCTGCACGTTCTCAGTGTCTGCGAGGGTTTCCTCCGGGTGCTCCGGTTTCTTCCCACAGTCCAAAGATGTGCGGGTTAAGCGGATTGGGCATGCTAAATTTGGGCAGCACGGTAGCACAAGTGATTAGCACTGTGGCTTCACAGCGCCAGGGTCCCAGGTTCGATTCCACGCTGGGTCACTGTCTGTGCGGAGTTTGCACGTTCTCCCCGTGTCCGCGTGGGTTTCCTCCGGGTGCTCCGGTTTCCTCCCACAGTCCAAAGACGTGCAGGTTAGGTGGATTGGCCATGCTAAATTACCCGTAGTGTCCATAAGGGTTGGGAGGGGTTATTGGGTTGCGGGGATAAGGTGGAAGTGAGGGATTAATGTGGGTCGGTGCAGACTCGATGGGCCGAATGGCCTCCTTCTGCACTGTATGTTCTATGTAATCTATGTAAATTGCCCTTAGTGTCCAAAAAGGTTAGGTGGGGTCACTGGGACAGGGTGGAGGTGAGGGCTTAAGTAGGGTGCTCTTTCCAGGGGCCGGTGCTGACTCGATGGGCTGAATGGCCTCCTTCTGCATTGCAAATTCTATGAACCCTGTAAATTCCCCTCATTATTTCAAAGACGTGCAAGTTAGGTGGATTGGCCATGATGAATTGTCCTCAGTAACCCCCAAAAAAAGGTTAGGGGGTGTATAACAGGGATAGGGTGGAAGTGAGGGCTTAAGTGGGTCGGTGCATATTCGATGGGCCGAATGGCCTCCTTCTGCACTCTATGATCTATTTCAGCGAAACTCTGGACACCCAAGCCCCGGCCTGACTGACAGGCGAATTGACAAATCAGAACGCGCCTCTGGGCGACCCTTTGACGAACCCACCAATCAGAGGAGAGGGGCGGGTCTTAGCTGCCGCCAGTTGCCCCGGGAGACGCCGCCGCCGCCGCCGCTATCTGTCCGTCTGTATGCCCGCTCCTGCTCCTCCTCCTCCTCCTCCTCCTCCTCCGCCGCCGCCGCCGCCGTCTCCCCGCGACGCCGTCTCCTCCGCCTCCGCCGCCGCCGCCTCCCCGCGACGCCCTCTCCTCCTCCTCCTCCTCCTCCTCCGCCGCCGCTTCGTCCCCCCGCTCTCCCTCTCTCAAGCCTGCTCCCGCTGTCTCTCCGATTCGCCGTCAATCCAGTAACGCGCTCACTCATTGGCGAGGAACGCCCTGGGCCTTCAGCCAATAGGATTCAGAGAGGGCGGATTGTGTCCAACTACCCCTCCCCCGCCCCCTGCCACTCCCCGCCCCGCCCCCACATCAAACCCCGCCCCCTCCACTCTCCAAAACCCCGCCCCCTCCCCTCCCAAACCAAACCCTGACCCCTCCCCAAACCAAACCCCGCCCCTTAACCACTGCCCCTCCCTCACCCCAGACCCCGCCCCCTCTGCTCTCCAAAACCCCGCCCCCTCCCCTCTCAAACCCTGTCCCCAGCCCCTCTCCCAAACCAAACCCTGACCCCTCCCCAAACCAAACCCCGCCCCTTAACCACTGCCCCTCCCTCACCCCAGACCCCGCCCCCTCTGCTCTCCAAAACCCCGCCCCTTTCCCCACCCCAAACCCCATCCCTCCCCCAAAACTCACCTGCTGCCCCTCCCCATCCTAAACCCCACCCCTCCCCATACCCTGCCCCCTCCCCATCCCAAACCCCTGCCCCACCCCGCCCCCTGCCCCTCCCCCACCCCCTGCCCCAAAACACCATCCTACCCCGGCACCACCCCAAACCCCACCTTTTACCTCCCCAGCCCAAACCCCACTCCCTGCCCCTCCCCAAACCCCTGCCCTCCCCCACCCTATTCCCCTTAACCCCTCCCCAAACCCCACCACATACCCAACCCCCCCCACACCATACCTCACACTCACCACAATACCCCACCCCCACCATTCCACCCCCCTATTACCTCTTCCCCACCCATCTGCATTCATCCCATCCTTTCCCTCCCTCCTCTCTCCCCCAGCCCTTACCCGCCTCTCCCCCGCCCCCATCCCACCTCTCCCCCGCCCCCCCATCCCACCTCTCCCCCGCCCCCCCATCCCACCTCTCCCCAACCTCTTCCATCCCTCTCCCCAGTCCTTCCACCCCCTCTCCCACTCCTTCCCCGCTTCCCTCTCCCACCCATCCGCTACGTCCGACTCCCACTTCATCCCACCCATAATCTTCCATTACTCCAGCTCTCTCTCTCCCCACTCCATCAACCATTTCCTGAGCTTCCACCATTCCCTCCCACCATGCTGCTGGTCCACAGGGACCAACGTGGTGAAGCACCGCCCTGTCACCTCCAATGCAAGTACATCCTACTGTAAATATGGAGACCAAAACAACGCACGGTATTCCAGTTGGGGATTCCTGCAAGACTGCGTTGTTTTGGTCTCCATATTTAGGGTAGGATGCACTTGCATTGGAGGCGATAGAGCGGAGATTCACCACGTTGGTCCCTGGATTGAGAGGCTGAGTACATGGTATCTATATTCTCCGGAGAAGAACAAGAGGTGATCTTGATCTTAGTGAAATGTTTAAGATTCTGATGGGGGTTGGCAAAAGATTGGCACCAGTGCCCAGAGACAAGCTTGTTAATGGGCATCTGTCTCCCTCTGTTGGGCAATTCAGGGAGTTTGCACATGAACGGGGAAATAGAGTCACGGGGACGGAATTTAATCAGAGGAGCGCTGTTACTGATGTATCAACATCACAATAAACAGATTATCTGGTCGTCGCCACATTGCTATGAAGGCCAGCATGCCTTTCATTGGCCTTCCTAGTTGTACAAGCAATGTGGCGACGACCAGATAATCTGTTCATTGTGATGTTGATTGAGGGACAAATTTTGGCCAGGTCACCGGGTTGAACTGCTGCCCTCTTCTCCGAGACAGTGGCATCTTTCGCAGCCATCCTCACAGGCAGATGGGACCTCGGTAGAACTCATCCGACAGACCGCAGTTCGGACTGTGCAACACCACCCCCCCCCACCCCACCCCACCCCTCCCAGCAGCTCCCCCCCCCCTCCCTCCCATCAGCACTCCCCCTCCTTCCCATTCCAATATTACTGTAAGCTTTGATTTCCCTGTGCTCAAACCCTTAAGTTGGCATCGTAATTGTTGCGTGCGTGCCGTTCTTGGCTCCCGACACATGAGCGGAAATGACATCCACTTCTGGTCCCATCAGTAACAGCGCTCCTCTGATTAAATTCCGTCCCCGTGACTCTATTTCCCTGTTCATGTACAAACTCTCTGAATTGCCCAACAGAGGGAGACAGATGTCCATTAACAAGCTTGTGTCTGGGCACTGGTGCCAATCTTTTTACTTATGCAACATGATGTCATAGATCATAGAATTTACAGTGCAGAAGGAGGCCATTCGGCCCATAGAGTCTGCACTGGCCCTTACAAAGAGCACCCTACTCAAGCCCACCTATCTACCCGATTCCCATAACCCCTACTTAACCTTTATGGACACTAAGGGCAATTTTGCACGGCCAATCCACCTAACCCGCACATCTTTGGACTGTGGGAGGAAACCGGAGCACCCGGAGGAAACCCACGGACAGTGACCCAGCAAGGAATCGAACCTGGGACCCTGGAGCTGTGAAGCAACTGTGCTTACTTTTCTGGAGGAAATCGATAAACGGTTTCCATCTCCGGGCAAACCCCTCCACAGACCCTGTCAAAACGAACTTGATTTTTTTTTTTTTTTTGCAGCCTAAGGAAGTCCATGAGGTCGCTCACCCCCCCCCCCCCCCCCCCCCCCTCTCTCTCTCTCTCTCTCTCTCTCTCTCTCTCTCTCTCTCTCTCTCTCTCTCACCCTCTGGACTCCCAGGTCTTCCGACACTCCAAAAATTGTCACTTTGGGACTCAGGGCCACCTTCACCCTCAGCACCTCAGACATCACGTCAGCGAAACCCCCTGCCAAAATCACTCCAGCTTCGGACAGGCCCAAAATATGTTGACATGGTTCGCACACCGCCCACACCTATGCTCCACCCCCTCAAATACCCTGCTCATTCTAGCCACCGTCATAATACTTTAAATTGGATGAGGCTAAACCTAGCACATGAAGTGGATGCATTCACCCTCCTCAGAGCCTCCTACCCTCCTCTGATTGTTTTAACATGATGACACTTCGACTTCCCATCGCCTTGTATCCTCTGTCCCCCGGGGAGTATCACTGTTCACTAGGAGACAATAATCTTTCTGTGAACAAATGCAGGGTAGCATTGTGGATAGCACAATTGCTGCACAGTTCCAGGGTCCCAGGTTCGATTCCGGCTTGGGTCACTGTCTGTGCGGAGTCTGCACATCCTCCCCGTGTGTGCGTGGGTTTCCTCCGGGTGCTCCGGTGTCCTCCCACAGTCCAAAGATGTGCAGGTTAGGTGGATTGGCCATGATAAATTGCCCTTAGTGTCCAAAATTGCCCTTAGTGGTGGGTGGGGTTACTGGGTTATGGGGATAGGGTGGAGGTGTTGACCTTGGATAGGGTGCTCTTTCCAAGAGCCGGTGCAGACTCGATGGGCCGAATGGCCTCCTTCTGCACTGTAAATTCTATGATGATTTAAGGATCGGCAACGCCCGATGGAATTTAGTGCCTGTATGTGGGGCAAAGAAGGAGATCAGTTGATGCGGAGGCTGGTGGTTGAAGGACCTAATGTTGCCAGTGAAAGCCTCTCCTTTGCTTTCAAAGTCCCATGACAGATTATTAAATAAAATGATTAATCCCCGAGTGTGTCAGAGCAATGCAAAGGGAATCATGCACCTTGCTGTGACATGGTTATAATGATTGTGTGCATGTTTTTACATCTCGTTTCATTTTAAGTCACAACACTAGACTAATGCCCATGTAATGCAGAAATGGGCTGCTTGGATACAAATAGGATTGCAATGTAACGGGTGATGCGCGATCAATTACACTCAAGACGAAGTGATTTCATAAC
Organism: Scyliorhinus torazame; assembly: GCF_047496885.1. NCBI lineage: Eukaryota > Metazoa > Chordata > Chondrichthyes > Carcharhiniformes > Scyliorhinidae > Scyliorhinus > Scyliorhinus torazame. The sequence continues at coordinate 22,859,184 of NC_092731.1, read as the reverse complement.
TGAAGGCTTTAATCTACTAGAACTTGTTCCCCAGCAGCTTCGGTACAGAAAGTGAAGGCTGCTGGGACGGCACCGTTTCTTATACTCCGCCTGGCAGGGCGGAGCTACGTAACAACAGCCAATGGTAGACTCCTGGGTCTAACCAATGGTCATCAGCCTCTTAGGTACCGCAATACCTGGTACTACCACATTCACCCCCTGTTAAAAAAGAGTCCAGCGGGGGTGGCAGCCAGTGGTAACAGTCACCTTTAACATGGTATGATCAGGTATGGAGGTACCGTGCAGTCGAGGATATTTACAACAGTTAAAGTCACAGCGAAGCAATCTGTCGATCGGGTGGCCTGGTCGTCCTTCTGGAGCATCTGGGCTTCGGTGGTGATTCTGGTGGGGGTCCCGATGGTTGCGACTCTGGGAGCGTGGTTTCGGCCTCCCTGGCAGCTTCATCACCCCTAGGCGGCGCTGTTGGGGCAAACGGTTGACACGAGGGGGGAGCGCCTGTAGGGGACGTCGGTGGGTGGGCGGGCCAAGGCAGGAGCGGCGGGAGTACTGACCCCTCCCACTGCTGTGGGGGGGGGGGGGAATGGTTCGGGTGCGCGTGGGGTTCCGGCGGGCGCCAGGTCCCGAAAGGACACTGTATCTTGCCGGCCGTCAGGGAACGCCACGTAGGCGTACTGGGGGTTAGCGTGCAGCAGGTGGACCCTCTCGACCAACGGGTCCGACTTGTGCGCCCGCACGTGCTTCCGAAGCAGGATGGGTCCGGGTGTCGCTAGCCAGGTTGGGAGCAAGGTCCCGGAGGAGGGAGGACTTCCTGGGGAAAACAAGGAGACGTTCATGAGGTGTCTGATTTGTGGTTGTACAGAGCAGCGACCGGAGGGCGTGGAGGGCCATCGGCAGGACCTCTTGCCAGCGGGAGACGGAGATTCCTGGACCGTAGGACCAGTAGAACAGTCTTCCAGACCGTTCCGTTCTCCCTCTCCACCTGTCCGTTTCCCCGGGGGTTGTGACTGGTCGGCCTGCTTGAGGCGATGCCCTTGCTGAGCAGGAATTGACGCAGTTCGGCGCTCATAAAGGAGGACCCCCTATCGCTGTGTATGTAAGCGGGGAAACCGAACAGTGTAAAGATACCCTGGAGGGCCTTGATGACGGTGGTTGTGGTCATGTCTGGGCAGGGGATGGCGAATGGACACCAGGAGTACTCGTCAATCACGTTCCGGAAATACATGTTGCGGTCGGTGGAGGGGAGGGGGCCTTTGAAATCCATGCTGAGGCGCTCAAAGGGACGGGAAGCCTTTATCAGGTGAACCCTCTCTGGCCGGTAGAAGTGCGGTTTGCACTCCGCACAGATTTGGCAGCCCTGATGACTGTCCTGACCTCCTCGATGGAGTAGGGCAGGTTGCGGGTCTTGATGAAGTGGAAGAAACGAGTGACCCCCAGGTGGCTGAGGTCCTCGTGGAGGGCTCGGAGATGGTCCACTTGTGCAGTGGCAAAAGTGCCGCGGGACAGGGCATCAGGAGGCTCGTTTAGCTTCCCCGGACGGTACAAGATCTCGTAGTTGAAGGTGGAGAGTTCTATCCTCCACCGCAAAATCTTGTCGTTTTTAATCTTGCCCTGCTGTGCATTATCGAACATGAAAGCAACCGACCGTTGGTCCGTGAGAAGAGTGAATCTCCTGCCGGCCAGGTAATGCCTCCAGTGTCGCACAGCTTCCGCTATGGCTTGTGCCTCTTTTTCGACCGAGGAATGGCAAATTTCGGAAGCATGGAGGGTGCGGGAGAAGAAAGCTACGGGCCTGCCCGCTTGGTTGAGGGTGGCCGCCAGAGCTACGTCGGACGCATCGCTCTCGACCTGGAAGGAGAGGGACTCGTCGATGGCGCGCATCGTGGCCTTTGCAATGTCTGCTTTGATGCGGCTGAAGGCCTGGCGGGCCTCCGTCGACAGGGGGAAGGTTGTGGACTGAATTAGGGGTCGGGCTTTGTCTGCGTAGTTGGGGACCCACTGCGCGTAATAGCTGAAAAACCCGAGGCAGCGCTTCAGGGCTTTGGGGCAGTGAGGGAGGGGGAACTCCATAAGGGGGCGCATGCATTCGGGGTCGGGGCCTATAACTCTATTTCGCACTACGTAGCCTAGAATGGCTAGACGGTCGGTGCTGAACACGCATTTATCCTTATTGTATGTCAGGTTAAGGATTTTCGCGGTCTGGAGGAATTTGCGGAGGTTGGTATCGTGGTCCTGCTGGTCGTGGCCGCAGATGGTGACGTTATCCAGATACGGGAACGTTGCGCGTAAGCCATTCGGTCCATCTCTCGCTGGAAGACCGAGACCCCATTAGTGACACCAAAGGGAACCCTTAAAAATTGGTAGAGCCGCCCATCTGCTTCGGAGGCAGTGTACTTGCGGTCACTATTACGGAGGGGTAGCTGGTGGTAGGCGGACTTGAGATCCACCGTGGAGAAAACCTTGTATTGCGCGATCCTGTTTACCAGGTCGGCTACACAGGGGAGAGGGTACACGTCCAGCTGCGTAAACATGTTGATGGTCTGGCTGTAGTCAATGACCATCCTATGCTTCTCCCCGGTCTTTACCACCACTACTTGAGCTCTCGAGGGACTGTTGCTCGCTTCGATGACCCCCTCCCCCAGCAACCTTTGGACCTCTGACCTGATGAAGGTCCGGTCCTGGGCACTGTACCGCCTGCTCCTGGTGGCGACGGGTTTGCAATCCGGGGTGAGGTTCGCAAACAGGGAAGGCGGGTCGACCTTAAGGGTCGCGAGGCCACCGACAGTAAGGGGAGGTATAGGGCCGCCGAATTCAAAGGTCAGGCTTTGCAAATGGCATTGGAAGTCCAGCCCCAGGAGGGTAGCCGCGCAGAGGTGCGGCAGGACATACAGGCGGAAATTGTCGAATTTCCTGCCTTGGACAGTGAGGTTCGCTAGGCAGAACCCCTTTATCTCCCCCGAGTGTGACCCGGAGGCCAGGGAGATCCTTTGGTTTACAGGGTGGGTAACAAGTGAACAGCGCATTACCGTGTCGGGGTGAACAAAGCTTTCCGTGCTCCCAGAATCGATCAGGCAAGACGTCTCGTGGCCATTGATGAAGACCGTCGTTGTAGCCATTGCGAGTGTCTGGGGTCGACTTTGGTCCAGTGTCACCAAGGCCAGATGAAGCAGTTGCAAGTTCCGATCGGGCAGCGTGTAGACGGCCTGGGGCCCCATCCAAGATTTCGTCACCCATGGGTCGCACATGGTGTCCGGGGATGAACAAGATGGCGGCGGGGATGGACAAAATGGTGGCGCCCACCCATCCAGCGTGGTGGCCGGGAGGCAAGATGGCCGTGCCCGTGGGTCGCACGTGGCCCTAGGATAGGGAGGTAGCGGTGAGCACTGGCCAGTCGGGGCCTGAAGGGGGGGTTGCCGCGGCGGTCCGGAGTTGCTGGAGACCGCGGCCACGGCGCGGGCCTGGCAGACCCCCACAAAGTGGCCCTTCTTGCCGCACCCTTTGCAGGTGGCGGTGCGGCCCGGGCAGAGCGGGCGGGGATGATTTGCCTGCCCGCAGAAGAAACAGCAGGGCCCGGCAGCGTTAGCGGGCCGTCTCGTAGCGCAGGCTTGCGGGGTCAGGGGGAAGGTCTGTGGGGCTGCCACTGCGGGGTGCCACGCAGCCCAGGGGGCCGCCGCGCAGTCGGGCGCATAGGACTGCGCGTTTTTGTAGGTAACGTCCATGGACCATGCCAGGGCCCGTGCCTCTCTAAGTCCCAGGGTATCCCTTTCTAGGAGTCTTCGGCGGATATCTGAGGAGCTCATACCTGCTACGAAAGCATCCCTGATTAAAAGTTCCGTGTGCTCGCTCCCCGAAACTTGCGGGCAGCCACAGTTTCGGCCCAGCAGCAGTAGCGCCCAGTAGAAATCTTCCAACGATTCCCCGGGGCTTTGCCGTCTCGTAGCAAGCAGGTGATGTGCGTAGACCTGATTTACAGGGCGGATATAATGTCCCTCCAACAGTTCGATCACGGCATCATAGTTCTCTGCCTCCTCGATAAGGGCGTAGATCCCAGGGCTGACCCTTGAGCGCAGGAGATGCATTTTCTGTCCTTCTGAGGGGGTGCCTCCGGCCGTCTCCAGGTAGCCTTTAAAGCACGCCAGCCAGTGTTTAAATATTGCAGCCGAGTTCTCCGCGTGGGGGCTGAGTTGAAGGCACTCCGGTTTGATTCGGAGATCCATCCTTCCAGCTTAAATCTAGTAGACTAAATTGATGCGCGATCAATTACACTCAAGACGAAGTGATTTAATAACTGAAGGCTTTAATCTACTAGAACTTGTTCCCCAGCAGCTTCGGTACAGAAAGTGAAGGCTGCTGGGACAGCACCATCTCTTATACTCCACCTATCAGGGCGGAGCTACGTAACAACAGCCAATGGTAGACTCCTGGGTCTAACCAATGGTCGTCAGCCTCTTAGGTACCGCAATACCTGGTACTACCACAACGGGTATTGATTTTGTGCGCGAACAACGTGGCAGATATTGGAGTTTGATCAGTTTGATCGCTCTCTGGAGATCCAGCCAATGTATAAACATGCCTCCGCTGAAATAATGCCATTGATTCCTGGTTCAGCCAACAACAGGCTGAAAACATTTATTAATTTCTGCTCGAAGGCCAAAAACCGTCAATGGTCAATCCTACCTGCGTGTTGTTCTGTTTCGCTCACAAGTATTAATGTTGGCATTGAGATGGTGGGCTTGACTTTTTTGGTGTCTTTAGTAGGCCGCAGACAAGTCCGAAACGAGCAGGTAAAAGGAAACAATGTTTATTGCAAAGCAATTATATTTACAATATACATCTGATGCCAGCCGGGTCTGCTCTGTCGGTTCCATACCTGGCCGACTTTGTATAGAACTCAATCATGAATGTCCTCGGGCTCCCCGTTTCCTTAGCGGGGGAGCTCTTACTCGACGACACTCGCAGGGAGACTGATTGCTCCAACCCCATAGGTCTTGTGCGGGTTATAACAGTGTCTCAGCGAGTTTTCGGACTCCAGTGTATCATGACGGGGACTAGGACAAAACATAGCAATTCATGTACTTCTCTACCTTGGGAAAAAAGATTGGATCGACATTTGGGAGTTATCAACCGTTTTTAAGTTGCAGTTTGCCAATTCATTTTTTTTAAATGTATTTTATTACAAACATGTATCAAATCAGGTTACAGTGAATAAACACCCCGGGAAACATACTTCGCAACAATCAACTATACAGTCCGTACAGATTATTCCCCCTTTTCACCTCCCCTCCCCCTCGACGAACAGCCCCTCAAACACGGTCAAAAACATCCCCCACCTTTCCTCAAACCCCCCTGAAGAACCCCATTCACTCATACTTTATCTTCTCTAACTGCAGGACGTCGTACAGGTCACCCAACCAAGCCGCCAACCCCGGTGCTGCTGCCGACCGCCACTCCAGCAAAATTCGCCGCCGTGCAATCAGAGAGGCGAAGGCCAAGACATCGGCCTTCCTCCTCTCCATGAGCTCCGGCTTCTCCGAAACCCCAAATATCGCCACCAAAGGGTCCGGGTCCACCTCCTCCCCCACCATCCTGGCTAAGGCCACAAACACTCCCGCCCAGAATCGTCCCAATTTTTAGCAATCCCAAAGAAATTGCGCGTGCTTCGCTGGCTCCCGCCCACACCTCTCACACTCATCTGCTACCTCCTGAAAGAACCCACTCATTCTTGCCCGAGTCATATGCGCCCTGTGCACCACCTTAAACTGTATCAGGCTCATCTTTGCACACGAGGAGGTCCCGTTTACCCTTCGCAGTGCCTCGCTCCATACTCCCCAATTGATCTCCCCTCCCAACTCCGCTTCCCATTTCTCCTTGATCTTCACCACCCGCTCGCCTCCCTGCTCCCCCAACCACAATTCTTCCCTCCCCTTCCACATCCGGAAGCAGCAGTCACTCCAGCAGGGTGTATCCCGGCAGCAGTTTGCCAATTCAACGGTGCTCAGACTGAAGGGATGATCTTTTAAAACTGAGATGAGGAGGAATTTCTTCAGCCAGAGGGTGGTGAATCTGTGGAGCTCTTTGCCTCAGAAGGCTGTAGAGGTCAAATCACTGAGTGTCTTTATGACAGAGATAGATAGGTTCCTGATTAATAAGGGGATCAGGGGTTATGGGGAGAAGGCAGGAGAATGGGGATGAGAAACATATCAGCCATGATTGACTGGAGGAGCAGACTCGATGGGCCGAGAGGCCTAATTCTGCTCCTATGTCTTATGTGGAGATGCCGGCGTTGGACTGGGGTAAGCACAGTAAGAAGTCTTACAACACCAGGTTAAAGACCAACAGGTTTGTTTCGATATCACTAGCTTTTTTTAAACATCACGTGGTCACATTTTATCACATATCACATTTTAAACATGGACATATCACTATGTCTCATGGTCTTGATTACACTGTTGTGTTGACAAAGACATTCTTAAAGAATTTATGAAAGGCATTAGTTGCTTGCTTACCATATTTTCAGTAAATAAATACAACCATTTAGAATATGATGTCAATAAATATTTACGGACTCCCCACCTTGAGCATGAAAGACAATTCCTAATCCCATATTAATGGAACTATTGATGCTAAATGATCATTATATATTTGCTGTGACACAGGGGCTGGTTTAACACTGGGCTAATCGCTGGCTTTTAAAGCAGACCAAGGCAGGCCAGCAGCACGGTTCAATTCCCGTACCAGCCTCCCCGAACAGGCGCCGGAATGCGACGACTAGGGGCTTTTCACAGTAACTTCATTTGAAGCCTACTTGTGACAATAAGCGATTTTCTTTTTTTTTTTCATTTCATTTGCCACATCATACACTGAAGACAGCCGACCAAGATCACTGAAACGATGCATACAGTTTGGGGATATAATGGGCGCGATTCTCCGAGCCCCGCGCCGGGCCGATGGAATCGGCGGGGCTGCCGATTCTCTGGCCCGGATGAGCCGAGCGGCCCCACGGATACGACAGAGTCCCGCCGGCGCCGTTCGCCCCTGGTTGCTGTCGGCGGGAACTTTGCGCAAAGGGTCGGGGGGCGGCCTGTGGGGCAGGGAAAAGCGCTCATTCACCAGGGGGGGGGGGGGCCTCCGATGGGGTCTGGCCCGCAATCGGGGCTCACCGATCGGCGGGTCGACCTCTCCCCCCTCCCCCCCCCCGGCCTACTTTGTTGCGCGGCCGGCCCCTGAACCCCAACGCCATGTTGAGTCGGGGCCAGCACGCTGAAGAAGACCCCGCGCATGCGCAGGTTGGCGCGGTGCCCATTTGCCATCAGGAAGGGAGGCTGGAACGGCCTGAACCACTCCAGCGCCATGCTGGCCCCCTGTGGGGGACAGAATCGGTCGTCCCCGTGCCTGTTTCGCGCCATCCGTGAAACGTGACAGCGTTCACAACGGCGGGAACACTTCGTCTCCATTTTGGAGAATCGCTCCCAATACATGGTGGCAGCAATGGCAGTGGACGTCCCACTAGACCAGGTACATGGGTTCAAATCCCACAAGGGGAGCTGTCAGAATTTAAGTTCAATCAATAAACCTGTAATTGAAAGCTCATCCCAGTAACGGTGACCACAAAACTATCAGCAATTGTAAAAACCCATCTGGTTCACTAATGTCCCTTCAGGGAAGCAATAATGAAAAATGAAAGTCGCTTATTGTCACAAGTAGGCTTCAAATGAAGTTACTGTGAAAAGCCCCTAGTCGCCACATTCCGGCGCCTGTTCGGGGAGGCCGTGCGGGAATTGAACCGTGCTGCTGGCCTGCCTTGGTCTGCTTTAAAAGCCAGCGATTTAGCCCAGTGAGCTAAACCAGCCCCAATATGGTTGACTCTTAACTGTCCTCTGAAACAGCCGAGCGAGACACTCCGTTCAAGGGCACTTAGGGATGGGCAACAGACGCTGGCCCAGCCAGTAATGACCACATTCCATAAAAGAATAGAAGAAAATAATGCTTGCACTAGCAACAACAACAACTTGTATTTATCCAGCACCGTGAACATCATGAAGCATCCCAAATCACGTGCCTTATAAAGCAAAGTATTTCACTGAGCCACACAAAAAGATATATGGGTGAGGTGAGAAGAGCTTGGGTCAAAGAGGTATTTTAAGGAGTTTTTTGAAGGTAGAAAGCAAGTTAGAGAGTTGGAGAGGTTTAGGGAGGCACCTCCAGAGTTTGCGGCCCGGCCAACCAAAGGTTCAGCCACCAATGGTTGAGTAATTATAATTGGGGATGCATAGGAGGCCAGAATTAGAGGTGTTCAGATAAATCAGAGGGTTAGTGGGTGGAGGAAGTTACAGAGATAGAGGTGAGGCCTTGGAGGGATGAGAAAACAAGGATGAGAATTTTAAAATCAAGACGTTGCTTAATCGGGAGCCAATGTAGGCCAACGAGCACAGGGGGAGAATGGGCCTTTCAACTGGTGAAGACCTGAGCAATAGAGTTTGGATGAACTCAAGTTTCCGGAGGATAGAATATGGCACAGCAGTCAAGAGTGCTTTGGAGTGGTCAAGTCTAGAGATGACAAAGGTTTGGATGAGGGCTCCCGGAGCAAATGAGTTGAGATGGGGCTAAGTCGGCCGACGTTACAGAGGTAGAAATAAGAGATTTCAGCGATGGGACGAAGGCGAGGTCGGAAGCTCATCTCAGGTTCAAATGTAACACCAAGGTTGCAAACCGGCTGGATTGATCTGACGGAGAGTGTTGGAGTCAGCGGGTAGCTATTACCAAGCACATGGAGGTCATTGAACATCATGGGTCCATTCCCAGACTATAGGCCGTTTCCCACTACTTCCCATTCCCTTACGATTGTACAGTCATTCAGTTCCCTGATTCCTGAACAGCAACAACTTATATAGTGCCTTTAACGTTAGAAAATGACCTGGGTCGGCACGGTTGCGCAGTGGTATGCACTGTTGCTTCACAGCGCCAGGGACCCAGGTTCGATTCCCAGCTTGGGTCACTGTCTGTGCGGAGTCTGCACGTTCTCCCCGTGTCTGCGTGGGTTTCCCCCGGGTGCTCCGGTTTCCTCCCACAAGTCCCGGAAGACGTGCTTGTTAGGTGAATTGGACATTCTGAATTCTCCCTCTGTGTACCCGAACAGGTGCCGGAATGTGGCGACTAGGGGATTTTCACAGTAATTTCATTGCAGTGTTAATGTCAGCCTACTTGTGACACTAATAAAAATAATTTAAAAAATAACTTCGAGATACCTGAGGACAGATGATCTAAAGCTTAGTCAAGCGGTAGGTTTTAAGGAGTATCTTGAAGGAGGAAAGTGAGGTGGAGAGGGAATTTCAACGTTTATTGCAGCTGAGGGCACAGCCACCAATAGTGGAGCGATTAAAATCGTAGATGTTCAGTAAGATTAGTGGAATTAGATAATTGGAAGCAGGTATGAGCATTCTAGGTGATATTGTACAATATGCACGGGCAGCACAGTAGCAGAGTGGTTAGCATTGTGGCTTCACAGCGCCAGGGTCCCAGATTCGAGTCATTGTCTGTGCGGAGTCTGCACGTTCTCCCCATGTCTGCGTGGGTTTCCTCCAGGTGCTCCGGTTTCCTCCCACAGTACAAGGTCGTGCAGGTTAGGTGGATTGGCCACGCTAAATTGCCCCTTAGTGTCCAAAAAAACAGGTGAGGAGTAGTTAGTGGGTTGGGTAGAAGGGAGGGCTTAAGTGGGTCGGTGCAGACTCGACGGGCCGAATGGCCTCCTTCTGCACTGTATGTTCTATGTCTATGCGTAATAGTGTGCGTGACCACTACACATCTTTATACACGTGGCAATCAACTGGAATGTGGTTATTTTGTGCTTTTAGCAAGGGATAGTTTAGTCAACCATGCATAAAAGGCACCCATTAATAGAGCATCACATCCACTGAATTATTGATGAGAGAGAGCAAGGACTCTTTGGGTCTGTTTAGTGGCTGATCCGCAGACACAGGATGCAAACAGCTACATCTTAGATGGCACATTTTCCCTGGAGATTTCATTAAAGGAGCAGATCTCAAGTTTCCAAGATGTGGATACTGAGGTCACTCAATGGCCATCTGCAGAGTTTCAACCTGAAGGACTAGCTTGTGATCTGAGTGACCTGTTCTTTTCTCTTCTCGCTCTCTCAGGAGAGCGCATCTCCCATCTACTCAGACACACTTCCTGGCTGACGACCAACATAGCCAACCCCTTCACCAGCCACGAACTCTTCACGGCATTTTGCTCGCTGCATCAACGTGGGAGCAGCATATTTCATCTACCTGGACAGTAGCTTCAAAAACATGACGCCAATTTTGATGCAGGAGTCATCTGGGACAGTATGACTCGTTCACAAAGTGAGCAGTCAAATAGGGAACTGATCAATCTCTAATCAATAAATAGTCTCCATCTGCATCATTCCTGCTTTTTAGAAAATAAATTTAGAGTACGCAATTATTTTTTTCCCAATTAAGGGGCAATTTAGTGCGGCCAATCCACCTACCCTGCACATCTTTGGGTTGTGGGGGCGAGACCCACACAGACACGGGGAGATTGTGCAAACTCCACACGGACAGTGACCCAGAGCCGGGATTGAACCTGGGACCTCGGCGCTGTGGTGATATGCATCACTGTATATACACAAGGGGTTAATGTAAATACACTACAACTAAGTAACCACTAGAGGGAGCACCAGAGATGTCATGACATGCTGACATACAGCCAATAGGTCATTACAACAGGACACAACCAATGGGTAATCAGGACACCCAGAGGTGGCATTACCACAAGGGGGCACTTCACAACCCATATAAAAGGACAGGGCACACATGCTCTGCCTCTTGCCACAGACATCTCGAGAGTACATCAGGGTTGATCAACAGCATCACATCCAGCACGTGGCTTAGAGCAGGCTGGTAAAGATAGACTGAGTTACTACAGTTAGATTAGCAGAGAGTCAAACTTATTTAAGAACTGTGTTAATAGTTCAATAAACACATTGAACTCATTTCATAGTCGGGAGCTTCCTTTGTCAGGGCATACACCAAGGAAGCAGCTCCTGCTACACGAAGCAGCAGAACACAACAGGCGCCGTGAGGCAGCAGTGCTAACCATGCCATCAGTCCTGCTTTAACCTCAGAGTCTCAGCGTCGGCACTATTTTGCTTTCAGCACAGAAGGAGGCCATTCGCTCCATTGTGTCATTGTGCAAGAGCTAGCAGCTCACCTGATCCCACTCATCTGCCTTTCCCCCTTGAGCCCTGAAAATGTCTTTTTCTTTTCAGACGGACATTTTCATTTCATTTCTGGGGCAGTGGGTTAGCGTTCCTGCCTCTGAGCCGGATGCTCCGGGTTTGATTCCCACCCCAGGACTTGACAGCCAAGGAAGGTGCGTTCGTAACGCGGCCAAACAGGTTGAGTGTGTCAACCTGCAGAATCCTTCCAGACTCAGCAATGGCCGACGGTAAGAGTGGGAGAGACTCCGGGTCGGCCATGTTTGATGTGGAGTGATGTCTCTCAAGTTCTAGGCCGCTGGTGACAGACCAGTATTCTGGGAATAACTAGCTCTGGAAGCAGATGAAAGTCTGCCACAGTGCACCATGAGGTGCCGGAAGAGAATTGGAATTCAGACAATGATCCAATTCCCTTTTGAACGCCCCGGTTGAATCTGCCTCCACCACACCTGAGGTAGTGAATTCCACGCGCTGTTTTTGCTCATGTTACCTTTGGTATTTTCCGTCAATCACTTTAAAAATGTGTCCACCGGTTCGAGATCCTTCAACCAATGGGAACTGTGTCTCTCTCTCTCTCTGTCTACTCTTCCCGGGCCTCTTTGGACAGCCTCTGACAAACCTGGCACTCCACCAACCTGCTGCCTCAGCTGATTACTATCGCGCAAAGACCGCCCGCGGTCAGTCTGGAGACTCGTCTCACTCCCAGGTCTCCTTCAGCCTCTACCATACCCGGTTCAAATATTCCTCATTTTGTCTTACAATAAGGAATGCCTGGCATGTACCATTGGTGCCGGACAGGAAGGGGCCTACTGGACCAGTAATGCAGTGACCCAGGGTAATGTTCTGGGGACCTGGGTTCCAATCCCACCATGGCAGATGGTGACATTTGAATTCAATTTTTTTAAATCTGCAATTAAAAATCTAATGATTGTCATGATATGCACTCATGCACATAATGGGATACAGACAGGCAGTGACAGACACCCAGTACAGCCAATCAACACACAGGACAGAACAATCACCAGGCAGAACACTAGAAGGTGGTTTCCCACTATAAAACACACAAGGCATCAGCACTCTGCCTCTTTCCACTGGTGACAACTGTAGTGACAGTCAGGGTGTATATATCAGTTAGCACCTTCTACACGTGGCTCAGAGCTAGTCTGGTCTAGTTAATTAATATAAGCACGCTTAGGTTAGTAGAGTGTCAAACCCACAGCGAACTGTGTGCACTACTCAACAGGTTCAATAAAACGTATTGAGCGAACGTCAACATTTGGAGTCTACTTTCCAGTACAACTGCATCCAGTTGCAGTCCGTGTTACCCCAGGGTGATTAACACGACAATGATGACTGCAAAACCATGGTCGATTGTTGGTGAAAGCCCATCTGGTTCACTAATGTCCGCTAGGGAAGAAAATCTGTCGCACTTTACAGGGTAGATATCCAGTGTGTTTTCAAATGTGATTCAAGAAGAGGTGATTGGATCAGACATCCAGTCTTTCAGTTTTAGGGGCAGCACACTGCTGCCTCACAGCACCAAGGACCCGGGTTTGTTTCCGGCCTTGGGTGACTGTGTGGAGTTTGCACATTCTCCCTGTGTCTGCGTGGGTTTCCTCCGGGTGCTCCGGTTTCCTCCCACAGTCCAAAGTTCAGGTGAAAAAAAATTTGGGTGCTCTAAATTTATTTTTAAAAAGCAGGATTGATGCAGATGGCGAATATTTATTGATTAGATATTGATCAGTGCAGGTTAGGTGGATTGACCGTGATAAATTGCCCCCTCGTGTCCAAAGGTGTGTAGGTTAGGCGGGGTTTCGGGGATAGGGTGGGAGAATGGGCCTAGTTGTGGGTCTGCAGATTCGATTGGCTGAATGGCCTCCTTCTCCACTGTATGGATTCTAAGTGTTTAAGGGGAAAAAAGATAAGCACATGAGAGGGAAGGGAACAGCAGTTCATGTTGATTAAGGTTTGGTGAAGAGGAGTGGGAGGAGGCTCATGTCAAACATAAAATGCTGGCACAGACAGGTAGGGCTGAATGGCCAGTTTCTGCTGTACATTCCATGTAATTCATCTGTCATACTTCTAACCACGGTAGCACAGTGGTTAGCATAATTGCTTCTCAGCTCCAGGGTCCCAAGTTCAATTCCCAGCTTGGCCGTGCTAAATTGCCCTTCGTGTCCAAAAAGGTTAAGTGGGGTTACTGGGTTACGGGGATAGGGTGGAGGTGTGTGCTTAAGTAGGGTGCTCTTTCCAAGGGCCGGTGCAGACTCGATGGGCTGAATGGCCTTCTTCTGCACTGTAAATTCTATGATTCTACCCCTCGCAAATATTAGCTAGGCCCATCTATTTACCTCACAGGTTTTGAATCCATAGAAGCCCTCCAATAAAATGTCTTCCATACAATGATGAAATCGTTTGACTCCAAATATACTTAAGGTTGCTTTTTAAAATTGAGCATAATTCTGTTCACTTGTTAACGCTCTCAAAGCAAAAGCTCTTTCATCCCCATGTGCCATTGTATAAAAGACAACTGCACCTACCCCATAGGGTGGTAGGTCACATATGAGTGGTATTTTCAACATAAGGTCGAAATGAACTAAGATTCTGATCTCTTCAGCACATTTTTGACAGCCTTTTGCCCAAGTTGTTGAATCGCACATATGAATGTATGGTTAAAATAAATTTAGAGTATCCAATTTTTTTTTCCCAATTAGGGGCCAATTTAGCATGACCAATCCACTGAATCTGCACATCTTTTGGGATGTGGGGGTGATACCCATGCACACTCGGGGAGACTGCAAACTCCACACGGACAGTGGCCCAGGGCCGGGAGTGCTTTTTAAAATAATCATCTTTATTGTCACAAGTAGGCTTATATTAACACTGCAATGAAGTTACTGTGAAAAGCTCCTAATCGCCACATTCCAGCGCCTGTTCGGGTACACAGTGTGGTAATGTGCATCAATGTAAATGCATGTAGGCTAGCTAGACACTAGATGGAGCACCAGAAACATCACACACACACACTCAACCAATAGATCAAATAGATAGATCAAGTAGATAGGACACGGCCAATAGACATTCACGATACATTAGTCAGTTTCAGCGGGAGCATTGCGGAAGGAGGTTGCTGGGAGGTAAGTCAACCTTTAAAAGCACTTCTCTTTGCAGGGGCAGGCCAGTCGATTTCGGCGGCGTGAGAGCAGCTGGTTAGTCAGTTTCAGCGGGAGCATTGCGGAAGGAGGTTGCTGGGAGGTAAGTCAACCTTTAAAAGCACTTCTCTTTGCAGGGGCAGGCCAGTCGATTTCGGCGGCGTGAGAGCAGCTGGTTAGTCAGTTTCAGCGGGAGCATTGCGGAAGGAGGTTGCTGGGAGGTAAGTCAACCTTTAAAAGCACTTCTCTTTGCAGGGGCAGGCCAGTCGATTTCGGCGGGAGTGGAGCTGGCTGGTTAGTCAATTTCAGCAGGAGCTGAGAATTTTTCTTTTTTTTTAAATTAGTTTTTTAGGCGGGAACAGGAAGTCGACCCGCGGACGTCTGGGAAGACCCTCACCAATAAATTCTGGTGGAGAGGAAACCCGAGACACTACACGTGTAGTGTCTCCCACCCGCCCTCCTCCTCTAACCTAATAATAAAACCCTTTGGTCTGAGGTAAGTACCATATTTTTATTATATTATTATTATTTTTTATAAAAATTTAATTTAGTTGTTAGCCAGATCTTGGTAGAAAGTTAGAGGAATGGCAGGGAAGGGAGTGCAATGTTCCTCCTGCAGGATGTTTGAGGTGAGGGATGCAGTTAGTGTCCCTGCTGATTTTACCTGCAGGAAGTGCTGCCCTCTCCAGCTCCTCCAAGACCGAGTTAGGGAACTGGAGCTGGAGTTGGAAGAACTTCGGATCATTCGGGAGGCAGAAGGGGTCATAGATAGCAGCTTCAGGGAATTAGTTACACCAAAGATTGGAGATAGGTGGGTAACTGTAAGAGGGACTGGGAAAAAACAGTCAGTGCAGGGATCCCCTGCGGTCGTTCCCCTGAGAAGCAAGTATACCGCTTTGGATACTTGTGGGGGGGACGACTTACCAGGGGTAAGCCATGGGGTACGGGCCTCTGGCACGGAGTCTGTCCCTGTTGCTCAGAAGGGAAGGGGGGAGAGGAGCAGAGCATTAGTAATTGGGGGCTCTATAGTCAGGGGCACAGATAGGAGATTTTGTGGGAGCGTGAGAGACTCACGTTTGGTATGTTGCCTCCCAGGTGCAAGGGTACGTGATGTCTCGGATCGTGTTTTCCGGGTCCTTAGGGGGGAGGGGGAGCAGCCCCAAGTCGTGGTCCACATTGGCACCAACGACATAGGTAGGAAAGGGGACAAGGATGTCAGGCAGGCTTTCAGGGAGCTAGGATGGAAGCTCAGAACTAGAACAAACAGAGTTGTTATCTCTGGGTTGTTGCCCGTGCCACGTGATAGTGAGATGAGGAATAGGGAGAGAGAGCATTTAAACACGTGGCCACAGGGATGGTGCAGGCGGGAGGGTTTCAGATTTTTGGATAACTGGGGCTCTTTCTGGGGAAGGTGGGACCTCTACAGACAGGATGGTCTACATCTGAACCTGAGGGGCACAAATATCCTGGGGGGGAGATTTGTTAGTGCTCTTTGGGGGGGTTTAAACTAATGCAGCAGGGGCATGGGAACCTGGATTGTAGTTTTAGGGTAAGGGAGAATGAGAGTATAGAGGTCAGGAGCACAGATTTGACGTCGCAGGAGGGGGCCAGCGTTCAGGTAGGTGGTTTGAAGTGTGTCTACTTCAATGCCAGGAGTATACGAAACAAGGTAGGGGAACTGGCAGCGTGGGTTGGTACCTGGGACTTCGATGTTGTGGCCATTTCGGAGACATGGATAGAGCAGGGACAGGAATGGATGTTGCAGGTTCCGGGGTTTAGGTGTTTTAGTAAGCTCAGAGAAGGAGGCAAAAGAGGGGGAGGTGTGGCGCTGCTAGTCAAGAGCAGTATTACGGTGGCGGAGAGGATGCTAGATGGGGACTCTTCTTCCGAGGTAGTATTGGCTGAAGTTAGAAACAGGAAAGGAGAGGTCACCCTGTTGGGAGTTTTTTATAGGCCTCCTAATAGTTCTAGGGATGTAGAGGAAAGGATGGCGAAGATGATTCTGGATATGAGCGAAAGTAACAGGGTAGTTATTATGGGAGACTTTAACTTTCCAAATATTGACTGGAAAATATATAGTTCGAGTACAATAGATGGGTCGTTTTTTGTACAGTGTGTGCAGGAGGGTTTCCTGAAACAATATGTTGACAGGCCAACAAGAGGCGAGGCCACGTTGGATTTGGTTTTGGGTAATGAACCAGGCCAGGTGTTGGATTTGGAGGTAGGAGAGCACTTTGGGGACAGTGACCACAATTCGGTGATGTTTACGTTAATGATGGAAAGGGATAAGTATACACCGCAGGGCAAGAGTTATAGCTGGGGGAAGGGCAATTATGATGCCATTAGACGTGACTTGGGGGGGATAAGGTGGAGAAGTAGGCTGCAGGTGTTGGGCACACTGGATAAGTGGGGCTTGTTCAAGGATCAGCTACTGCGTGTTCTTGATAAGTATGTACCGGTCAGACAGGGAGGAAGGCGTCGAGCGAGGGAACCGTGGTTTACCAAGGAAGTGGAATCTCTTGTTAAGAGGAAGAAGAAGGCCTATGTGAAGATGAAGTGTGAAGTTTCGGTTGGGGCGATGGATAGTTACAAGGTAGCGAGGAAGGATCTAAAGAGAGAGCTAAGACGAGCAAGGAGGGGACATGAGAAGTATTTGGCAGGAAGGATCAAGGAAAACCCAAAAGCTTTCTATAGGTATGTCAGGAATAAGCGAATGGCTAGGGAAAGAGTAGGACCAGTCAAGGACAGGGATGGGAAATTGTGTGTGGAGTCTGAAGAGATAGGCGAGATACTAAATGAATATTTTTCGTCAGTATTCACTCAGGAAAAAGATAATGTTGTGGAGGAGAATGCTGAGCCCCAGGCTAATAGAATAGATGGCATTGAGGTACGTAGGGAAGAGATGTTGGCAATTCTGGACAGGCTGAAAATAGATAAGTCCCCGGGACCTGATGGGATTTATCCTAGGATTCTATGGGAGGCCAGGGAAGAGATTGCTGGACCTTTGGCTTTGATTTTTATGTCATCATTGGCTACAGGAATAGTGCCAGAGGACTGGAGGATAGCAAATGTGGTCCCTTTGTTCAAAAAGGGGAGCAGAGACAACCCCGGCAACTATAGACCGGTGAGCCTCACGTCTGTAGTGGGTAAAGTCTTGGAGGGGATTATAAGAGACAAGATTTATAATCATCTAGATAGGAATAATATGATCAGGGATAGTCAGCATGGCTTTGTGAAGGGTAGGTCATGCCTTACAAACCTTATTGAGTTCTTTGAGAAGGTGACTGAACAGGTAGACGAGGGTAGAGCAGTTGATGTGGTGTATATGGATTTCAGCAAAGCGTTTGATAAGGTTCCCCATGGTAGGCTATTGCAAAAAATACGGAGGCTGGGGATTGAGGGTGATTTAGAGATGTGGA
Organism: Scyliorhinus torazame; assembly: GCF_047496885.1. Lineage (NCBI taxonomy): Eukaryota > Metazoa > Chordata > Chondrichthyes > Carcharhiniformes > Scyliorhinidae > Scyliorhinus > Scyliorhinus torazame. Next base: position 22,841,380 of record NC_092731.1, on the reverse strand, counting down.
TCAGAAATTGGCTAGCTGAAAGAAGACAGAGGGTGGTGGTTGATGGGAAATGTTCAGAATGGAGTACAGTCACAAGTGGAGTACCACAAGGATCTGTTCTGGGGCCGTTGCTGTTTGTCATTTTTATCAATGACCTAGAGGAAGGCGCAGAAGGGTGGGTGAGTAAATTTGCAGACGATACTAAAGTCGGTGGTGTTGTCGATAGTGTGGAAGGATGTAGCAGGTTACAGAGGGATATAGATAAGCTGCAGAGCTGGGCTGAGAGGTGGCAAATGGAGTTTAATGTAGAGAAGTGTGAGGTGATTCACTTTGGAAGGAATAACAGGAATGCGGAATATTTGGCTAATGGTAAAGTTCTTGAAAGTGTGGATGAGCAGAGGGATCTAGGTGTCCATGTACATAGATCCCTGAAAGTTGCCACCCAGGTTGATAGGGTTGTGAAGAAGGCCTATGGAGTGTTGGCCTTTATTGGTAGAGGGATTGAGTTCCGGAGTCGGGAGGTCATGTTGCAGCTGTACAGAACTCTGGTACGGCCGCATTTGGAGTATTGCGTACAGTTCTGGTCACCGCATTATAGGAAGGACGTGGAGGCTTTGGAGCGGGTGCAGAGGAGATTTACCAGGATGTTGCCTGGTATGGAGGAAAAATCTTATGAGGAAAGGCTGACGGACTTGAGGTTGTTTTCGTTGGAGAGAAGAAGGTTAAGAGGAGACTTAATAGAGGCATACAAAATGATCAGGGGGTTGGATAGGGTGGACAGTGAGAGCCTTCTCCCGCGGATGGATATGGCTGGCACGAGGGGACATAACTTTAAACTGAGGGGTAATAGATATAGGACAGAGGTCAGAGGTAGGTTCTTTACGCAAAGAGTAGTGAGGCCGTGGAATGCCCTACCTGCTACAGTAGTGAACTCGCCAACATTGAGGGCATTTAAAAGTTTATTGGATAAACATATGGATGATAATGGCATAGTGTAGGTTAGATGGCTTTTGTTTCGGTGCAACATCGTGGGCCGAAGGGCCTGTACTGCGCTGTATTGTTCTATGTTCTATGTTCTATGATACACAAGGAGGTGATACGACCACAGGAGGGCATTACACCAACCCATATATAAAGGACACCACACACATGATCTGCCTCTTTCCAGTGGAGACAGTCAGTGAGTACAGACACAGGGTTGATTCAATATTACACCCACCACGTGGATTGCAACAACTGGTTAGTCAGTCTGGGTAGCTATAGTAGGATTAGCAGTAGTGTTGAATCTGAGTAATAGAAGTGCAAATAGTTTAATAAACGTGTTGAGGTTATCTCCACGTCTGAACCTTACTTTGTCAAGTGCACCACAAGGAAGCCGCTTATGTTACGCCTACAACCTAACAAATCATGGTACCAGGGCTGAACTGTTTCAATCCACATAACCATACCTCAGCGTACAGTGACAACCAGCAACGATACCCAGGCAAAATGTTTGAGATCCAGGTTCCGCAGCAGCCCCAGTGCCACGGCGATCTCTGCGAAAACTGGCGGGCATTCCGGTAAAAGTTTGAAATCTCCCTGGTGGCAGCCGAACTAGAAGACCTGGCCGATGCTGAAAGGACAGAGCTTCTCCTCACCATCGCCGGTGCCAGAGCAGAAGAACTCTTTTAAAAATTCAAGTTCTCCAAGGGGCAAAACAGGAGCGACTTCCAGGCAGTCCTGGTCAAATTCGGCAAATACTGTGAGGAAAACACACTCCAACCAGCAAGAAATAGTAAGAGAAGTGCCAGTACTCACCACGAGGCCGAGAACCCGGAGCAGAGAACGATTTTGGTCGGCAGCCATCTTTCTAAAGGGTCTGCACTTGCACAGTTGCGCGAGAAGCGCGCAGAACGGGAAGGTCCGTTAGCGCCTGCGCAAGACGCCGTGCATTCGCAATCACGAAAACGGCCATCGGTAAAGGAACAGTGATCTGCGCATGCGCAATCGCTTCCTACGTGCTACGTCACATGCGTCATGACGTCAGAGGCCCCGGACCACGCCCATTTAAAGGGGAAACGTCCCAAATCAAAGAAAAAATCTTTTCAAGCCGTAAAACAACCTTCCTTCGCCTGGAATGACAGCACAATGCCTCAAATTGAACCAGGGAATGGAATTAACCTCCGAAGAACCCTGCAACAAGCAGTTACCTACCCCCAAACCAATGATTCCGACCTTGAATACTTCGAAACCGACCTTTACATTTTCTCTGGATCTCGTGAGCCCAATGCCAGCTCCGACGCAAACAGTGATGATATGGTCTTAGAAGACAATAACTCAGATGAACCCTTCACCTTGGGAGGCTATCCCAGTACCAAATCCGAACCGCAACTAGATGTGTTGCACAGTGGCGGCCCCCGTACTGAATCCGACGCAGACGCGGATTCGTTCTTCGGATTTGAGGATCTTCAGCCCGGCAGATATAACATCCCAACTCGTGAGTGCAGGATGGTGCTGTAGCCTGAAATTAAGAGACAGAGAGCGGTACACGCCCACGGAGAGCAGCCTGCTGCTACACAGAGCGTGGTCCATGCACCGCTCAGGGTTCCCGACTCTACGAAAGAAGACACGCAAGACTCCGACGCGCAGTCCTTGCAGGAACAAGACCATGAGGGTCTAGCAACCTCCTCTGACTAACTAGCGGCAGATGATGCAAGTCTGCCATGCTCAAGTAAACAGCAAGAAGACTATGACAGTCTACCACGCTCCAGTGCACAGCAGGACAACCATGACGGTCTATCATGCTACAGTGAAGAACAAAGCGACGATGACAGTCCAAGCCCAAATGAAGGACAACAGCAAGACAATGACAGTCCACCCACATTGTTTGCACCATCAGATGAAGACTCTGACAATTTACCCAACCCAAGTGAACAACAAGCAGCTACTGAGGCTCTACCCACGGTATGTGAAACGAGTGACGACAGCATCCCACTTCCCATGCAAGATGTGCAAAGTGACAGACCTCAGCTAGTGTGAACAGAGGCACTCGACGATCACTGTGAGACCACTGGTGACTCCAGTGACACCATGATACTTCCACCCTCATTCGTTCGAACCTCTCTACAAGTCCATGCATTCCTGCATGTTCCGACTCCAGACGTGCAGCTTCAAGAAATCTCAGCTGACTCCAGTGAACCTGCTAAGACTCCGGACGGAGAGCATCAACAAACCAACACTGACTCAGTTAAGCCAGACCAGACTCCAGATGGGGAGCAACCAAACGTCGACTCTGATTCACGTAAGCCGGACTTTACTCCAGACAGGGAATGCCGCAACCTCAGTGATGGCACGCTCAGGGTGACAGCAGATGCCACAAAGACAGGAGATGGATCACTTAACAATTACACTGGGTCAGTAATAACAAGCAGCATCTACAGTCCAAGAGGAATTCACCAATATTCACCACAACTATATCCACACAATTCTCCACACTAGCAGTGCAGCCAATGACAGCTCATGCTGGACAAACCCAGTATTCAGGCATGCAGCAGCCAGCAGTCTATGCAGCATATTCTCAAACAGGCCAGCACTACGGATTGCCCACTAATGGAATCAAGACCGAAGGAGGACTACCAGCGCAATCTGCACTACAGACTGGATGCCTTAGTTACAGCCCAGGATTTGCTGCACCCCAGCCTGGCCAGACGGCATATTCCTATCAGATGCAAGGTTCTAGTTTCACACCATCACCAGGTATTTATGCGAGCAGCAATTCTGTTTCCAATTCAACAAGCTTCAATGGTTCTCAGCAGGATCACCCTTCCAGCACAGCATGTGGCCAGAACCAGTATGTACAGTCTTATCCAACTTCAACATATGGCACATCCATGACCTTGAATGAGATACTGTTGATGGTACCTCTTCAACATCAACACCTTATCAGCCACAAGATGCGATCCGACAGCACCATCACAAACATCGAAAAAGAAAGGGACTCCAATTCAGACAGCGAAGTGATTTGACCACTTTGTGTTCCCTGTGGCACAGGGACGTTGATGGCGTTCATAACCAAGAGAGACATTTGACCATGATGATTGATGGTTTATGGACTCACACAAATGATTTGGATTTATTGTTCAAGCACTGTTCCCATGACTTGTATATACCTCACCTTATCTACCTGTTCTTTGTTCAATTTTCTCAAAGTGTGCAGAAAATATGTAACATATAAAAAAAGGGGGATATGGTGATGTGCATCAATGTAAATGCATGGAGGCTAGCTAGACTAGATGGAGCACCAGAAACATCACACACACACTCAACCAATAGATCAAGTAGATAGGACACGACCAATAGACATTCATGATACACAAGGAGGTGACACGACCACAGGGGGGCATTACACCAATCCATATATAAAGGACACCACACACATGATCTGCCTCTTTCCAGTGGAGACAGTCAGTGAGTACAGACACAGGGTTGATTCAATATTGCACCCACCACGTGGATTGCAGCAACTGGTTAGTCAGTCTGGGTAGCTATAGTAGGATTAGCAGTCGTGTCAAACCCGAGTAATAGAAATGTAAATAGTTTAATAAACGTGTTGAAGTTATCTCCACGTCTGAACCTTCCTTTGTCAAGTGCACCACAAGGAAGCCGCTTATGTTACACCGAGAACATAACAAATCACACAGAGGGAAACTTCAGAGTGTCCAATTCACCTAACAAGCACATCTTTCGGGACCTGTGGGACGAAACCGGTGCGCCCGGAGGAAACCCACGCAGACATGGGGAGAATGTGCAGACTCCGCACAGACAGTGACCCAAGCAGGAATCGAACCTGGGACCCTGGATCTGTGAAGCAACAATGCCAACCAGTGTGCTACTGTGTCGCCCCAATGGTGACGAGATTTGGAATGAATTTTCCATAGTAATTGGTGAGTCCTAAAAAAGATCTCAGTGATGAAATATTCTGCGATCTTGCAGCATCTAAAGTCATTGTCATTTTCTTAGGTTCCTTGCGGAACCCGTCCTTATCAATTACACGGCCAAGATAGCTTATTGATGATTAGAAAAATTTGCATTTCACTCTTGGCATGAAGATTGTGTCATTCGAGACGCTCCATTGTGTCTTCTAAATTCTTTAGGTTCTCCTGTTCAGTCCTGCCGGTAATTAAAATGTCGTCCAAATAACAATGAACACCGTTGAGGCCACTAAGGATTTGGGCCATGATCTTACTGTGTGGTTTTGTCCACCCGGAAATCCAGTAAATAGGTCCTTTATTAGGACTACTGGTCAGCACACAACACAGTGTTTATCGTCATTTTAAAGTTACCACGGATTCTTAATGAGCCATCTGGTTTGATAACTGGGACAATTGTGGTCGCCCAATCGCTCGATGTAACACTCTCCATCACGCTGTCTCTGATCAATTTGCCAAGTTCCACTTCAGCGTTTGGTTTGGTAGCATATAGCATAGTTCTTGCCTTTGAGCATTTAAGAGTGCTATCTTGAGCCACCCCTCAACTCCGGTCGTTTCCCCAAAAGTGTTTACAAATATTTTCTTGTATTTTTCTAAGAGTTTCTGTAATGTGTTCTTTCCATTAACCAATTGGATCACAGCTTACCAAATATTTTGATCTTGTTCAACCGCAAAAAGTGCAGGAAAATTTCCTTTTACCACATGTAGTGCCAATTTTTCAGATCGACCATTCTCTTCAACTTGCACCAAGATATAACCCTTCACTGGAACCACCTCTTCCGTGTAAGTTTTCAAGATTATATCAGATGGCTTTAATAGTACATTCTTGATATCATTTTTTAGAGATAAGAGATTCAACAGCTCCCGTATCTACTTCCATTTTGATTTTGTTTCCATTCAATTCTGGATAGATCCAAAATCTCTGTGCATTGCCTTGCATCGATAATACACAAAGTTTTAGTTCTTTGATCTCCATGGATATTGTGTCTTCCTGGGAATTCTCACAATTGTCTTTGGACATTCAATAGACTCTTTTTGTGGTTTTGGGTGCGTTCTTCCGTTTACCCATCTTTGAGGTTTGAGGATTGAGTCTGGCCCAGCACCCCTTTATTATGTGACCTTTCTTGTCACAATTACGACATTTATTTTCTCGACACCCCCTGGGCACACGTGTGGCATGCTTGCATGTTGAGCGATCTTCTTTTCTCAGTATGCATCTTGCTTATTTTGGGAAACTTCTTTTGCCGGGAATTCCACAGGCACGGGCTATTTCAAACATGTGAGTGTTAGGGACCTTTCTGTGAGCAATCGTCTCTGCATTGTCTCATTTCTCAATCCGCTCGCGAGTCTGTCTCGCAGCGTGTCCTCAAGGGTCGATCCAAATTCACAATTCTTTGCTAGTTTCCAGAGTACTGCTACAAATTGTAGAATGTTTTCACCCTCTTCTTGACAACGCCAATGAAATCTGAATCTCTCTGCTGTAATTAATGGTTTGGGATATTCAAGGATATTCGGTAATTCCCTGTAAATTATTATACCAGGAAGTACAAAACTTTGTAAAAGAGTGAAGGTTTTCTATTACACTCAAGAAAGTTGATACTTGAATTTCATCTGATATCCCGATCACAGCAAGGTATTATTGGAATCTCCCTTCATAGGAACTGAATGATTCCGCAATCTCATCGAACGGTCCACAGCGTCACCTTTTCCCAGCTGCTCAATTACCAGTTTTTAAGTTGAAAAACTTTCTTTAACTTTTCCTCCCTTTTAATTTTGTTCTTTTCCAATTTAATTTGTATTCTTTTGTTGGTCCTTTAAAAATTCTCTCTTTGTGGTTGGACTGTGGCTTTAAGGAAACAAAACGTTCTCTTTTCCAGACACTAATCTGTTTCTAAAAAGCAGGTTTTAGCATTAATCCAGCTTAATGTTGGTTACTGTCGGTGTATTTTTCATTTGGGGGCCGACTGTGCAGCCTGCCAGTTGAGAAAGCGCACAAATGAAAAACTCCCCAGCTTGGTAAGTACTCATAGCTTTTTACAGCTAATCCCCTTATTCCCTGGCTTTTTCCTCTCGTTTTCCAGAAGGTTTCTTTTCAACAGCCGACACTCTGGCTGAAAAAAAAGTTTCTCTCTTCCCGTCTCTTACTCCGAGCGCTCCTGGGGTCGTGGTTGCGTAGAAAATCTTTTAGGAGCAGTCCTGAGTGTTTTCTATAACTTCCAAAATCACTATGCACTCCCAGCAAAGCCAAACCCACATACCTGCTGGCCAGTTTTACCGCACGTTTATAGATGGGGAGTGGTCTCCTGAAAATTGATCTTCACCCCGAGAATCCCGTCAGGCGGGATTCTCTGCCCGATCGCTGATTACGATATCAGCGTCGGGGAATGGTGAATCCTGCCCCCGGTCTTTTTTTTTGGACTATTTCGCTGGAAAAACATCCTCCTTGATTTTGTTTTATACTGTTATGTTTTTGGGGATTTTACTTTAAGACCATAAGACATAGGAGCAGAATTAGGCCACTCAGCCCATCAAGTCTGCTCCGCCATTCAATCATGGCTGATATTTATCTCATCCCATTCTCCTGCCTTCTCCCCATAACCCCTGATCCCCTTTAACTCACAGTACTATCAAAGGATAACCAGGTTGCCACATTGCAAGTTTTGTGAGGGCCACGAAGAATCCAGCACGAGTTTTAAGGATACAAAGTAATAACATTTATTTACAATAACATATATATATAACAGCAGCAGCAACTTCCCTTGCTGCACACTCCTTCCTGCTGGTTCCTAAACTGGCCAGCTTTATTTATACTAGGAGTTTACTAATGGTTTCTCCGCCCCCCTCATTGGGGAAGCTCATACTCCCACAGGATTGTGGGATTGTCATTAGTCCCCAGCCAATGGTAAGTAGGCAGGTTATAACAGCAAGGTTACTTAACCAGTTGGCAGAGGTGTTCACTTGCTCACAGCCTAAGATGGAAATGAGGGAAAATTTCCAAAGTGCCTCTGATGATGTCACCACATAATCATGTGACATACTACACCGACGGCATTGGCTACAGTACATAACAAGCACAACGGAGGCCCTGTAGGGCACCGGGTAGTGTCCCTGCGTCTGAACCCAGAAGGGCCAGGTTCAAGCCCCATTCCAGGACTTGACGGGCAAGGACGATTTGTTCATGATGTGGCCAAACAGGACTACAACATGTATGCACAACTCCTCATAGAGCCAGGTTCCTTTGAACCTGGCCAACTTTGAAGAGACGGCGTGGATCATTTTAGTTTGCCTTGCTCGGGGCAGTCCACCTTCACAAGTGCCCTGGGTGAATTATTTGCGAACCAGCCAGCTGACAGAATTCATTATTTCTCAGCTGCTCCGCAAGTCACCAGAGCTACGAGCTGCAGTGGCCAGGAAGAGAGTCAGCATTGAATAATCATCCGTCATGCACACAGGGTGAACATCACCTTTCATCAGCTTTGGCAAGCTGTTTCTCTTATACCAACACCCCCCCCCCCCCCCCCAGCCCCTCCCCCTCGCCTCAAACACCTCAGGTGTCAAGGAGCAGAGGATGTTTTAGATTCTACTTAGGGTTGCCAACTGTGATTGAGTGCTCTCCTGGAGGTCCGCCCACGCCCCACCCATTAGTCGGCCAACACATCCGTCCTTGTGACGTACGGCCTTCCTACGCCAATCGGGAAGCAGAATGAGTCATTAGCCAATTGGATTATGCTCGACTGACAACCCAGACAGCCTTTTTTCATAGAATTATAGAATCCCCACAGTGCAGAAGGAGGCCATTCGGCCCATCGAGTTTGCACCGACCCTCTGAAAGAGCAGCCTACCTAGGCCCAATCCCCCGCCCTATCCCTGTGACCCCACCTAACCTGCATATCCCTGGACACTAAGGGCCGATCCACCTAATTTGCAGATGTTTGGACTGTGGGAGGAAACCGGAGCACCCAGAGGAAACCCACGCAGACACGGGGAGAACGTCCGCACAGACGGTCACCCGAGGTCAGAATCGAACCTAGCACCCTGGCGCTGAGAGGCAACAGTGCTAACCACTGTGCCACCACAGTGTAAATTTGTTTTTTACGAGGTGGATGGGACCCCGACTGCTATCTTAGGTCAACTCTGCTGAGAGGCTATGGCAGCCAGCTAAGACATCTCACCATAGATACCAAACATGAAATAACATCTACACAGAAATCTTTCAGGGAGAATGACCTGGCACAGATTTGAGGCTGATTTGAAATGCCGTTACTGTGAATTAAAGCTCACCTTTTTTTAATTAACATGAGCTATTAGCTGTCAGGCAGCATGGATGCATTATTGATAAGAAGGCCATAAACTGCAAGTTGACATTTACAAAACGCTTCATTATTTAATATATCCTGGTGCCTCTCAATAAATTTGACAAGACGTCACTGCGGACAACAGCTGCTGGTTGGCTATATCTACTGTCCCTCGTCAGATCTGGCTGGACTACACTGAGCTCTATCAGGCCTTGGTGTCCTTTGACAGAGCAACCCATCCTCCTCACCACCTGAATGGCGAAAACTATATCGTCCTCTTTTCCCTGTCCCCACCATCTCCTTAAATGCCTTTCATCGCCGCTCAGCGATAATGAGGAGCTCATGATTTCTTTGTCGCCTCACCTTTGTGGACCACCCCACTATTGGCCATACCTTCAGTGGCCTAAACTCCGAGCTCTGGGATTAACTTTCTGTAGCCATCTGGGATGGCCACTTTCAGAACACAAAATGGGCGCTCACAGAGACTCTAGGGAAATGTGGACAATACTAAGCAACAAGCAGGCACAGAGCCCGAATGTATATTTGGGAAGCAGTCAGCAGACGGAATCGAAACTCTGGGTCGATTAGCATATTGATGGCCCATCTCCGAGGAACAAAGGACTAACACTCAGGTAGCCGATACTGTCTCAGACATCCCGGCGCCAGTACCCCAACCAAAAGACACAAACAAAGCAAGGCCAATGGCTACCTCGGACACGCCCAGCCATCAGGGCACCCGCCCCTTTATTGGTTTAGATCGATGACAATGATCAAGAAGCTGCCCAATTAATTGGGACCAAGTTTAAGGCCCGCCTAAAAGCGCGCTACCAGACGGACGACCTTAGCTGTTCTCCTGTTACCTCTTCGAACCCAACAGCCTCAGATCCGAACAACGGCCATTGTTCCTCTGACTAAGTGGGCACCCGAAGTTAAGTCTTGGTGTTAGCGATAGGGATAGTTTCGTTTGTAGTATTATCGTGCATGAGTAGATCTTACTGTGTGTAAATAAATAGTATTGACTTTGAACTAACTAACTGGTGTATTGGCTCTTTGATCGGTATTCGGGTTGAACCTTGTGGCGGTATCGAGAGATACCTGGCGACTCTGAAAGTATACACATAATTAGGATTAAGGAAGGCGACCATATTGAACGCTATATTTATAGCAAGTAAACAGAGCAACATTTCCCAAACTGCCTCTGCCTCAGTTAACTGCCAAGATCAACCGTCAGTTAACTCCATTAATGCCTCTGCCAATCGCAGTCCATTTGCCAACCAATCAGCGCTCTCGACCCATGAAGTATAAATTGTTGTTCCCTTTACATTTGGTATTCTTGCGAATTGTCCTGATGAGTACAAGATGAAATGCTTCAACAACGTGTGTCTTTTTACAATACACTTGGGAAGGTGGTGATAGTCGGTATTAGAGGTATTACGGTACCCTGTAATGCTGTAAGACCATTGGTGTAGGAGGTACTGTTTTCATTGGTTAAGCCTGCCTGCTGGTTCCGCCCAGCAAGGCGGGGTATAAGAGCCCGTGTCGCCCCAGCAGCTGCCTTCTGTACCTGCGCTGCTGGGGGAAACATCTAGAGTAATAAAGCCTTCAATTGTCTCCAATCTCGCTTCTGGAGTTATTGATCGAGCATCAGTGATGTAGCAGTATTTCCATTGCACTAGTAACCAGGAACCCAGGGTAATGTTCTGGGGACCTAGCCTTGAATCTTACCGTGGCATTGGTAAAATTTTAATCCAACTAAAGTCTGGAATTAAAAGTCTAACAATGACCATGAATCGATTAGTGGAAATCTGCCGTCCTTACCCGGTCTGGCCTACATGTGACTCCAGGCCTTCAGCAATGTAGTTGACTCTTAAATTGTCTAGCAAGCCATTCAGTTTAAGGGCATTTAGGAATGGGCAATTAGCAAGTGAGGGCGTTTGTGAAGCGGCAGGTGAGGGGATTCCCGTTGCTCCCGGCACAGAGGATTCAGGACAGGGTGATTTCGGGTGTATGGGTCGGAGAAGGCAAGGTTTCGGCGATATATCAGGAGATGAAAGAAGAGGAGGAGGCTTCGGTAGAGGAGCTGAAGGGCAAGTGGGAGGAGGAGTTGGGGGAGGAGATTGAAGAGGGTCTGTGGGCTGATGCCCTGAGTAGGGTTAATTCCTCTTCCTCCTGTGCCAGGCTCAGCCTGATACAGTTTAAGGTTATGCACAGAGCGCATATGACAGGCGCGAGGCTGAGTAGGTTCTTTGGGATGGAGGACAGATGCGGGAGGTGCTCGGGAAGCCCGGCGAATCACGGCCACATGTTCTGGTCGTGCCCGGCACTGGATGGGTTCTGGAGGGGTTTCGCGAAGACTATATCCAAGGTGGTGAAAGTCCAGGTCAAGCCAAGTTGGGGGCTGGCATTATTTGGGGTGGCGGACGAGCCGGGAGTGCAGGAGGCGAAAGAGGCCGGTATTCTGGCCTTTGCATCCCTGGTAGCCCGACGGAGGATCTTGATCATGTGGAAAGACATGAAGCCCCCCAGTGTGGAAGCCTGGATAAATGACATGGCAGGGTTCATTCAGCTGGAGAGGATAAAGTTTGCCTTGAGAGGGTCTGTGCAGGGGTTCCTCAGGCGGTGGCAACCGTTCCTAGACTATCTTGCATGAGCGTTAGAATGAGGTCGGTCAGCAGCAACAGCAACCCAGGGATGGAGGGGGGCGGGGGGGGGGGGGGTCTCCTTCGGGGGGGGGGGGGGTATTTGGGCGGGCGGGGAAGGGGGTTTTCCTAGGGGTACTTGTAAAAAAAAAAGCATATGGGAGGGTTAATACGTGCGGAAGAAACCCATTGTATAAGTTCTGTATTATGTTTGATTGATATGTTTATGTTCTGCTCTGTTCTTTTCTCTTTTTCTTTTCTGTTACGGCGGGGGTGGGGGGGGGGGGGGGAGGTGGGAGGGGGGGGTTTAATTGGTTGAAAATTTTTGTTGGAAAAACTTTGAATAAACATATTTTTTTTAAAAAAAGGAATGGGCAAATAGTGCTGATCCTGCCAGCGACGCACACATCTGATAAATGAATTTTTTTTTAAATGTTGAATCGTACTTGAAGCATGCATGTTGTATTTTCGTTTTGTTAGATGTTGGCATCAGCCCAGGCCTCACTCTGCAGGAGGCCGAACGATGACAGCTCACTCTGCTACAGACAAGAGGACATTATTTATGACACAAAGCACAGTGGCTACATGGAAAGTCTAAATATCTGCTTCAGGGGGAAATTGAAGTGTTGGACCGTTCCTGGCGGAGGTCCCATTCTTTCGAATGCAGCGACGAGTGTGTGAGAGAGACACTGATTGCCTCCAATTGGGGCTACTTTAAAGCGCTTGCCTCCCAAGTGCCAGTGAATCAAGCTGGAGCCCCATAGCCTTTGAAGAACCGTGCTTTACAGAAAATTACAAACCGCAGTGGAACTCAAATTATCCCTGTGGGTGGGAGGGAAAAACATTTTGGATAATGTGCTCAGTAATTTAGCGGCCAGGGCGACATCAGAATCCAAATGCAGTCAGATTCAATCGAGAGAGTTAAGGTTATACAAGGATGTGCTTGGACCGGAACATGGTGACAGGAGGAGGCCATTCAGCCCCCTCAAGCCTGTTCTGCCATTCAACAAGATCATGGTTGTTTGGTACCTTAACTCCATCTAACCACCTTGGTTCAGTCACCCTTAAAACCCCCGTCTTTCAAAAAAATCAATCAATCTCACTTTTGACAATTCCGGCCTCCACGGATTTTTGGTTTCCACTACCCTTCGACCGAAGGGTAAGGGTGACACGGTGGCACAGTGGTTAGCACTGCTGCCTCACAGCGTCAGGGACCTGGGTTCGATTCCGGCCTCAGGTGACCGCCTGTGTGGAGTTTGCACGTTCTCCCCGTGTGTGCGTGGGTTTCCTCCGGGTGCTCCGGTTTCCACCCACAGTCCAAAGATGGGCAGGTTAGGTGGATCGGTCACGCTAAATTTCCCCATAGTGTCCAAGGATGTGTAGGTTAGGTGGGGTTATGGGGAAATGGGAACCTGAGGAAATGGGTTCTCTTTATCTCCCTTGCCTTTAATCACCTAAAACGTCCCAATCTGATCTTTAATTTTTGATACTCAAGGAAAACGTGTCTGATCCGTGCAACTTGGGTCCTTTGGAGGCACTTTATAAATTCAAGTTGTTGTTGATGAGGTCAATTGTGAACAGCCGCTCTCTGGAGAGCCGTTACTGAAGCGTGTTACCAGAGAGTAGAAGCCATGTTCGTGTTAAACTGACATTGTGAAGCGAGTGTTCAGCTCCTTAGATTATAGGGAGGCTTGGCTACGATTTGGGAATTACAAACAAGTTAATGTTCGCGTAAGAAAACATACTACATGTGGTAATACCAGGTATTGCAGTACCTGAGAGGTGAATGACCATGGGCTAGACCTAGGGGTCTACCATTGGCTAATATACATAGCCCCGCCCTGAGAGGCGGGGTATAAGAACCAATGCCATCCCAGCAGCCTTCACTTTCTGTATCGTAGCTGCTGGGTACAGTTCTAGCTGATTAAAGCCGATTAGATATGACTCCCCTTTGTCGCGAGAGTTATTGATTGTGCATCACTACACTAATTACGGAGAGACCACTGTTGAGATTTGGTAAGGCTGAGGGAATGATCCTCAACCTGGGCCTTGTGCCATTCATCTCATTACAATGCAATTCAGTGCTGTTAATTGCTCCCATTCTGATTCACACACATTATACCCTGCAGAACGCAGCTCGCACCACAACACACGTCTGATTATAGGCAGATGCAGTGCAAACAGGGGTTCAGCAAAAAGGGAGGAACAGTGGCGGGTGAAAAGGAAATAGGAAGAAAAGGGAAGAGGAGAAGAATGAGGGATGGAGGGAGGGAGAGATCGAGTGAGGTGTGCACGCAGTCAGAGGAAGGGTGGAGGGCAGGGCAGAGAGGGATGGTGAGAGAAGGAAAATGAAGGGGCAAGGTAGAAAAAAAAAAGAAGGTAGCAGGAAGTGATAGGGAGATAGAGAGAGGCAGGGAAACGAGAGGAATGGAGAGGGAAAGGGGGGAGGTGAGGAGCCAAGGGGAAGGAGGAAGGGAGAGTGAGAGAGGGATGGCATAAAAAATTCCATGTCAGAGATAGCATCCCTGGAATTCGGATGGCCTCCTACATCCAGAGGCAGGCTGATGCACGATCAATGACCACTAAAGCGAGGTTGTAGTCCAACTGAAGGCTTTAATAAGCTAGATGTTTCCCCCAGCAGCTCAGGTACAGAATGAGGGCTGCTGGGACGGCACGGGTTCTTATACCCCGCCTATCAGGGCGGAGCTATTATACTCTCGAGCCAATAGCAAGCATACAGGTTCTACCTATGGTACTTTAGCCTCTCAGGTACCGTAATACCTATAATACCACATTCACCCCCTGTTAAAAAAAAGTCCGGCGGGGGGTGGTGGCCTGATACTACAAAACATAACAACATGGTATAATTAGTTATGGAGGTACCGTAATACCTCCGTACAGTGTTTAGTAACTATTTACAAGTCTGATAGCTATGTACATTTGGTGTTTTATATTTACAGATTACAGTTAAAATGAAGCAATCAGTCGATCGAGGGCCCTGGTCGTCCTCTGTGATCGTCGGAGCCTCGGTGGTGACTCCGGTGGAGGCTCGGGAGTCTGTGTCACCGGGAGCGTGGCTTCGATCTCCATGGCAGCTTCGTCACCCCTAGACGGCGCTAGTGGGGAAAACGGCTGACCTGGGAAGGGAGCGCCTGCGGGGGGCGTCGGTGGCTGGGGGGGGGGCCTAGACAGGGGCGGCGGAAGGACCAATCCTCCTGTAAGGTGTTGCGGTGGAGGGGAGGGTGGGACTGGTGGCTGGAATGTGCGTGGGGTTCCAGCGGGCGCCAAGTCCTGTAGGGAGACCGTATCTTGTCGGCCGTCAGGGTACACCACGTAGGCGTACTGGAGGTTAGCATGGAGCAGATGGACCCTCTCGACCAACGGGTCCGACTTGTGCGCCCACACCTGTTTTCGGAGCAGGATGGGTCCGGGTGCTGCCAGCCAGGTCGGGAGCGAGGTCCCAGAGGAGGACTTCCTAGGGAAGACAAGGAGTCGTTCGTGAGGTGTCTGATTGGTGGTTGTACAAAGTAGTGACCGGATGGAGTGGAGGGCATCCGGGAGGACCTCTTGCCAGCGGGAGACCGGGAGATTCCTGGACCGTAGGGCCAGTAGGACGGTCTTCCAGACCGTTCCGTTCTCCCTCTCTACCTGTCCGTTACCCCAGGGGTTGTAACTGGTCGTCCTGCTCGAGGCTTGCTGAGCAGGAATTGACGCAGTTCGTCGCTCATAAAGGAGGACCCCCTATCACTACGTATGTAAGCGGGGAACCCGAACAGTGCAAAGATGCTATGGAGGGCCTTGATGACGGTGGAGGCGGTCATGTCGGGGCAGGGGATGGCGAATGGGAACCGGGAGTACTCGTCAATCATATTCAGGAAGTACATGTTGCGGTCGGAGGAGGGGAGGGGGCCTTTGAAGTCCATGCTGAGGCGTTCAAAGGGACGGGAAGCCTTTATCAGGTGCGCTCTCTCTGGCCGGTAGAAGTGCGCTTTGCACTCCGTGCAGATTTGGCAGTCCCTGGTAGCTGGCCTGACCTCCTCGATGGAGTAGGGCAGGTTGCAGGTCTTGACAAAATGGAAAAAGCGAGTGACCCCTGGGTGGCAGAGGTCCTCGTGGAGGGCTCGGAGGCGGTCCACTTGTGCGGTGGCACATGTGCCGCGGGACAGGGCGTCAGGATGCTCATTTAGCTTCCCGGGACAATACAAGATCTCGTAGTTGTAGGTGGAGAGTTCGATCCTCCACCGCAAGATCTTGTCGTTTTTTATCTTGCCCCGCTGCGCATTATCGAACATGAAAGCCACCGACCGTTGGTCCGTGAGGAGAGTGAATCTCCTGCCGGCCAGGTAATGCCTCCAATGTCGCACAGCTTCTACTATGGCCTGGGCCTCCTTTTCGACTGAGGAGTGGCGGATTTCGGAAGCGTGGAGGGTACGGGAGAAGAAGGCCACGGGTCTGCCCGCTTGGTCGAGGGTTGCCGCCAGAGCTACGTCGGACGCATCGCTCTTGACCTGGAAGGGGAGGGACTCGTCGATGGCATGCATCGTGGCCTTTGCCATGTCTGCTTTGATGCGGCTGAAGGCCTGGCGGGCCTCTATCGACAGAGGAAAAACTGTGGATTGGATCAGGGGACGGGCCTTGTCCGCATAGTTGGGGACCCACTGGGCGTAGTAGCTAAAAAAACCCTAGGCAGCGTTTTAGGGCCTTCGAGCAGTGAGGGAGGGGGAACTCCATAAGGTGGCGCATGCATTCAGGATCGGGGCCTATAGCTCCATTTCGCACTACGTAGCCGAGAATGGCTAGACGGTCGGTGCTAAACACACATTTATCCTTATTGTATGTTAGGTTAAGGATTTTAGCGGTCTGGAGAAGTTTTCGGAGGTTGGTGTCGTGGTACTGCTGGTCGTAGCCGCAGATGGTGATATTATCGAGATACGGGAATATTGCCCGTAAACCGTACTGGTCAACCAT
This sequence comes from Scyliorhinus torazame, assembly GCF_047496885.1. Lineage (NCBI taxonomy): Eukaryota > Metazoa > Chordata > Chondrichthyes > Carcharhiniformes > Scyliorhinidae > Scyliorhinus > Scyliorhinus torazame. Next base: position 22,824,532 of record NC_092731.1, on the reverse strand, counting down.
TCGGTCCATCTCGTGCTGGAAGACCGATACCCCGTTAGTGACACCAAAGGGAACCCTTAAGAAGTGATAGAGCCGCCCGTCTGGTTCGAAGGCAGTGTATTTGCGGTCAGTAGTGCGGATGGGGAGCTGGTGGTAGGCAGACTTGAGATCCACCGTGGAAAAGACCTTATAATGCGCGATCCTGTTTACCAGGTCAGATATCAGGGGGAGAGGATACGCGTCCACCTGCGTAAACTGTAGTCGATGACCATCCTATGCTTCTCCCCGGTCTTTACCACCACTACTTGAGCTCTCCAGGGGCTGTTACTGGCTTCAATGACCCCTTCCCTCAGTAGCCTTTGGACCTCTGACCTAATAAAGATCCGGTCCTGGGCACTGTAGCGTCTGCTCCTGGTGGCGACGTGTTTGCAATCCGGGGTGAGGTTCGCAAACAGGGAAGGCGGGTCGACCTTAAGGGTCGCGAGGCCGCAGACAGTGAGGGGGGTTATAGGGCCGCCGAATTGGAAGGTCAGACTTTGAAGGTTACACTGGAAGTCTAAACCCAGGAGTGTAGCCGCGCAGAGGTGGGGAAGGACGTAGAGACGGAAATTTTTGAACTCCCTTCCTTGGACTGTGAGGTTTGCTACACAAAACCCCTTTATCTCCACTGAGTGGGAACCGGAGGCCAGTGAGATTTTTTGATTAACAGGGTGGATGAGGAGGAAACACCGCCTTACCGCGTCGGGGTGTATGAAGCTATCCGTGCTCCCAGAGTCAATTAAGCAGGACGTCTTGTGCCCGTTGATGAAAACGGTCGTCGTAGTGGTTGAGAGTGTTCGAGGTCGAGACTGATCCAGAGTCACCGTGGCCAATCGCAGTCGTTGGGAATTCTGTTCAGGCAGTGTGTGGCTGGCCGAGCTGGGGTCCTGGGGGTTCATCCAAGATGGCGTCTCCCATTGGTCGCACATGGCCGGGGGTGCACAAAATGGCGGCGCTCATCCCTCAAGCGTGGCGTCCGTGGAACAAGATGGCGGCGCCCGGGGTCCGCACGTGGCCCTGGGATATAGGGGTGGCGGCGACTGCTGGCCACACGGGGCCCGTGGAGAAGTTTGTGGTGGCGGTCCGGATTCGCCGCTGGAGACCGCGGCCACCGTTTGGGCCTGACATACCCCCACAAAATGGCCCTTTTTGCCGCATCCCCTGCGGGTGGATGCGCGGGCTGGGCAGCGCTGGCGGGAGTGCTTGGTCTGCCCGCAAAAGTAGCAGCGGTGCCCCTTGGAGTTGCCAGGCTGCCTTGCAGCGCAGGCCTGCGGGGGAACGGGGGAAGTCTCTGGGTCGGCCGCTGCGGGGTTCCACGCTTCCAGGGGGCTACCACGCGGTCGGGAACGTAGGCGCGGGCGTTCCTGGAGGCCACGTCCAGGGAGCCTGCAAGGGCCCGTGCCTCCCTAAGACCTAGGGTGTCTTTCTCGAACAGGCACTGGCGGATTTGTGATGAAAGCATACCTGCCACGAAAGCGTCCCGGACTAAGAGTTCTGTGTGTTCGCTCGCCGAAACTTGCGGGCAGCCGCAGCTTCTGCCCAGCACCAGGGGTGCGCGGTAGAATTCCTCCAACGATTCCCCAGGGTTTTTCCGTCTTGTTGCAAGCAAATGCCGGGCGTAGACCTGGTTTACCAGGCGAATATAGTGTCCTTTTTGCAGCTCGATTGCTGCATCGAAGTCTTCCGCTTCCTCGATGAGGGTGTAGATCTCTGGGCTCACCCTTGAGTGCAGGACGTGCAGTTTCTGCTCTCCCGTGAGTGCGTTTTCTGCCATCTCGAGATACCCTTTAAAACACGCCAGCCAGTGCTTAAAGATTGCCGCTGAGTTCGCCGCGTGGGGCTAAGTTGCAGACACTCCGGCCTGATTCGGAGCTCCATCCTTTCTTCTTAAAAATCTAGCTTATTAAATTGATGCACGATCAATGACCACTAAAGTGAGGTTGTAGTCCAACTGAAGGCTTTAATAAGCTAGATGTTTCCCCCAGCAGCTCAGGTACAGAATGAGGGCTGTTGGGACGGCACGGGGTCTTATACCCCGCCTATCAGGGCGGAGCTATTATACTCTCGAGCCAATAGCAAGCATACAGGTTCTACCAATGGTACTTTAGCCTCTCGGGTACCGCAATACCTATAATACCACACAGGCAAAGCACATGTTTGTTTTCTGTAGCCTGTTTCCCCTGGAACAGGGCTTAAAGCGACAGCTTGAGGGCAGCATTTAACACTAGGTGTCGATGACCAGGTGCCTCACCTGATCTTGCCACCCAGTTGACCTGTTTGGCTGCATTATGGACGCACCATCCTTGGCCATCAAGTGCTTGAGCGGGACTCGAACCCGGAGCCCCGAGCTCAGAAGCAGGGTAGAGACCCATTGTGCCACAAGACCTGCCTTCGCTCCTGGAGCTGCAACGCCCCCCGCCCCCCCCCCCCCCCCACGCCCCCCGGACAGGCAGCACCTTCCAGGGATGGGGGAAGGCAATTAAGCTCTGGTCCAATTGCAGATAGGGTAGCATAGTGGTTATCAATGACTTCACAGCTACAGGGTCCCGGGTTCGATCCCCACTTGGGTCACTGTCTGTGCGGAGTCTGCACGTTCTCCCCGTGTCTGCGTGGGTTTCCTCCGGGTGCTCCGGTTTCCTCCCACAAGTCCCGAAAGACGTGCTGTTAGGTGAATTGGCCATTCTGAATTCTCCCTCCGTGTACCCGAACAGGCGCCAGAATGTGATGACTCGGGGATTTTCACAGTAACTTCATTGCAGTGTTGATGTAAGCCTATTTGTGTCACTAATAAAGATTATTATTAGGTTAACCTACGGTTCGCCTCTCGATCGTCCTCAGGGGCAGGAAGCGAAGCTATCCAGCTGTCCAAGGAGCATGTTCCAGCTCTTAACTCCACCTAGCACCTGCCCTGCGTTGAGCTGCTTACTCAGCAGAGGGCAGTTAACCTTGGCTGGGTACCAGCTCCAGGGCAGACACCTAACGCAATCCACGACGCCAGGTTGGAGTGCGAGGGAGGGGGAAACCAGGCAAAGGCATCTGCAGGCAACGGATTGAACCCCACCGGCTCTGCACTGCCCTTGCAGCAGCAGGCTGGGCACTAGGACCGAGGAGGAGCCCTGCAGTCAGTGCCAATGATAGGACTGATTTGAGAGTTGGCTTGGAGATACAACGTTTGGTGAATGCCTGAATGAAGAGGTCTGTGTTTCAGAAAACTTTAACCGGGAAGTCTTATTACAGGGCTGGGCTGCTTCTCATGTGTGTGCAAGGCAGATCATTACTGATGGGGGTTTTATACGACTGGAGGCGCTGATACCTTCTCATATTAAACTCGCTGCTTCATCCCTCACGGTTTCTCCTGGTAAGTTGCTTGCTCTGTGTTGCTGAACCGTCTCTTCCTCCATCCTCTCCATTCCTAATTGGTCAACCTGCCAATCCGGCGGCGTGTAAAGGTGAACACCTTGACATCTAAAAGTCAATTCCGAGAATTCACCAGCTCAGTGTAGTGTATGTACATGAACCCTTTGTGTGCTTACAGTGATGTATATCACCACAGGCTGCAGGATCGAAAATGAGAGGAGAGAATTCTGCAGTTACACCGTGGGTTTGTTTGTGCCTGTGTGAGAGAGACAACTGAGAGAGGTAGAGAGAGAGAAAAGAGAGAGAGAGAGAATGTAAAAAGCCTCTCGCAATTCCATCACTAGATTCGTCTCATCCAATTCAGATTGCATAACTCCCCGTAACGGCAGCTCAGCCCACTGGTTATTCTCTTGTTAATCCCCTCTTTCGATTCCACTCGCACTTTAATCTCTTTTCCAATTCTCGTTTGTTACTCTCTCTCTCTCTCTCTCTTTTACTCCATCCCTCTGTTCCATCTCTTCATTCTCTCTTTGAACTTGCATTTATTTCGCACCTTCAATGTGAGAAAGCATCACGAGTGGTTCATAGGAGCTTTATGAAACAAAACATGCCATTGAACCCCAAAAGAGACATTAAGTCAGATGATCAAAGGATTGGTCAACGAAGTGGGGTTTAAAGAGTGTCTGAAAAAGAAGAAAAGGAGGTGGAGAGAGATGGTCAGGTTTAGGCAGAGGGCTCTACATTTGTGTTTTGGTATATGTAAGTCTGTGCCTGTATTTTTTATGTGTCTCTCTGTGTGTGGCGAGGTTGCATATCTGTCTCGCTGTGTGTGGGTGGGAGTAATTTATTTGCCGAACTATTTCAACGCTATCTCTGCCTGTCAACCGCTGCAGTCCTGTAAGGGATCTCATTATTCACTACAGCACTCGCTCCAGCTTTGTTGAACTATTCACCCTCAGGGCAGCATGGTGGTGCAGTGGGTTAGCCCTGCAGCCTCACGGCGCCGAGGTCCCAGGTTCGATCCCGGCTCTGGGTCACTGTCCGTGTGGAGTTTGCACGTTCTCCCCGTGTCTGCGTGGGTTTCGCCCCCACAATCTAAAGATGTGCAGGGTAGGTGGATTGGCCACGCTAAATTGCCCCTTAATTGGAAAAAATTGAATTGGGGACTCTGAATTTAAAAAGAAAACAATTCACTCTCTTTCCACTTTCTGCACTTTTTAGCTGAATTAGTCACTGGTGAGAGGCAGCATGGTAGCACAGTGGTTAGCACAATTGCTTCACAGCTCCAGGGTCCCAGGTTCGATTCCGGCTTGGGTCACTGTCTGTGCGGAGTCTGCACATCCTCCCCGTGTCTGCGTGGGTTTCCTCCGTGTGCTCCGGTTTACTCCCACAGTCCAAAGATGTGCAGGTTAGGTGGATTGGCCATGCTAAATTGCCCTTAGTGTCCAAAATTGCCCTTAGTGTTGGGTGGGGTTACTGGGTTATGGGGATAGGGTGGAGGTGTGGACCTTGGGTAGGGTGCTCTTTCCAAGAGCCGGTGCAGACTCGATGGGCCGAATGGCCTCCTTCTGCACTGTAAATTCTATGATAATCTATGATGTTGACAGGGGGGGGGTTTGTTTATTCTTTGATGGGGTGTGGGTATCGGGCCTTGCTGGCACGGCCGGCATCTGCTGACCATCCACAATTCCCTATGAATTGAGTGGTTTACTCGGCCATTTCGGAGTCAACCCTATCGCTGTGGGGCCTGGAGTCATATGTAGGCCAGACTGGGTAAGAGTGGCAGATTTCCTTCCCGAAAGGGGCATTGGAGAACCAGATGAGTTTTTGCGACAATCAATGAGTTTTATGGTCATCGTTACTGAGACTAGCTTTTGATTCCAACGTCCAATCCGCTGTGCCAATTGAATTTGAACCCATGTACTTCGGACATTAGCCTCGTGCTTTCTCACTCCACATTATCACTACATCACCGTCACCCCAAGATTCCAGTAACTGGTGGCTGAGCTTTTATCTTACTTACATCCAACTGTCTCCCAGGGGCAAGTGGTTAGCACTGCTGCCTCACAGCGTCAGGGACCCCCGAGTTCAATTCCGGCCTCGGGTCACTGTCTGTGTGGAGTCTGCACGTTCTCCCCGCGCCTGCGTGGGTTTCCTCCGGGTGCTCCGGTTTCCTCCCGCAGTCCAAAGGTGCGCAGGTTAGGTGGATTGGCCGTGTTAAATTGCCCCTTAGTGTCCAACGGTGTGCAGGTCAGGTGGGGTTATGGGAGATGGGGCGGGGGAGAGGTGCAGGGGGCTAGGTAGGATGCTCTTTCAGAGGGTAGTGCAAACTCGATGGGCCAAATGGCCTCCTTCTGCAGTGTAAGGATTCGATGAGTCTCCCATTTGAAAGGGGGGGGGAAGAAAATGTTTTTCTCAGAGGGGCGTGTCTGTGGTATTCTCTCGCCCTGAGAGTAGTGGAGGCTGGGCCATTGGATCATTTTAAGACTGAGTTAGACAGGTTAGTTGACAAGGGAGTCAAAGGGATCGGGTGGCAGAGTGTGGCCACAGGGGAGGGGGGGAGGTAAGGAAGGAGAATGGAGTTGGGGTTACAATCAGATCAGCCATGATCTTATCAAATTGCAGAGCAGGCTCGAGGGGCCTACTCCTAATTCATATGTTGACAACCTCTTGGATTTCCATTTAAATAAGATTCAGAGATACTGCCTTATATACCACATTGGTCACCTCCTCAAAATAAATTGTTGAGGTTTTTTAGCCATGGCCTACTCTTTACAAATTCATCCTGGTGTTCTTTGCAGAGGAAGAGAGTTCTTCCCGGTGTCCTGCGGTATCTACCCCGAAATCAACTTCACTAAAATGGGCAAACTGGTTATCAGACTGCTATTTTTGGGAGCTTCCTGTGGGCAAATTGGATGCCGTGTTTCCTACGTTACGCTTCCAAAAAGTAATTCTGTGACTAGAAAGTTGGGGAAAGGTTTGAGAAAACTTGAAGATTTTAATCACCGCCATTCATCCTTTTGTTTGACAGGTATCATAGATTATCATCGAATTTACAGTGCAGGTATGAAGCAGAGCATCTATTAACGTTGGGAAGAAGAGTCCTGGGAAGGGATGGAAAATCTGTGTGAGCTTCAGAGACCCCTGTTGGGAAAGGAGAGGAGCAGTAAAGCATTTAGTCATCTATCGCTGGGCCGCTGTTCGGCCCAGGAGGAACCGACTTCTCCCCATGACGGAGCCGACCTCACGCCCATCTGCAGCTACCTATTCCAGGGCGGTGCTCCCACCAGCGCGGCCTGTCAGCTGGCCCCGCAGCTCCTGGACACCTGCTCGCTGCAGGACACTGTGGAATCTCTGTACAGCCCAAGCCTGACACTGTGTGCAGACCCGCAGGGCTGGACGAGCCGGAAAGACTGCAAAGAGACCACGTTCACCGAGGACGGTACAGGGGACCAGGAGATCGTAAACCCCAAAGAGCCCAACGCCCTGAGATCAGAAATCAGCCAGGCGAAGGTTCCAACTGTCTCGATCGATGTGGAGGAACTTCCGTTTCTGGAGACACAGGTAAATTGGTTACCATGGACATAAAAATGGATGTCAGGCAGTATAAACAATCAGAATTTGCCTGTTACATTAGGGTCTCTTAAAGATTTCTTAGGGAAATACAGTGTTGCGACTGTGCAAATAGGCTATTTGAGTTAGAACCAAGAAACCCCCCTTTTGATTGGCAACCTCCCCCATCTACTCCGTGGGCAACGTGGTAGCACTGTGGTTAGCACTGTTGCTTCACAGCGCCAGGGTCCCAGGTTCGATTCCCGGCTTCAGTCACTGTCTGTGCGGAGTCTGCATGTTCTCCCCGTGTCTGCGTGGGTTTCCTCCGGGCGCTCCGGGAGTTTCCTCCCACAAGTCCCGAAAGACGTGCTGTTCGGTGAATTGGACATTCTGAATTCTCCCTCAGTTTATCCGAACAGGTGCCAGAGTGTGGTGACTAGGGGCTTTTCACAGTAACTTCACTGCAGTGTTAATGTAAGCCTACTTATGACACTAATAAAGATTTTTAAAAAATGATTACTCTTTCACATATCTCAAATCCCTGCTTCCCCGTGAGTATACCGAGTCACCTTTTCAACCCACTGATGTTCCTGGCCAACATTCCTCCCTTGCCCCAAAATACCGCAAACAGCCCATGTTTCCTTTCATTGCTATTTGTGGAATCTTTCTACGGGCAAAGTGGCTGATGTACTGGCTGCCATGACAACAGTGACTATACTATAAAGCAATTCATTGGACGTGAAACAGATTGAGGCATTTTCCAGGGATTGTGACGAGCTTTATACAAACACTGCCTTTTTGCCCAACAATGTATTCAGAATCTCTGTGATTAGCTAAATATAGCATGTGTTTTTTTAAACCTTTGTTAGTCTCAAAGCTTTGCTAGCGTTATCTGATCTATATCCGCTTCATAAGTTTTCACGGATCCAGGGGGATTTGTCTGACCCAAGGGACGAGTTGGCAATGGCCCAACCAGAGGTCAAACACGTGACTCATCTGTGGCTCCCAACTGGGCGGCGTCGATGAAGGATGTGGAAGCAGGGAAGGCAACGTATGATGAGGGGAACCAACTAAAGAAAGAGGCTTGAACGCAAGAATCCAATACTGAGGGAGTTGGTGATGCTGCCTTTCAGATCAGGCTTACACCAAGGCCTCCATCTGATCTCTGAGCTGGACATAAACGATCAAATAACTCTACTTGTGGAAGAGCGGGGAAGTCCGCTCTCAATCAACACCATAAACAGATGTAAGGTTGCCATAGACCCAGGTGGCCATAGGCTTTGAGGGGGAGAGCTGACGGGTGGTGATTTAACCCGAGGGTCACCACACATCAGGCGAGGGGCAAGGTTGAGAAGGCGGAGCCTTCATGAATAACCTCAGCCGCTACGGGGAATTGAACTGTTGGCCTCGCTCTGCATCATAAAGCAACCTCAGCCGCTACGGGGAATTGAACTGTTGGCCTCGCTCTGCATCATAAAGCAGCTGTCCAACCAACTGAGCTAAACCCCCCCCCCCGATTCATTGTCTTATTGCTGTGCAGCAGGGCCTCCAGCAGCAGGTAGCGACGGTGGGGGAGAGCACCAAACAGGGGAACTGGTCAACCCCAGTGGGCTGCACCCTGCAAGAAGCAGTGTCATTGGCAAGCTGAGGGAGGGTAGGGGGGGGGGGGGGGGGGGGGGGGGGGGTGCAGAGCCAGGGGCTACAAGGCGAGGGAGAAAGCAGCAGGGGCAAGACTCGGAGTCATGAGTCATCAACCGGTGATGAGCCACGGCCATGATTGGGCAAAACTGGAGGCCGAGTCAGGGCAGCACGGCAGCATAGTGGTTAGCACAGTTGCTTCACAGCTCCAGGGTCCCAGGTTCGATTCCGGCTTGGGTCACTGTGCGGAGTCTGCACATCCTTCCCGTGTGTGCGTGGGTTTCCTCCGGGTGCTCCGGTTTCCTCCCACAGTCCAATGACGTGCAGGTTAGGTGGACTGGCCGTGCTGAATTGCCCTTAGTGTCCAAAAAAAAGGTTAGGTTGGGTTGGTGGTTTACTGGGTTACGGGGATAGGGTGGAGGTGTGGGCTTGAGTGGGGTGCTCTTTCCAAGGGCCAGTGCAGACACGATGGGCCGAATGGCCTCCTTCTGCACTGTAAATTGTATGATTCTATGAATGACTGGAGTCTGAGAAGCGTTGTGGAGAGGCAGGGAGAGAGGGAGCAGGGCAAATAGCAAGGGTCTGGCGCATCGGCCGTGAATATTTACTCTAAATAGTTTGTTCCTTGAAGTTAAACTTTCCCTTGAGAGTTTGTACAGCTTTGATGCCGGTGGAATAAAGGAACCCAGTTTTTTAACCTCCATGCAATCTGTGTGCTTAAATCACATTTTGGTGGCAGGCCAAAGATTCCACAACACAAACAGCGAATAATGGCAGAGGAAATGGAAGGGCGAGGTGGAGCGGACAGTGAGAGAACCAAAACTAGCCTCGTCAACAAGGGAGGCTTCCGGCCCAACTCAAACAGAGGTACAGGCTTCACAGGATTAAGCTGTGGGTCAAAGTAAAATGGCCAAGAAGCTTCTCCCAGTGTTCCCTCTTCTAACATTGCAGGAAAGGGCAGAATATCCCATCACGGGTATCCCTACCTGTCGGCGGGCAGGACGCTGAACAGATTTGGGATAAGACCACAGACGTCCAACAAGCTGGTGACTGAGGACTGAACCAAGGACATGACATCCAGGGGCCTCAACAAGAGGGAGCAGGCAACGTTCCTGATGGAATATCTGTGCGGAAACGCTCGCTGGGAAATACTGGGGAGTACTGGTCAAAGAGGTTCATGGTGGATCTTTGAGGTCCTGCCTTGGGTTCCTGGTGACGGTTGTGGCCTGCAACGGGAATTTTATGAGTACAACAAGGCAAAGGAGAGGACTTGGTCTCCGTATCCCTGGCGCTAGTGACGTTGGTCGACCGCGTTGTCCTCCTGGATCCCTCCTTCAAATCAACCAGAGGCGCAGAGCTGAAAGATAGCCTGGCTGAGGGGTGAGGGATCAGAACATCCGGAGAGAGTTGAGGAGACCTAACAGAGTTAAAACCCGACTGTCCTTCTTTGACAAACGAGATGATATCATCCAGGACATGGGGGAAGACTCGTAAGAGCAGGAGAGAAAGCTATCATCAGGCAGGTGACTGTTGGCAAGGATGGGGGTTTAGGCCTCAGGCTGAAGAGGCAAATGGATTGTGTCCTACCTCTACAGTAAGTCTTGGGACCAGGCAGGCCCAAGAGATACTCCGAAGAGGTAGCAGGGTTGGGCACTTCCAACAAAACTGCTCGTCAACAACCACAAACACCACAGATGTCGAGTTGGTCACCTGGCGAGCGCAACTCCATTCCTCGTCCCTCATCAGAGGCCCGGCAAAGGGAATGGGGAGGCTGAGACCCTCAGACGAAAGGCTGGACATGGAAGCCCACTTTTGCCAGTTAAGAGAGGTTTATGGCTCATGCTGTGTTCATGCCTCAAGCAAATGGCAACATTCACACTACAATCCCCTGTGGAATCTAGGCAGGGAGCCATCGGTGATTCAAACCCACGCCAGAGGGGTAGAGCCAAGTACAGTTTCATCTTTGCCATCCATCTCGAAAGAGGACCTCGGGCAGCTTCAACTGGTTGAAGAAGATATTGGTGGATTTCACTTCTGCTGGAAGATGAAATGTCCACTGACCCATCGCTGTCTACTGGAGGAGTCCAAACAGACATGTAATCGGCTGAGATGCTGGAAGAGGATGAGGGAGGAGCTCTCTGCCAGATGGCTCATGGGACAGGGGTGAAGCCCGGCAGGCTCAAGCATCGAGTGTTGATCGCGGTTCACGATCAGCTGGGACACCGAACCTCCGAGAAGACAGTAGCACTGACAAGAATATGGAGAGGATGTTTCCACAGGTAGGGGAAACTAGATCCCGAGGGCACAGCCTCAGACTGAAGGGATCCTTTAAAACAGAGACAAGGAGGAATTTCTTCAGCCAGAGGGTGAGGAATCTGTGGAACGTTTTGCCGCTGAAGGCTGTGGAGGCCAAATCACTGAGTCTCTTTAAGACAGAGATAGATAGGTTCTTGATTAATAAGATCAGGGGATATGGGGAGAAGGCAGGAGATCGGGGATGAGAAAATATCAGCCATGATTGAATGGCGGAGCAGACTCGATGGGCCGAGTGGCCTAATCCCGCTCCTATGGCCTAATCCTGCACCTAGGTACCGCATGGTAGGTTGTTGCAGAAGGTTAAAGCTCACGGGATCCAGGGTGAGGTTGCCAATTGGATTCAAAATTGGCTGGACGACAGAAGGCGGAGGGTGGTTGTAGAGGGTTGTTTTTCAAACTGGAGGCCTGTGACCAGTGGTGTGCCTCAGGGATCGGTGCTGGGTCCACTGTTATTTGTGATTTATATTAATGATTTGGATGAGAATTTAGGAGGCATGGTTAGTAAGTTTGCAGATGACACCAAGATTGGTGGCACAGTGGATAGTGAAGAAGGTTATCTAGGATTGCAACGGGATCTTGATCAATTAGGCCAGTGGGCCGACGAATGGCAGATGGAGTTTAATTTAGATAAATGTGAGGTGATGCATTTTGGCAGATCGAATCAGGCCAGGACCTACTCAGTTAATGGTATGGCGTTGGGGAGAGTTATAGAACAAAGAGATCTAGGAGTACAGGTTCATAGCTCCTTGAAGGTGGAGTCGCAGGTGGACAGGGTGGTGAAGAAGGCATTCGGCATGCTTGGTTTCATTGGTCAGAACATTGAATACAGGAGTTGGGACGTCTTGTTGAAGTTGTACAAGACACTGGTACGGCCACACTTGGAATACTGTGTGCAGTTCTGGTCACCCTATTATAGGAAGGATATTATTAAACTGGAAAGAGTGCAGAAAAGATTTACTAGGATGTTGCCGGGGCTTGATGGTTTGAGTTATAAGGAGAGGCTGGATAGACTGGGACTTTTTTCCTTGGAGCGTAGGAGGCTTAGGGGTGATCTTATAGAGGTCTATAAAATAATGAGGGGCATAGATAAGGTAGATAGTCAACATCTTTTCCCAAAGGTAGGGGAGTCTAAAACTAGAGGGCATAGGTTTAAGGTGAGAGATTCAGAAGGGCCCAGAGGGGCAATTTCTTCACTCAGAGGGTAGTGAGTGTCTGGAATGGGCTGCCAGAGGTAGTAGTAGAGGCGGGTACAATTGTGTCTTTTAAAAAGCATTTAGATAGTTACATGGGTAAGATGGGTATAGAGGGTTATGGGCCAAGTGCGGGCAACTGGGACTAGCTTAATGGTAAAAACTGGGCGGCATGGACTGGTTGGGCCGAAGGGCCTGTTTCCATGCTGTAAACTTCTATGATTCTATGTCTCATGGTCCTACTGGCTGCCGATATGGCTGGTTACTGCCGGAATTGTGAGGACCGTACTTTGGCCAAAGCAGTGAGGCGACTCGACATGACCTGAGGCCGCTGGGTAACCTCAGACCTGCCTCTGAGGGGAGTTACCTGATGCCTGGGGTCTGGTGGATGATGTGGGGGTCAGGCCACCCATGTAACAGGGTAGCTGAACCTGAAGTGGCGGCCAGAGTGAAGAGGAGTGGGGTTGTGACTGGAAATCCTGTATTGTGTGTGTCAGTCATTCCGTTGCTGCATCCAATGTGAGGAGGCCATGTGTGGTGCGGGAAGGCGATACCAATATGTCAAGCAGGGAGGCTGCAACTGGTGCAACCAATGCTGCTGATCATATAGTCCCTGGAAACAAGGTTGACCCAACACAGAGCCTGGTGCTATTGGAAGTGCCAATTTGGAAGAGGGGCTGAGAAGGTCATTTTGAGAAAATGCTGAATATCTTCCTTGCAACATTTGCCCAGTTCTTTTTTAACTTAGAATACCCAATTAAGGAGCAATTTAGCATGGCCAATTCACCCTCCAGGCACATCTTTGGGTTGTGGAGGTGAGACCCACGCAGAATCCTAGAATTTACAGTGAAGGAGGCCATTCAGCCCATCAGGTCTGCACCAGCCCTTGGAAAGAGCACCCTACTTAAGCCCACGCCTCCACACCATCCCAGTAACCCCACCTAACCTTTTGGACACTAAGGGGCAATTTAGCACGGCCAATCCACCTAACCTTACCATAGAATTTACAGTGCAGAAGGAGGCCATTCGGCCTATCGAGTCTGCACTGGCTCTTGGAAAGAGCACCCTACTTAATCCCACGCCTCCACCCTGTAACCCCAGCTAATCTTTTTTTGGACACTAAGGAGCAATTTATCATGGCCAATCTACCTAACCTGCACATCTTCGGTTGTGGGAGGAAACCGGAGCAAACCCACATAGACATAGGGGAGAATGTGAAAACTCCACACGGTGGAGAAGGCGCAAACTCCACACGGACAGTGACCCAGGGTCAGGATCAAATCCCCAGGGCCATGAGGCAGCAGTGCTAACCACTGCAGCACCCAAATATTTTTATTTTTGCATGTCTTTGTTGGGGCATTTAAGAATCAACCACATTGCTGTGGTGCTGTGTCACATGTCGGCCAGACCAGGATTGTAAGGATGGCAAATTTTACAACAATCAACAATGATTTCATGGCATTAGATGACTTTTAGTTCCAGATATTTATTCCATTCAACTTTTGCTATCTACCGTGGTGGGATTCGAACCTAGGTCCCCCAGAGCATTACTCTGGGTCTCTGGATTACTAGCCCAGTGACAATACCACTACACCACTGCCTCGGTGATGCACAAAGGCAATACTGCCACCAATGTGGATTTGAATATGCTAGCTGACGTTAACTCAATTGGACACGCTGCTCACAAGTTTGGTCAGTAAGTAGCCACCCGGGATGGCAACTCTCAAGCAGGAAAGTGTGTAGCAGGTCAGCAGGTGGCGATGGTGGGGGAGGTCACTGAGCAGGGGAACTGGTTGGTAGCCAGGACATGTCCAGATCTTGAGAGTTATGGGCCGGTGATGAGCAGAGGCCATGAATAGCGCAAAATTGGAGATTGAGTCAGGCACCAAACAGCGAGAGAAGGGCAGCAGCAAGGATCTGGTGCATCAGTTGCGAATATTCAAATAAATAGTTGGTTCCTTGAAGTTAAGCTTTCCCTTCGGAGTTTATACAGCTTTGATTCCAATGGAATAAAATTTTAACCTGGTTTTGTACCTTCGGGCAGTCATTGTGCTTAAATCACACGTCACTGATGTTTGTGGGAGCTTATTTTGTGCAAAGCATTTGCTGCATTTCCCACATCACAGCAGTGACTACGTTTCAAAAGTACTTCACTGACTGGCAAGTGTTCTGGGACATCCTGGGTGCTGGAGAAATGTCTTCCTTCATGATTCTGTAATGAGGCAGAAAATGGTGGGAAAGTGATAAAAGTGGCCCATTGTTTCGCAAAGCGATGCACACATCTACCAATTCACCAACTCTGTAAACCTACCATACTCCAATAAACTAGGGGTCATCCACTTGACCCAATGACTAGTAAATTGTCTGCAACATTAACCGACGATTGGTTGATGATTAACAGTAAATTACACAGAGGGTGGTGCAGTGGTTAGCACTGCTGCTTCACGGCGCTGAGGACCTGGGTTCGATCCCGGCCCCGGGCCACTGTCCATGTGGAGTTTGCACATTCTCCCCGTGTCCGTGTGGGTCTCACCCCCACAACCCAAAAGATGTGCAGGGTAGATGGATTGGCCACGCTAAAATGCCCTTAATTGGAAAAATTGAAAAAAGGGAAAAAGTGTACCCGAACAGTCGCCGGAGTTTCGCAACTAGGGGATTTTCACAATAACTTCATTGCAGTGTTAATGCAAGCCTACTTGTGACAATAAAGATTAGTATTATATCTCTCTGCATCCCCCCCCCCCCCCACACACACACACCGGGGCTTTCCATTTATCTCTGCGCTGGCCTGTTTCTCTTTATCTCTGCTCCTGCTCAATCTCTTTGCATCCCCCACTCTCCCATCTCCATTTGTCTCTTCCTCCCTCTGCTCGAAAGTGCTTAAAAGATTGTAATGGGTTTTGATGCTGTAAATTTCTGTCTAATGTTCTCCTCAGGGAACTAATTAAAATAAATCTCGGTTGTTTCAATTGTGTGAATTATTAATTTATTTCACAGAAGTGAATAATGAGGAAATGATTGGAAAAATCAACAGCATTGGAGAGATAAATTAATCAAAGTGAATTAAATGCTGAGTGAGTGCATTTTAATTCTCAAATCGTTTTAAGTTTCCAACGTGCCGTGAGTTACTTTGAAAGAAGATGGAGATCATGGCAGATGGAGTTTAACGCGGATAGGTGTGAGGTCATCCATTTTGGTCAGTAAAATGGGAAGGCAACTAATTATCTAAATGGGGAGAGACTTCTGGGAGCTCCGAGACAGAGGGATCTGGGCGTCCTTGTGCATGAGTTACAGAAAACGAGCCTGCAGGTGCAGCAGATAATAAGGAAAGCAAATGGAATGTTGGCATTCATAGCAAAAGGAATTGAGTATAAGGGTAAGGAAGTGTTGTTACAACTGTACAAGGCATTGGTGAGATCGCACCTGGAGTATTGTGCAGTTCTGGTCCCCTTATTTGAGGAAAGATGTAGTGGCATTGGAGGCAGTTCAGAGGAGGTTCACTGGGTTGATTCCAGAGATGAGGGGTTTGTCGTATGCGGAGAGATTGAGCAGTTTAGGCCGAGACTCTCGAGAGTTTAGAAGAATGAGGGATCAAATTGAGATATACAAGATGATAAAAGGTATGGACGAAGTAGATGTGGAGCGGATACTTCCTCTTGGGGGGTATTCTAGAACGAGAGGTCATAGTCTTAGGATAAGGGATAGAACATTTTAAACAGAGTTGAGGAGAAACTACTTCACCCAAAGGGTGAATCTGTGGAATTCGCTACCCCAGAGTGCAGTGGATGCTGGGGCAGTGAGTAAATTTGAGGAGTTAGACAGATTTTTAGTTAGTAACGGGTTGAAGGGTTCCGGAGTACAGGCAGGATGGTGGAGTTGAGGCTGTGATGAGATTAGCCATGATTGTATTGAGCAGTGGAGCGGGCTCGAGAGGCTAAATTGTCTACTCCTGCTCCTAGTTCTTATGTTCTAAGGAAGAACTATTCTGTCTAATTCAACCTTCCAGCCCTGTAGGTAACACCTCAAGCACATATCTGGTGTTCTTTACTAATAAGGGGATTTCTTGATTAATAAGGGGATCAGGGGTTATGGGGAGAAGGCAGACGAATGGGGATGAGGAACATATCAGCCATGATCGAATGGCGGAGCAGACTCGATGGGCCGAATGGCCTAATTCTGCTCCTATATCTGATATCAGGTGGACACAAGTGGTTCTTCCCTGGGTTTCAATGCAGCAAGTCAACTTCCGGAGACTCCTGGGCAACCCTGGAGGGTTTGCAACTCTACATCTTCGTCGGGTGGAATGTTAAACTTGTTGATTTAAGAGGTCCTGCAGCACGGAGAGTTGAAAGTTCTCCCTGTGGCCAACACTGTGCTCTCACCACACATCACTGGAAACAGCATCGCTGCTCATGAATCTCATTTGTTCAAACCACCCTCCTTGAATCAATGGAGGTTGAGGGGAAATCTGATGGCGGCGTCCAGGATCATGACGGGTTTAGATTTGGTAGACAGAGGAAAGCTGTTCCCATCAGCTTGTGGTACGAGGGCTGGGGAAGAGAGATTTAAGGGCTTTAGCAAGAAATGCTGGGGAGGGGGTGAGGAAGAACGTTTTTTTTACGCATCAAGTGCCACTGGTTCTGTAACCCGCTGCCAACAAGGGTGGTCGACACGGAGACAATCGATGATTTCATCAGGGAACAGAACGTGATGGGCATTTGAGGGAAATAAAATTGCAGAAGCATGTAGCAATATGGGGGAAAGGGGGTTGACTGGTTTGCTCTAGGGAGCTAGGATTGACTCAATCGGACAAATGGCCTCCTTCTATGCTTTAATGACTCCATCACTTTATTTGCCCGTTGTGGGACCTTGCTGTGTACAAATTGCCTGTTGTCTTTGCCAACACAAGTACCTGCACGCTGATAAGAATTCAGTTGCTGCGGAGTGCTTTGAGGCGTGTTGAAGAGGCGCTGAGTAGCTGTGCAAATACCATACTTCCTTACAACTAACACTTTGAAACCAGTCCTCAAAATCATGCTGAGGTCATGCACTTCTCGGCTGCAAACAAGTTACATTCGTTCCACCCAAGTGCCAGGCAATGACCATCTCTTACAAGAGAGGATCTAACCACTGCCCCTTCACATTCAATGGCATTACCATCGCGGAATCCCCCCCCCATAAAACCTGCACCATCTACAAGGCACATGTCAGGAGTGTAATGGAATACTCTCCACTTGCCTGGATGAGTGCAGCTCCAACAACATTCAAGAAGCTCGACACCATCCAGGACAAAGCAGCCCCGCTTGATTGCTGCCCCTTCCACAAACATTCACTCCCTCCACCACCGACGCACAGTGGCTGTTTAGGAGCTGTTTAGCACAGGGCTAAATCGCTGGCTTTGAAAGCAGACCAAGGCAGCCCAGCAGCACGGTTCAATTCCCGTAAGAGCCTCCCTGAACAGGCGCCGGAATGTGGCGACTAGGGGCTTTTCACAGTAACTTCATTTGAAGCCTATTTGTGACAATAAGCAATTTTCATTTTCATTTCATTTCACAGTGGCAGCCGTGTGTACCATCTACAAGATGCCCTGCAGCAACTCACCAAGGTTCCTTCCAAACCCACAACCACTACCATCTCGAAGGACAAGAGCAGCAGATACCCGGGAACACCACCACCTGGAGGTTCCCCTCCAAGTCACTCAGCACCCCGACTTGGAAATATATCTGCCGTTCTTTCACTGTCGCTGGGGCAAAATCCTGGAACTCCCTCCCTAACAGCACTGTGGGTGTATCTACACATCCGGGATTGCAGCGGTTCAAGAAGGCAACACACCACCACCTTCTGAAGGGCAACAAGGGATGGGCAATAAATGCTGGGCCTAACCAGCGACACCCACATTCCATAAATGAATAATAAAAAATAATAAAAATTCTTTCCCGCAACTTTGTCAACACTTATGATGGAGATTTTGCAATCATGTAAATGCCGTCCCAGTCCCACAGGCTGTTCTCCCCTTTTGGAGCTGACTGCTGGTGATTTAACCCGAGGGTCACCACATCTCAGGCGAGGGCAAGGTTGAGAAGGCGGGACCTTCATGAATCACCTCAGCCGGTACGGGAATCGAACCCGCGCTACTGGCCTCGCTCCACATCACGAACCAGTATTCCAGCCCACTGAGCAAGATTGTTGAATCAAATCACTAAGTTTAGTCCGATGGGATGTTTCCTCTGATGCCGCACCATTGCCAACTCTGCAATATCCTCTTTAACCTTTCCACACCCACCCCTGTCTTTTCTTAAGATTATCCTTAAAACCCACCTCTTTGGTTAGCCCTCCCTATATCTCCTTCTTTAACCTGACAGCCGTCCTGGTTTGAATAATCTCCGGCGAGAAACCTAGCGACACTTTCCTTAAATAAAGATGTTCAGCTGACCACACAAATGTGCAATGTGTTGTATGAACTTTGGTGCTGGTGCGATGAAAGGTACATAGGCTGTATAGTCCACCGACTCCAGGATTGTATCACATAGCACTCCCCTTTGGCTGTTCAGCAGGCAAGAGCACTGATTGTTTTCAACCAACCCGTCCTGGCAAAACTCAGGACGAAGCGTCCCACATTAGATTTGATTCCACAATTAGGCAGCACTTGCTGACCAATCCCGAGTGCGCCACGAATTACACTAATTTGAGATTATCAGTTGGGCTCACAATATGGTTTAAGCTTGCTAGAAACTACATATAGTCATACATAGGGCCTGTTGTTTAAGCAGAAAGAACATGGCGAGGCATTTTTTGAATTAGACAAAGGCTTTCCAATTCTCTTCCCGCATCTAGTGGTGCACAGATGCACTTTGTTTTGTCTCCATAGCTAGTAAGTCCAGGTTGCTAGTCTGTGGCCAGGGGTTTATGGTTTGAGGGGTGCCACTCCACTCTCCTGCTCTTACCAGCAGCACATTTGGAAGGATTTGCAGGTCGACACTCAACCTATTTAACCGCATTATGAACGCACCTTCCTTGGCCCTCAAGCCAGAGGGTGGTACTGGAGCCCAGAGCTTCTGGCTCAGAGGCAGGGACGCTACCTACTGCGTCATAAGATCTCTAGACAAAAGCATGGAGAACCAATAGTTCACTGACCCATTCTCCATGGCAATGACCATAAGACGTAGAAGTAGGCCATTCAGCCCATCGAGTCTGCTCCACCATTCAATGAGATCATGATACGATAATCCTCGACTCCACTTTCCCCCCTTATCCCCACAACCCTCAGTTCCCCCTTACTGATTAAACATTTGTCTTTCTTAGCCTTGAACGACCCAGCCTCTGCGGTAAAGAATTCCACAGATTCACCACCCTCTGAGAGGAGAAATTCCTCCTCGTCCCTGTTTTAAATGGACCACCCCTTACTCTGTGATTACGCCCTGTGGCCCAGGACTCTCCCACAATGAGAAACAAGGGAATCTCTCGAGCAATCGAGAGTCGACTTGTCCAACAATTAGCATCCCTTTCTTGTGCTGCATGAATCGTTGCTCCCTTTGAATTGTGGCATTTTCACATCTGTCTCCATCTTCCCTTACTCTCAAGGTTGTAGCTGACTAGAAAAGTCAATTTCTATCAGTGCAGATCGGAAAACTTCAACAGAATGTCTCTATTTTCAGGAATACGTTTTTCGAGGTTAATGGCACTGTAGACCCGAGATGACTACTTCTCGCAGGGGGGGGGGGGGGGGGGGGGGGGGGGGGGGGGGGGTGAATTTGTGGAACTCGCTGCCCCATTGTGCGTGGAATCTGAGCCATTAAATAGTTTCAAGAAGGAGATACATACATTTCTAATAAAGAAAACCGGTTAAAGGGACATGGGCAACAAGTGGATTTGAGACCAGGAGATCAGCCATGATCTGATTGAATGGTGGAGCAGGCTCGAAGGGCTGAATTGCCAACTTCTGCTCCTAATTCGCACGTTCCTATATAAATCCAGGTTACTGTTTCAGTTTCTGCTAGATTAGAGGTGAAAGTGTTGATGTTGCTCTTTTCACAGGCTAATTATTACTACAGCGATGGTGACAGTAATAGTGACAGTGACAGCTCCATCTCCCTCAACATCCCTCAGGACTATCTGGGGCTTGCTGTCTTCTCTATGCTCTGCTGCTTCTGGCCAATGGGAATCGCTGCGTTTTACCTATCACAGAAGGTAAGATGTCATCTTCTGCACATTGCTGCGAGAATATTTTAGGATTCAATTGTGACAGCAGGTCCCTCTCAAACTTAGGTTTTGCTTCCTGGATTGAGGGTGATCTAACTGAGCTATTTAATATGATTAAGGGACTCAGTGGGGGAGATGCAGCGAAACTATTGCAGAACAAAGGACACAAGATTAAAATCAGAACTAAATGACGGCACGGTGGCACAGTGGTTAGCACTGCTGCCTCGCGGTGCTGAGGACCCGGGTTCGATTCCAATCCTGGATCACTGACCTTATGGGAGTTTGCACGCTCTCCCCGTGTTTGCGTGTGTCTCACTCCCACAACCCAAAAAGATGTGCAGGGTAGGTGAACTGGCCAAACTAAATTGCCCCTTAATTGGAAAAGAAATGAATTGGGTACTTTAAGTTTCTATTAAAAAATCAGAACTAAATGACTCCCGACTGAAATCAGGCAACATTTTACATGCACAAAATCCAATGGAAATCCCCAACTATCTCCCACAAATGTCTGTGGCGCTTTCCGATGATGATAAAACTGCTTCAAGGGGCTGAATGGCCTACTCCAATTTCTGTCTTCCCAGCTACCTGCTTCATCAAGGGGGCGAGAGCATTTGACGAGCCACTGGTTCAATAGTCTGTGGACAGTGGCAGTCACAGCCATTAAACGTCACCCCGCGTCTGCGTGGGTTTCCTCCGGGTGCTCCGGTTTCCTCCTAGTCCAAAGATGTGCAGGTTAGGTGGATTGGCCACGCTAAATTGCCCTTAGTGTCCACAAAATGTTAAGTGGGGGTTACTGGGATAGGGTAGATACGTGGGCTTCAGTAGGGTGCTCTTTGTAAGGGCCGGTGCAGACTCGATGGGCCGAATGGCCTCCTTCTGCACTGTACGTTTTATGACCTCCTCCAGCCATACAACACACGCCCCTCCAACCGTGCCATCACGTATCCCCAATTCTAATCTCTCCGCCACTGGCGGCTGAGCTATCAAGGCTTAAAAGCTCTGGAATTCCCTTCCTTAACCTCTCCACTTCTCTCCCTGACTTTGGGATGCGCCTCAAGGTGACCAAGTGTCTTAACCTCATCGTACGTTGTTCGGTATCAGGTTCTCTCTCCTGTGAAGCACCTCGGAATGTTTTAGTGTTAAAGCCATTAACCGTCTCATCTTGTGCCCTCTAGACCAGCAAAGCCACAGCCAAGGGGAATTATCGGCAGGCTAGCGCAGCCTCCAGGCAAACTCTGTGCACAGCCATCTGCTCAATTGCCCTTGGGGTCTGTACGTACGTCGGCGGCATGGTGGCTCTGGCTGTACACATGTCAAAGAATGGCCACTCATAGCAGCAGTCCCGAGCAGGTGCCAGCCTCCGCGGGCGTTGAGACGTTTGCCGGACTCCCTCTGGGTTGAGACAAAGGACCCCTCCAAAGGAAAACAGAGCAGCCATCTTGACTAAAGGTGACCAACACACTTGCCCGTCAGGCGGCTTCATCTGGGGTCAGACCTCTGTTTGCGGAATGATCTGTCGCTCGTCGTGTCACAGCCCAGTTCGCCGTTCTGACAATTACAATAAACGGAAGGGGCACCCGGACTCAAACAGGGACCAGAACTGCCACTCGCTCTGTAATCCTCAACGTAATTCGTCGTCTGCAACCGAGTTCCACGTCAGAGATTTGAGCACACACGCCACTCCCAGTGCAGCGCCCGAGGGAGTGCTGCATAGTCGGAGCTGCCTTCTTTCGGATCAGACGTGAAACCAAGACGTGAAACATCGTCCCTATCAGATGGACACAAATGTTACTATTGCATTATTTGAACAACAGGAGCGTTCACCCCGGGTGTCCTGGCTAACATTTATGCCTCAAGCACCATTGCAAAAAACAGATTATCCAGTCATTACGACATTGCTCTTTGCGGAAGCTTGCTGTGCAGAAATAGGCTGCCACAGTCATTACAGTGGCAAAGTGTTTTGCAATGCCCTCGTGAGATCATGAAAGGTGCCAAATAAATGTAAGTTTGTTTCAAGGAATAGGACGGCAGCACAGTTGCTTCACAGCGCCAGGGTCCCAGGTTCGATTCCCGGCTTGGGTCACTGTCTGTGCGGAGTCTGCACGTTCTCCCCGTGTGTGCGTGGGTTTCCTCCGGTTTCCTCCCACAAGTTCCCAAAGACGTGCTTGTTTGGTGAATTGGACATTCTGAATTCTCTCTCTGTGTACCCGAACAGGTGCCGGAATGTGGCGACTAGGGGATTCTCACAGTAACTCCATTGCAGTGTTAATGTAAGCCTACTTGTGACAATAAAGATTATTATTACGACTATTAGGAGCCATTGTAGATAGGAGAGGGAGGGGCCATGCCGATGAGGGCAAGGTTGGGGAGATGGAATTGGGAGGGACAGAGCAAGAGTGTTAAAAACACTCCAGCCTTCCAAAAAAAAACCTTTGCAGCCAAAGTAAACCATCACGGGTTGCCGAAGAATGCTGAATGCTGGTCCCACGGAGAACTCGTGTCAAAACACTGCAGCACATAGAGAGCTGAAGCACTTTCTTCCCCTCAAGTGCCAGAAACCAGGCTCGTTAACTGCAGTGCAGATTAGAACACTTACTGGCCGTTGCTAATCACTTCACCAACCAAGATAAGTACGAGAGCTAAAAGCTCTGAACAGCAGGAAAGGGAATAAAGAACCAGGCAATTTCCAGCTGAATAAAAAACACCAAATGTTTTTCGCAAACTTGAGACAAGTGACAGCTAACACTCGCCAGCTTAACATTGCACACGTTTGTTTCTCCCAATTAGGGATGTTACAGCATCTCGGGAATCGGCTACTTTAGAATGTGACCTTTCTCCTCCATCTTAGCCTTTTTAATATCCCAAACGTGTTTTGCTCCTATTCAAAAACACGCCCTCTCCCTCCCACGTCGGGCCATCTTGTCACTTCTTCTTAGCTTTTGCGACATCGTTTTTTGCAATCTCTCCCAGCTCCCACTAATCACCTCCTCTTGTACAATATATAATCCAACACATTTTTACCTCTGTTCAGTTCTGAAGGGTCATGCGGACTCAAAAAAAATTAACTGTTTTCTCTCCCTCTGGGTGTGTTTTTCTTGCTTTATCGGTCTATGGTTTTTTTAAAAGTTCATTCTCGGGGTGTGGGTGTCATCGGCAAGGCCAGCATTCATTGCCCACTCCTTGAGATGATGATGATGATGGTAGGCTTCCTTCCTGAACTGTCGCAGTCCGTTGTGGAGGCACAGCCCCGCAATGATGTTAAGTATGGATTTTGACCCGGCGACGAGGATGGTACGCAATGAAACCTGTCTAAGTCTTGGTGGTGAATGACTTGGAGGGGAATTTGAAGGCGGTGGTGATTCCACACACTTACTGACCTTGTCCTTCCAGGTGGTGGAGAATAAAGATTTGGAAGGTGAGAGCCGACACCTGGGGACAGCCTGCGCTATCTGTAGGGGAAGAAAATCATCACGGCTGCAATTTTATTGATGAAATACAGAAGCAGGAATAACTATGTTATAAAACAATGAGTTCCAACGAGTCAGATTTGACTCAAAGCGTTAACTCTGTTTCTCTCACTGCTACCTCACGCCGCTGAGGACCTGGGTTCGATCCCGGGTCACTGACCATGCGGAGTTTGCGCACTCTCCCAGTGTTTGCGTGGGTCTCACCCCCACAACCCAAAGATGTGCAGGGTAGGTGGATTGGCCATGCTAAATTGCCCCTTAATTGGGGGAAAAAAAAATTGGGTACCCTAAATTTATAACAGGGAAGAAAAAAAAAACTATGTTTCTCTCTCCACAGATATAGCAGATCTGCTGAGCTTTTCCAGGACTTCCCTGTTTTTATTTGATCCCGGGGCAGGCAATGGAACCGGAGTTACCAGTGATAGCAGAAGATAAATCAACCCGGATTTTTACAACCTGCCAGATTTGAAGGAATATTGCTGGAAAATGAGAAATTAGCACAAAACCAAACTGGAACGCGTGAGCGTTAAATTTTATTTAAAAAAAAGTTCCTTCTTCCCGACTCCCAGATATTCAGGTGTTTGGCACATTTCACGAGGTAAGTCAGAGTGCTGGGACAGGTGAGAACGTCCACTTCTCTCTCAGGCACTCACCAGCTCAGAATAACCACACATCTACAGGATCGGCCAACAGTTACCGTGGAGGGCTTAGGAACAAAGCGCGATCGCTGCTCCCCACCAGAGACTTTGTCCATTGGCCTCGTTCTGAATGCGAGGGGGGTTTGACTTTGCTGAAGGTCCTTTGGCACACTGTTGCCCCATCTCTATTCGCTCTGTTTCGAGTATGTCCTGCTCACCGAGTCCCTGTAGAATTGGAAGATTTTCTCTGCAGCTTTCTGGCACATTGCAACACACTGCTGAAGCTACGTGAGGAGACAAGAGCATTAGCAATAGCATGAAGAATGCCTGATCTCCGCGCCAGAACTTTAGAACATAGAACAATACAGCGCAGTACAGGCCCTTCGGCCCACGATGTTGCACCGAAACAAAAGCCATCTAACCTACACTATGCCATTATCATCCATATGTTTATCCAATAAACTTTTAAATGCCCTCAATGTTGGCGAGTTCACTACTGTAGCAGGTAGGGCATTCCACGGCCTCACTACTCTTTGCGTAAAGAACCTACCTCTGACCTCTGTCCTATATCTATTACCCCTCAGTTTAAAGTTATGTCCCCTCGTGCCAGCCATATCCATCCGCGGGAGAAGGCTCTCACTGTCCACCCCATCCAACCCCCTGATCATTTTGTATGCCTCTATTAAGTCTCCTCTTAACCTTCTTCTCTCCAACGAAAACAACCTCAAGTCCATCAGCCTTTCCTCATAAGATTTTCCCTCCATACCAGGCAACATCCTGGTAAATCTCCTCTGCACCCGCTCCAAAGTCTCCACGTCCTTCCTATAATGCGGTGACCAGAACTGTACGCAATACTCCAAATGCGGCCGTTCCAGAGTTCTGTACAGCTGCAACATGACCTCCCGACTCCGGAACTCAATCCCTCTACCAATAAAGGCCAACACTCCATAGGCCTTCTTCACAACCCTATCAACCTGGGTGGCAACTTTCAGGGATCTATGTACATGGACACCTAGATCCCTCTGCTCATCCACACTTTCAAGAACTTTACCATTAGCCAAATATTCCGCATTCCTGTTATTCCTTCCAAAGTGAATCACCTCACACTTCTCTACATTAAACTCAATTTGCCACCTCTCAGCCCAGCTCTGCAGCTTATCTATATCCCTCTGTAACCTGCTACATCCTTCCACACTATCGACAACACCACCGACTTTAGTATCGTCTGCAAATTTACTCACCCACCCTTCTGCGCCTTCCTCTAGGTCATTGATAAAAATGACAAACAGCAACGGCCCCAGAACAGATCCTTGTGGTACTCCACTTGTGACTGTACTCCATTCTGAACATTTCCCATCAACCACCACCCTCTGTCTTCTTTCAGCTAGCCAATTTCTGATCCACATCTCTAAATCACCCTCAATCCCCAGCCTCCGTATTTTTTGCAATAGCCTACCGTGGGGAACCTTATCAAATGCTTTGCTGAAATCCATATACACCACATCAACTGCTCTACCCTCGTCTACCTGTTCAGTCACCTTCTCAAAGAACTCAATAAGGTTTGTAAGGCATGACCTACCCTTCACAAAGCCATGCTGACTATCCCTGATCATATTATTCCTATCTAGATGATTATAAATCTTGTCTCTTATAATCCCCTCCAAGACTTTACCCACTACAGACGTGAGGCTCACCGGTCTATAGTTGCCGGGGTTGTCTCTGCTCCCCTTTTTGAACAAAGGGACCACATTTGCTGTCCTCCAGTCCTCTGGCACTATTCCTGTAGCCAATGATGACATAAAAATCAAAGCCAAAGGTCCAGCAATCTCTTCCCTGGCCTCCCAGAGAATCCTAGGATAAATCCCATCAGGTCCCGGGGACTTATCTATTTTCAGCCTGTCCAGAATTGCCAACACCTCTTCCCTACGTACCTCAATGCCATCTATTCTATTAGCCTGGGGCTCAGCATTCTCCTCCACAACATTATCTTTTTCCTGAGTGAATACTGATGAAAAATATTCATTTAGTATCTCGCCTATCTCTTCAGACTCCACACACAATTTCCCATCCCTGTCCTTGACTGGTCCTACTCTTTCCCTAGTCATTCGCTTATTCCTGACATACCTATAGAAAGCTTTTGGGTTTTCCTTGATCCTTCCTGCCAAATACTTCTCATGTCCCCTCCTTGCTCGTCTTAGCTCTCTCTTTAGATCCTTCCTCGCTACCTTGTAACTATCCATCGCCCCAACCGAAACTTCACACTTCATCTTCACATAGGCCTCCTTCTTCCTCTTAACAAGAGATTCCACTTCCTTGGTAAACCACGGTTCCCTCGCTCGACGCCTTCCTCCCTGTCTGACCGGTACATACTTATCAAGAACACGCAGTAGCTGATCCTTGAACAAGCCCCACTTATCCAGTGTGCCCAACACTTGCAGCCTACTTCTCCACCTTATCCCCCCCCAAGTCACGTCTAATGGCATCATAATTGCCCTTCCCCCAGCTATAACTCTTGCCCTGCGGTGTATACTTATCCCTTTCCATCATTAACGTAAACGTCACCGAATTGTGGTCACTGTCCCCAAAGTGCTCTCCTACCTCCAAATCCAACACCTGGCCTGGTTCATTACCCAAAACCAAATCCAACGTGGCCTCGCCTCTTGTTGGCCTGTCAACATATTGTTTCAGGAAACCCTCCTGCACACACTGTACAAAAAACGACCCATCTATTGTACTCGAACTATATCTTTTCCAGTCAATATTTGGAAAGTTAAAGTCTCCCATAATAACTACCCTGTTACTTTCGCTCATATCCAGAATCATCTTCGCCATCCTTTCCTCTACATCCCTAGAACTATTAGGAGGCCTATAAAAAACTCCCAACAGGGTGACCTCTCCTTTCCTGTTTCTAACTTCAGCCAATACTACCTCGGAAGAAGAGTCCCCATCTAGCATCCTCTCCGCCACCGTAATACTGCTCTTGACTAGCAGCGCCACACCTCCCCCTCTTTTGCCTCCTTCTCTGAGCTTACTAAAACACCTAAACCCCGGAACCTGCAACATCCATTCCTGTCCCTGCTCTATCCATGTCTCCGAAATGGCCACAACATCGAAGTCCCAGGTACCAACCCACGCTGCCAGTTCCCCTACCTTGTTTCGTATACTCCTGACATTGAAGTAGACACACTTCAAACCACCTACCTGAACGCTGGCCCCCTCCTGCGACGTCAAATCTGTGCTCCTGACCTCTATACTCTCATTCTCCCTTACCCTAAAACTACAATCCAGGTTCCCATGCCCCTGCTGCATTAGTTTAAACCCCCCCAAAGAGCACTAACAAATCTCCCCCCCAGGATATTTGTGCCCCTCAGGTTCAGATGTAGACCATCCTGTTTGTAGAGGTCCCACCTTCCCCAGAAAGAGCCCCAGTTATCCAAAAATCTGAATCCCTCCCGCCTGCACCATCCCTGTAGCCACGTGTTTAAATGCTCTCTCTCCCTATTCCTCATCTCACTATCACGTGGCACGGGCAACAACCCAGAGATAACAACTCTGTTTGTTCTAGTTCTGAGCTTCCATCCTAGCTCCCTGAAAGCCTGCCTGACATCCTTGTCCCCTTTCCTACCTATGTCGTTGGTGCCAAAGTGGACCACGACTTGGGGCTGCTCCCCCTCCCCCCTAAGGACCCGGAAAACACGATCCGAGACATCACGTACCCTTGCACCTGGGAGGCAACATACCAAACGTGAGTCTCTCACGCTCCCACAAAATCTCCTATCTGTGCCCCTGACTATAGAGTCCCCAATTACTAATGCTCTGCTCCTCTCCCCCCTTCCCTTCTGAGCAACAGGGACAGACTCCGTGCCAGAGGCCCGTACCCCATGGCTTACCCCTGGTAAGTCCCCCCCCCACAAGTATCCAAAGCGGTATACTTGTTTCTCAGGGGAACGACCGCAGGGGATCCCTGCACTGACTGTTTTTTCCCAGTCCCTCTTACAGTTACCCACCTATCTCCAATCTTTGGTGTAACTAATTCCCTGAAGCTGCTATCTATGACCCCTTCTGCCTCCCGAATGATCCGAAGTTCTTCCAACTCCAGCTCCCTAACTCGGTCTTGGAGGAGCTGGAGACGGCAGCACTTCCTGCAGGTAAAATCAGCAGGGACACTAACTGCATCCCTCACCTCAAACATCCTGCAGGAGGAACATTGCACTCCCTTCCCTGCCATTCCTCTAACTTTCTACCAAGATCTGGCTAACAACTAAATTAAATTTTTATAAAAAATAATAATAATATAATAAAATATGGTACTTACCTCAGACCAGAGAGGAGGGGCCCCGAGTTTTTAAATACTGAATGTTGAGGAAGGAAATTTTACCAATATATATCATCAGCATTATATACAGCTTCTAAGATTAGGAGAAAGGTGAACCTCGAGAGGAGGTGGGAAAGCATGGACTAACTACCCCAAGCCATTACACAAATTCTAAGTGCAGAAATGGCCATTTATCAGCACAGGTCCATTCCTGCCCAGCCTTCATCTCTGAAGCCTTCTCTATCCCTTTGGCTAATGTTCCTCGGAACAGGCCAAGTGCCTTTAAGTTACTGCACCTGCAGCTGCAGAAAAAGCTTTAAAAGAGCTCATGCGCTTCAATGAGGAAGTAGTGCAAAATAAAAATAAAGTAGCAGGAATGTTGCCACCTGAAATCTCTGCTCCTTCAATTTTGACCTCTTCTACTTTCCCGATTTTAGACTCTGTACCGTTGGAAGCTATGCCTCGAGCTGCTGTACCGTTGGAAGCTATGCCTCGAGCTGCCTAGGCCCCAAGCTCTGGAATCCCCCCCCCCCCCTCCCCCCGACTAAAGCTCTGACTCCCTTTCCTACTTTACGACTCTCTTTAAAGCCTACCTCTTTGACCAAGCTTTTGGTCACCTCCCAACGATGTGAAGGTTGGGTGGACGATCAATGCGCGGGGTTACGGGGATGGGGCCAGGGAACGGGCCTGGGTTGGGCCGCTCTCCACGTATCTGCGTGGGTTTCCTCCGGGTGCTCCGGTTTCCTCCCACAGTCCAAAGACGTGCAGGTTAGGTGGATTGGCCAATGATAAATTGCCTGTAATGACCAAAAAGGTTAGGCGGGGCTATTAGGTTACGGTGGCAGTGAGGGCTTAAGTGGGTCGGTGCAGACTCGATGGGCCGAATGGCCTGCTTCTGCCCTGTATGTTCTATGTTTCCGAGGGTCGGTGCAGGCTCGATGGGCCGAATGGCCTCCTTCTGCACTGTCAGGATTCTACATGGCTCAGTGTCAAATGTTTGAGAATGTTCCTGTCGGAGTTTGAGTACATTCAAGGCACTTTAGAAATGCAGGCCAGCATTATTGTTGAAGTGTATGCTCCACACTACGCCCAGCTTGTCATCATCCAACACCAACAACATATCATTCTATTCCCTTTTCACTCATGTGTTTACCTCGCTTAACTTTGCAGGCCTCACTCCAAGAGACAAAAGTTCCACATTCCAACCATTCTCTGGCTAAAGAGGTTTGGTCCCGAATTCTTTATTGAAATTATTAGTGACCGTCTTATATTTGTGGCCTCTAAGCTTTAGACTCTCTACAAGTGGGAACAGCTTCTCTACAGCTACCCCATCAAATTAGTCAGAATTATCGAGGTCGCTATTCAGTCCCCCCTCCACTTGCTCTTTCCGGGAGAATAGAGCCAGAGCCGGTTCAATCTTTCCTGACGGTTATAACTCCCGAGTTCACGTAGCCGCCTTGTAAATTTATTTTTACACATTCGCCATGAATCAACAGGAACGATGACATGCTCACATCTGCCATGCACAGTGAGTAATGAGTTCACCACCTGTGGCCGAGCTAGTTACTGACCATTTCAATTCACACCCCGAGACCATCTATTCTGGAAAAAGCTCCTACACAGTTCAATGGGGCCAGGCAGCAACAAGCCTGCACACTTGCTAACGAAGCACTAGGCCACACTGCAGCAGAGCTTGCTGGCAGCAAGAGATGGAACTGCACACTGTGCCCAATGTCAGGGAGCAGGTGTCAGAATCCTACCCTGCAGCACTCCCCGAATGATCCAGATTGTGAAGCAGCCCACGTAGGTGTAGGTTATTAAAGAGTAATTAGAACTGACAAGATACTGGCTGGGAGAGAGAGACTCACTGCAACGATAGGGAGTCAAGCAAAGGTCACGAAAGAAATGGATTTGAAGCCGTTTGGAATAGATTTGCCCCCTGTGGGTAAAGGCGTTGCAGCAATGAGTCACACGGGCGTTCGGTGCCGTCACTGGCCTGTACCAGCTGGTCAATCTCAGCTAGAGTAACAGCTTCACTACAAAGAAATGTTGTAATCTTGTAATAATCAGCCTCAGCTAATTTGAGTTTCAGCCATGGCTCAGTAGTTCGCGCTCTCAATTCAGAGTCAAATCCGACTCAAGGCTGGTGGTAGTTTAAAATTTACTGAGGGTGTGCGGCAGTGTTCGGAGGCGCCATCTTAATGGGAATGAGGGCCCGCCTGCCTCCTCGGGTGGATGCAAAAGATATTGAGGGGGAGGGGACATGGAAAGAGGGTCATATATATATATATATATATAACACAGATTCTCGAGCAGGTTGCTAACTAGGTTTTTAGCACTTAGTAAAAGTACTCACTTAGCTTTTCAATTCTTGTTGGACCTTTGATCAGGAAATGTAGAATGATCTGCAAGAACTCGGCGAATATTGCAATGGTCAGGAGAAGGGTAGTGGGGGAGGGGTCGGTATGGGAGCGGATGGAGGAGGCCTCATGTAGGGGCACGGGTTTGGGGGCACTGTTAACGGCGCCTCTGCGTTACCACCGGCCAGGTACTCCACAAGCCCGGTAGTGGTGGCGGCCCTGCGGATGTGGGGATAGTGGCAGCAGCACCTGGGGTTGGAGGGGGCATCAATTTGGACACCGTTGTGGCAACCACCGGTTTTGCTCCGGGGGGGGGGTTCAGGGGTGGCAGTGTGCAGGGGATAAGCAGTTTGGGGATCTGTTTAGAGACGGGGGCTGGAAGTTTGGAAGAGCTGGAGGAGGGTTTGAGCTGCCCGGTGGTAATGGGTTCCGGTACCTGCAGGTGAGCGACTTTGTGCGGAGGCAGGTATCGACCTCCCCGCACCTGCTGCCCCAGAGGCTGCATGATGTAGTGTCGAAAACGGGAGTGGGGGAGGGGAAGATATCGGAAATCTATAAAGAGCTTATGGATTGGGAGGGAGCCCCAATTAGGGAGGTGAAGCGGAAGTGTTGGGTTGGGTGGTGGAGGCTGGGTTGTGGGAGGACGCCCTGTGGCGAGTCAATGCATCCTCATTGTGTGCCAGGCTTAGCATGATACAATTTAAGGTGGTCCACAGGGAGCACGTGACTGAGGCCCGGATGAGCAGATTCTTCGAAGGGGTGGAGGATAGGTGTGGACAGTTTGCGGGTGGGCCTGTGAATCATGTCCATATGTTTTGTGCATGTCCGAGGCTTAGGGGATTCTGGCAGGGGTTTGCAGACGTCATGTCGGAGGTACTGAAGGCAAGGGTGGCTCCGCATCCAGAGGCGGCGATTTTTGGTGTGTCAGAAGACCCGAGAGTCCAGGGGGAGCGAGAGGCTGATGTCTTGGCCTTTGCCTCCCTGATAGCCCATAGATGGATTTTGTTGACATGGAGGGACTTGGGAGCCCCTGAAGTCAGGGGTGCGGGTCAGTGGCATGGCTGGGTTTCTCAGATTCGAGAAGATTAGGTTCGCCCTGAGGGGATCGATGCTGGGGTTCGCCCAGAGGTGGCAACCGTTTAGCAACTGCTTTGGGGAAAATTAAGCTGTTAGTGGTTTGGGGGTGGGGGGGTTAAAAAGGGGAGGCATGGGGAGTTGGGTACGGTGGGGAAGGTTGGTGGGGAATTGTTTTTGGGGTGTTGTTTATGTAAACCATGTTGGCTGGGTTTTGTCGTTTTTGATGTGTTGTTCCTTATTCTGTTAAAATTTTTAATGTAAATGCCTCAATAAAATATATATATTTTTAATAATCTGCAAGAACTCACCGACTGTGCCCTGTCCCCCTAACGCATCCAGCGGTTTTCTCGGACAATCAATCTCCTCAGTGCTGCAGTTGATTAAATGCAGTGGCAATCTGGTACTCGGCCAAGGCAGACTGGGGCGGGAGATACCAGGTTGTTTAAGACGCCGATCAAGCAGACCCCCCCGCTTTTGCCCGGAATGCTGTTGAGCTTCTCGAGTGTTGCTGAAGCTGCACTCATCAACGCACTTGCGTCCTAAGTGCTGGGGGCGCTCTGGGGAAGAGTTACGCGGGCACCCCAATCACTGCCACGTGACACAGACTCGGATGGCACTGGTGAGGTTGTCAGTTCCCCTTAACGTGTCTGCTTTATCGCGGTGACAGAGACTTGTGCTGTGACCCAGGCATTGCCGTCAGTGTCTAGGTACAATCTGAAGTGCTATTGATAAACAAACAACCATAATCTATGTGGGTCATTGCTCATTAAACGAACGTAGCTCTGTCCTTTTATTACACATGCCTGTACCCTGTGTGTCGCTAACCCTCTTGTATGGAGCCTATGGCCATCCAGCTGAGGTGGGAAGAGGATGCGGCCGGCACCAGGTTATGTCAGAACCTCCTGGAATGAAATGAAACGACTGCGCGGGTTTCGTATAACATACCTCTTCAACAGAATAAGCCCCTTTTGTGGACGACATCAGCAGTTGCTTCTCAACACTGTCGATGGAGAACGTGAGAACAGCAGCCGCCTCCTGAAACAAAGGTACCCGGGGTGAGACAGCGGTTTTCACTGCCAGGGAAGCCAGTAGCATTCAGGATTAGCCACTTCCAATGGTGCGGATTAAACCGACTGCGCTACAGGGAAACTCTTACTTCGGTGGGACAGAAGAGCCTGCTTGGTTCAGTTGGCAGCAACGTCGCCCGAGCCAGAGGTTGTGGGTTTGGGTGGCACCAACGTTCCCTCGAAGCTGCAAGGATACAGTCGCACAGCAATCCAGAACATACTGCACAGTGCAACAAACATGTCACATGCAGCCAGCTGGGCCGAGATAGCGGGAGTATTTGCTGGAGTGGTTGGGGAGGGTTTAAACTAAAATGGCAGGGGAAGGGGAAACCTATGCAAGGAGCTAGAGGCGGGGCAATCACGGACAAGAAAAGACAGAAAGGGGAATAAGGAAAGTGATAGGCAGAGAAACCAAGGGCTAGATGCAAACAGGGCCATAGTGAAATATAATGGGACCAGAGCAAGCAATGTTAAAAAGACAAGCTTAAGGCTTTGTGCCTGAACGCACAAAGCATTCACAATAAAGTGGATGAGTCAGTCGCACAAATAGATGCAAATGGATATGGTATCGGTGGGAGTTCGGAGAGATGGCTGCAGGGTGACCAAGGTTGGGAACTGAACATCCAGGGGTATTCAGTATTTAGGAATAGGAAAAGGCAGTGGAGTTGCATTGCTGGTTAAAGAGGAAATTAACTCAATAGTGAGGAAAAATATGTATGGGTAGAGCGGAGAAACACTATGGGGCAAGGAATATTAGTGGATGTCGGATATAGACCCCCAAACTGTAGCGGTGATGTTGGGAATGGCAATAAACAGGATATTAAAGATGCATGAGATAAAGGAACATCTGTAATTATGGATGACTTTAATCTGCATATAGATTGGGAAAATCAAATTCAGCACAATACCATAGAGGAATTTCTGGAGTGCATATACGATGGTTTTCTGGATGAATATGTTGAGGAACCAACAAGAGAACAGGCCATCCTCGACTGGGTACTGTGCAAAGAGAAAGGAATAATTGGCAATCTAGTCATGTGAGGGCCCTCGGGGATGAGTGACCATAATATGATAGAATTCTTCATAAAAGGTGGAGAGTGACATGGTTGATTCTGAGACTGGGTCCTGAATCTTAATACAGGAACGATGATGGTATGAGGCACAAGTTGGCTATGACAGATTGGGAAATATTACTTGAAGAGATACTGGTAGATAGGCAATGGCAAAGATTCAAATAGTTTGTGGGTGAACTTCAATAATTGTTTATTCCTGTCTGGCACAAAAATTAAAAAGGGAAAGGTGGCCTACCCTTTGCTTACAAGGGAAATTAGAGACGGTATTAGCTCCAAAGAGGCATGCAAATTGGCCAAGGAAAACAACAGACCTGAGGATTGGGAGCAATTTAGAATTCAGCAAAGGAGGACCAAGGGATGTTTAAGGCGGTGAAAATAGAGTACGAGAGTAAGTTTGCGGGGAACATAAAAACTGACTGTAAAAGTTTCTATAGATACGTGAAGAGAAAAAGATTGGTACGTACAGTCAGAAACAGGGGAATTTATAATGGGGAACAAAAAAATGGCTGACCAACTAAATACATAATTTGGTTCGGTCTTCACAAAGAACATACCAGAAATGTTGGGGAACACGGGACTTAGTGAGAGGGAAGAAATCAATATTAGTAGGGAGATGGTGTTGGGGAAATTAATGGGATTGAAGGCCAATAAATCCATTGGGTCTGAATCTACATCCCAGAGTACTTAAGTGGCCTGAGAAATAGTGGATGCATTGGTGGTCATCTTCACAGATTCTATAGACTCTGGGACAGTTCCTAAAGATTGGGAGGGTAGCCAATGTAACCCCACTATTTAAAAAGGGAGGTACAGAGAAAACAGGGAATCATAGACCAGTCAGCCTGATGTTGGTAGTGAGGAGAATTCTAGAGTCCATTGTAAAAGACTTAATAGCTGAGCACTTGGAAAACAGTGGCAGGATCGGACAGAATCAGCATGGATTTACGAAAGGGAAATCATGCTTGACAAATTTACTGCAATTCTTCGAGGATGCAACTAATAGAGTTGGTGAGCAGGAGCCAGTTCATGTGGTTTATTTGGACTAGGCCTTTACTAAGGTCCCACTTAAGAGATTAGCGTGTAAATTTAATGCGCATGGGATTGGGGGTAGCGTATTGAGATGGATAGAAAACTGGTTGGCAGACAGGAAATAGAGTAGGAATAAAACTGGTCTTTTTCCGAATGGCAGACAGTGACTAGTGGGGTATCGTAGGAATCGGTGCTGGGACTCCAGCTATTTACAATATATATATTAATGATTTAGATGAGGGAGCTAAGGGACGGCACGGTGGCCCAGTGGTTAGCACTGCTACCTACAGCGCTGAGGACCCAGGTTCGATCCCGGCCCCGGGTCACTGGCCGTGTGGAGTTTTCACATTCTCCCAGTGTCTGCGTGGGTTCCACCCCCACAACCCAAAGATGTGCAGGTTAGGGGGATGGCCACACGAAATTGCCCCTTAATTGGAAAAAAAAAAATTGGGTACTCTAAATTATTTTTAAAAAAAGATGAGGGAGCTAAATGTAATATCTCCAAATATTGCAGGTGGCACAAAGCTGGGACGGAGGGTGAGCTGTGAGAAGGATGTAGAGATGCTTCAATGTGATTTGGACAAGCTGAGTGAGTGGGCAAATGAATAGTGGATGCAGTATAATGTGGATAAATGTGAAGTTATCCAGTTCGTCTGAAAAACCAGACAAGTTAAAGGCACATTATCTGAATGGCTATAAATTGAGAGAGAGGGGGATAGGAAGGATGTTCTTGAGAGGTAGGTGTTCTTGCTATCGAGGAGGTGCAGCGAAGGTTTACCAAACTGATTCCTGGGATGGCAGGACTGACATATGAGGAGAGATTGAGTCAGTTACGATTATATTTGCTGGAGTTTAGAAGAATGATTAGGGATCTCGTAGAAACCTGCAAAGTTCTAACAGCATTAGACAGGGTAGATGAATCATAAAATCATAGAATTTACAGTTCAGAAGGAGGCCATTCGGCCCATCGAGTCTGCACCGGCTCTTGGAAAGAGCACCCCACCCAAGCCCACACCTCCACCCTATCCCCCATAACCCAGTAACCCCACCCAACACTAAGGGAAATTTTGGAACCCAAGGGCAATTTAGCCTGGCCAATCCACCTAACCTGCACATCTTTGGACTGTGGGAGGAGACCGGAGCACCCGGAGGAAACCCACGCACACACGGGGAGGATGTGTAGACTCCGCACAGACAGTGACCCAAGCCGGGAATCGAACCTGGGACCCTGGAGCTGTGAAGCAATTGTGCTAACCACTATGCTACCGTGCTGCCCACTGTGCTACCGTGCTGAAAGAAGGATGTTTCTGATGGTGGGGAATCTAGAACCAGGGGTCACAGTCTGAGGATACCGGGTAGACCATTTTGGACCGAGATGAGGAGAGATTTATTCACCCAGAGAGTGGTGAGCCTGTGGAATTCGCAACCACAGAAAGTAGCTGAAGCCAAAACATTGTATATTTTCAAGAGGGAGTTAGGATTTGGTCTTGGGGTGGGAAAAGGATCAAAGGATTTTTAAAAATAAATTTAGAGTATCCAATTATTTTTTTTCCAATTAAGGGGCAATTTAGCGTGGCCAATTTACCGACCCTGCCCATCTTTGGGTTGTGGGGGTGAAACCCACGCAGACACGAGGAGAAATCCACACAGACAGTGACCTGGGGCCGGGATCAAACCCGGATCCTCAGTGCCGTTGGCAGCAGTGCTAACCACTGCACCACCGTGCTGCCCGAAAAGGATCAAAAGGATATCGGGAGAAAGTGGGACGAGCCTATTGAGTTGGATGATCAGCCATGGTCATAATGAATGGCGGAGCGGGCTCGAAGGGCCGAATGGCCACCTTCTGCTCCTATTTTTTTCCCATTTCCCTTTAAGGTGCACACGTGTGCAACCTTAAAAGACCACCCAATGTAGCAAACCGGCCACACACAAGGACGAATTGGTGGTACCTAATGTTTCCTCTAAACTGTACATGTGCACAGTCTGCACAGGAAAGGCATGCAGTGAGCAGGCAAGTTGTCCCCTTTAGGATGTGGCTACGCTCGACCATACAAATTTGCACATTGAGATGAACAGCCCACACACTCCAAAAATGACATGTAGAGGGGCCATTGGGTATCACGACTGATTTAAGCCAGTGATTTAGGCTGCCACTTAAATGCAGTACCGAGGAAGTGCTGCAATGTCAAGAGGTACCATTTTACAGATTAAAGCCAGGTTCTGTTAAAGATTCCATGGCAGGGAATGTTCTGGCCAGCATTTCCTCCTCGATCAATACCTTGTAAACAGATGGCCTGGCTACTCAGCCAGTTGCAGGTGGCTGGGCCTTGCTCTGCACAAATTGTGTTTGCCACATTACAAAAGGAATTCATTAACAATAAAGCGCTCTGAAATGCCCCGAGGGCACGATATAAATGAAAATTCCTAAATGTAACGTGGACGCATTATTTTCCAGCGCTTCAAGCAGATTTTAAATCAGATGTTGCCTGCTGAGATTTTAATGCCCTGTGTTTCACTTCACTAACCTTCTCGATCTTGGTTGTTGGGTCTAAAAGGATTTCTCCGTTAGAGTCAATCACACACGTGACTCCGCAGAAAACGCTTCTCATGGGCAGCCCGGCATCCATCAATGCCATGCAGGCTGCATTCAGGCAGCATGACAGCAGCTAGTCCAGTCAGTTAAGGATCTCCCGGGTGATGGAAACTTCAACACAAACTCGCGCAACATAATTCGTCACGTAGGGGCAACAAAAAAGACAGCAAATGCACGGACGGAATTGTTAAACACCGTAGACCAGCTTTGCTCTCGCGTAGTTGCCTTTCACGGAATCATAGCATCTCGGCAGTGCAAGAGGCAGCCATTCATCCCATCGACGCCGCACCGACCCTCCTCACCCTGCACCTCACAAACTGGGCCAGAGAGACAATTTGTCACATTTTTGTCCAGACGTCGAATGAGACAAGCTGCAGAAGTAAAGCTGTGCAGATATGTCAGCTGTTCCTCAGTCGGCAGCAGGCTAGCCTGCATCACAAAGCTGTGGGTTTAAGTCACAAGCTGGAGACTCGAGCACAAAACCTAACTGATAGTGAGCGAGCTTGGCCCGGTCTTTAGGATAGGACATTAAAGCAAGGTCTTCCAATTGGACATTCTGAATTCTCCCTCAGTGTACCCGAACAGGCGCCGGAGTGTGGCGACTAGGGGCTTTTCACAGTAACTTCATTGCAGTGTTAATATAATCCTACTTGTGACACTAATAAAGATGATATTATTGTAAAAGATCCCACTGCACGATTTCAAAGATGCTCTCCCTGGTGTCCTGGCCACCATTTATCTCTCAGTGGGGCCACAATAAAACAGATCACCTGGTTATCACATCGCTGATGGAGGGACAACAGGAACAACATTTCAAAGAGGACTGTGAGCATTGCTGAAAAAGAGAGAAGTTTTTTGTCTTGTACTCATCAGGACACTTTGCAAGAGTACCAGTAGAAGGGGAAAACAACAATTTATACTATACAAGAATTGGTTGGCAAGTGGACTCTGTTTGATAGAGGGTTGCCATGGAGAATGCGCCAGTCGTGGTGACTGACAAATAATTGTCAAGCACTGTTTGAAATTTAAAACAGGCTGCTTGACCCTGATTGATCAAGACATTAACGGGGGGAATTAATCAGGAATGGCTGCACTTATTTGTTTAGCTGAAACAGGCGCAATGTATGTACATGTTCTATCTGCAAGGATAACTCCCCTGACCTTCTTAAAAATAGTGCCATTTAAATTTTTTTTTTAAATTTAGAGTACCCAAATCATTTTTTCCAATTAAGGGGCAATTTAGCATGGTCAATCAACCTAGCCTGCACATTTTTTGTTGTTGTTGTGGGGGCAAAACCCACGCAAACACGGGGAGAATGTGCAAACTCCACACGGACAGTGACCCAGAGCCGGCATCAAACCTGGGACCTCGGCGCTGTGAGGCTGCAGGGCTAACCCACTGCGCCACCATGCTGCCCTAAAATAGTGCCCTTTTACATCCACCTGAGAGGGCAGACATGGCATCGAATTAACATCCTTTTTAAAGATGACACCCCTGACAGTGCATTTGATACTGGAGTACCAGGCCTGATTTTTGTGCTCTTATCCTGGAGTGAGACTTGAAACCACAGGGTTATCAGCACTGGCTGATAAACTGTACCATCGCTTTAGGACAAGATGTCCACATTCAGAGGTTCACAAATAGCGACCACGCTTTGTGACTCTCCTTGGCTGCCATCAAGGCTCACACACAGCATGCACGTACACCTCCTGCTCGGCAGGCTGCACCGGGAGGGGGAGGCCGCACGGTAGGACAGAGGTCAGCACTGCTGCCTCACAACTCCGGGGTCCCGGGTTCAGTTCCACTGTCGGGTGACTGTGTGAAGTATGCACCTTCTCCCCGTGTCGGCGTGGGTTTCCTCCCAAAGTCCAAAGATGTGCAGGTTAGGTGGATTGGCCATGCTTAATTGCCCTCAGTGTCCAAAAAAAGGTTAGGTGGGGTTACTGGGATAGGGTGGAAGCCTGCGCTTAAGTAGGGTGCTCTTTCCAAGGGCCGGTGCAGACTTGATAGTCCGAATGGCCTCCTTCTGCACTGTAAATTATATGATGTCTAACCGCACATTGCAGTCAGTCTGTTGCAGCTCTTCGCATCTCCTAAGCTCCACTGTCACGGGACACAGCAAGTAACGCTGTACCACATCAGCATCAAATATTGGCAGAGGCAATGTGGGCGAAGAGACATTTGGTTGTGAGTCTGTCGCCTCGCCAGACAAGAACATCCACACCATATAAACCTCAGCTCATTTGAAATCTGCTCTTTGTATCTTGTTCATCCAACACCTGGGTTTAGTGACCTACATTGGATGTAAAATTCTCATCTTGGTGTTCAAATCCTTGCCCCTCCCCATCGGTCCACTCTTCTCTGAGATCTCTGCGTGCCTCTAGTTCTGGCCTATTGTTCAGCCCCGATTTCCTTTGTCCATGGGGAATTGCACTTTCAGCTGCCCACGCCCTAAATGCTGGAATTCCCCCTTCCCTGCTCTCCGCCTTTGCCATGACCCAATCCTGTCCGAACATCTCCTTACCTGCCGTCAGATTTTGTCTGATCGCACCCCTGTCAAGCGCCTTGTAACATTAAAGGCACTACATAATGAAATGAAATGAAATGAAAATCGCTTATTGTCACAAGTAGGCTTCAAATGAAGTTACTGTGAAAAGCCCCTAGTCGCCACATTCCGGCGCCTGTTCGGGGAGGCTGGTACGGGAATTGAACCGTGCTGCTGGCCTGCTTGAAAAGCCAGCTATTTAGCCCAGTGTGCTAAACCAGCCCCTAAATTCAAGTTGCTGCTGTCTATATTGGTGCTTGCAACACGAGGCTGGGTTCAGTAAACAAGCAGCAAAGCCCTTTTCAAGTAGTTTGTTTGCTACACTTCTACCAAAAAAACCACAATCCTGAATCATTTTGTTGAGGACCGTTTCAATCTAAATGGGATTATTTAAAGCAGATAATGGGGCCAGGAATAAAAAGCACTTACGCCTCCTTCTTTCATGAGTCACACGCTACCAAAGTAGTACAGCAGGTGAATCAATAGGAAACGAAAAGCAGATATATATGCAATCATGCACAAGACTTTGCAGTTGATACGAACGTCAGGAGAAGCAACGTCCACACTATTTAGAACATAAGAACAAGGAGCAGTTTAGCCACTCAATACAATCACAGCTGATCTCCTCTCAGCCTCAATCTACTTTCCTGCCCGTTCTCCATAACCCTTCACCCCAAATCTGTCCATCTTCCCCTTAAATTTACTCAATGTCCCGGCACCCACTGCACTCTGGGTAGCGAGTTCCATAGATTCGTCACCCGTTTGAGAGAAGTAACTTCTCAGCTCGGTTATAAATCTGCTACTCCTTCTCCTAAAACTATGACCTCTAGTTCTAGAAGG
The DNA here is from genome assembly GCF_047496885.1 of Scyliorhinus torazame. NCBI lineage: Eukaryota > Metazoa > Chordata > Chondrichthyes > Carcharhiniformes > Scyliorhinidae > Scyliorhinus > Scyliorhinus torazame. Next base: position 22,783,260 of record NC_092731.1, on the reverse strand, counting down.
CCCGAGGAAACATCTGCTCTACGCCTACTTTGTCAATATCTTTTATCGTCTTTATATACCTCACCCAGTTCTTCTCTCATTCTTCTAAACCCGAGAGAACAGGCCTAAACTGCTCAATCTCTCTTCATAAGACAAACCCTTCACATCTGGAATCAATCTGGTGAACCTCCTCTGAACTGACTCCAATGCAACTACATCCCTCCTCAAGTCAGGGGACCAAAACTGTACACAGTGCGCCAGGTGTGGTCTCACCAATGCCTTGTACAGTTGCAGCAACTCCAGGGAGCTCCTTCAGAAGAGACCTGCCATTTGACGCCTAATTATCAAGACTTCAGGGAGAACTTCCCTGCTCCTCATCGAAAGAATGGGCACGGGATCTTTTGCATCTGCCCGATGCAACATCCCGAAACCAACGTCACTAAAATAGGACGTTTGTGGGACCTGCTGCACGCTGGATCTTACTATGAGCTTTTGGCAGCCACTGTTTAGCACAGGGCTAAATCGCTGGCTTTGAAAGCAGACGAAGGCAGGCCAGCAGCACGGTTCAATTCCCGTACCAGCCTCCCCGAACGGGCGCTGGAATGTGGCTTTTCACAGTAACTTCATTTACAGCCTACTTGTGACAATAAGTGATTTCCATTCATTTCATTTCACTGTCTACATTACAACACGTAGCACAGTTGCTTCACAGCGCCAGGGTCCCGGGTTCGATTCCCAGCTTGGGTCACCTGTCTGTGCGGAGTCTGCATGTTCGCCCCGTGTCTGCGTGGGTTTCCTCCCACAAGTCCCAAAAGACGTGCTGTTAGGTGGATTGGACATTCTGAATTCTCCCTCTCTGTACCCGAACAGGCGCCGGAGTGTGGCGATGAGGGGCTTGTCACAGAAACTTCATTGCAGTGTTAATGTAAGCCTACTTGTGACAATAAAGATTATTATTTTTAGTTTCCACACGTCAAGAAGTACTTCGCTACCGACAAAGCGCTTCAGGGTGCCATGAGGTTGGACACGTGTGTTTTTTTAAAAATAAATTTAAAGTACCCAATTCTTTTTTTCCCAATTAAGGTGCAATTTAGCGCGGCCAATTCACCTACCCTGCTCATCTTTTTGGGTTGCGGGGCTGAGACCCACGCAGACACGGGGAGAATGTGCCAACTCCACACGGACAGTGACCCGGGGCCGGGATCGAACCCGGGTCCTCGGCGCCGTGTGGCAACAGTGCTAACCACTGCGCCGCGCCCCCATGACGTTGGACACTGTTTAAAGGTAATGGGGAACATTTCAAAGTTGGAGATTGCCAGGCCAGCAGACCTGTCACTACTGCTGAAAAGGATACAGATCCAGAGTCATGGATGACTTGCAACACGATGGTGATGGATGAGCGGGGGTGGAGCGCAGTCAGGATGGTGGCTTCGCACGTGTTTCGAATCATCTGCTCCTTGCTCTTCTCGGCGACACCTTTCAGCAAACAAAGAAAATAGTCCGAGCGAATAGTGTGGTTGCAAAAGACATCAAAAACAATCGGTAAAATCAAACAACCATGTCTCACAAACAAGCTCACAGCTTAAGGACAGCATCAGGAAGGTGAATACCAACAAGATTGAATTCATTGCCAGGGCAGAGGTTGACATGCCAAAACTTGATTCATCTTTCTGGGCCGAGCAGGAAAATATCAGCCCTCTTGTTAGTCAGTTATAGTAACCCCACTTCACGAAACAAAAAACTGTATTGCTGAAAAAATACATTTTGTCGAAGTTTTTAGTCTTGTACTCATCAGGAAAATTGCAAAAATACCAACACCGGGGAGAAAAACCTTATACTGTATGAGAATAGAGTGTTGTTTGGGAGGCAGATAGACTCTGATTGGTAGAGATGTTGCCACGGAGAATGCACCATTTAATGGTGACTGCCAAGGGTTGCTCGAAAATTTAAATCAGGCAGCTTGATTCTGATTGGTCAAGGCATTACCCAGAGGCATGAACCAGTGAATGGCTATCACTTATTTTGTTTAGCTGAAACAGAAGCAACATGCTCTGTCTGTCTGCAAAGAACGGGGCCCTATGTATTAATAGATGTAGATTCCACACAAATGCGCCACACTGCGAGCCCGACTGATTAATCAAACAAAATGGTCGACCTCAAACCCCTGTGCTGAGTTTCAAACCCGATGTTTCACCCAGTGCTAAAGCATTTCGCCTGCATCTGTAACTTTGCCAGCGCCACCTACCTCCCACGTCACCAGAGTGCTGTTGATATCCTTAATGTCAAATGTCGAATCCTCAAGGCGATTTACAAATAATTTCCCACATTCCTTGAAGACTCCATGAGAGGGAAAGGGAATTTAGGTCTGGGGAACATTTGGCCGAAGCCCTCACTGCATTATAAACAAAGTTTGTAACACAGAGGCAAAAGCTGAAAAGGTTATAAGCTGCAGCCGCAGTTAAACATGCAAACCACGCATGACAAAGCACAGGCCACCGTGGTATTATAGCAGAAGAATGGAGCCAGGTCCTCTTTGTTTTTACAATTAAGGGGCAATTTAGCATAGCCAATCTACCTACCCTGCACATCTTTTGGGTTGTGGGGGGTGTGACCCACGCAGACACAGGGAGAATGTGCAAACTCCACACGGACAGTGACCCGGGGCCGGGATCGAACCCGGGCCCTCGGCGCCGTGCGGCAGCAGTCCTATACCAGGTTCTCTCTTAACCTTGGGATCAGTCGACGGCCAGAAGCACTGAGCAATGTGGACGGCCTGAAGGCCGGGAGTTGGTCACTGCAGGATTTGTGCTATTCTCCGAAATCAGGGAGTGATCCTTACATACATGTGGCATCTTTCCCCAATTCTGTAGCCTCTTCTTCCTGACTGTCTTCCGACTTCCAATCTCTCATGCCTCTCTTCCAGCTGTTCAGCAATCTCAAGTCTCGCTGTCTGGAACTTCCTCCCTAATCTCTTTTTCCTCATTCTCCCCCCACCCCACCCCCCCAAAAAACTTGCCCAACACAATTTCATTTTGAAAGCATTGCCTGCCGGCTCCCCCAGCTGTTCAGCGTCCCCCCGACCTATCGCGCACCCCTTTAAAAGCCAGTATGCTTCACACGTTCCACTCTTAACCAGGACCGAGATGCTGCCAGTGAACCTCAGGTCTCTGCTGCCACCATGTGTTGTTCTTTATGCACTGCAGCAAAATGACCTGCAGGAGGCGGGTTAACAGCAGAGAACGATTCCCAATTCAGAAATGGTCTAATAAAGGAGCTTGACTTTAATTTCAGTACTAAAAAAATCAACATGCCGTAGATTGCTCATGGAAAGTGCCCCCCCCCCACACCATTAGGAGAAAATTACTCCTCACTACACCACCATCACCCCCGCCAACACTATTGTAACTCACCCAGTCCTCACGTCACAATCTCCAACACCCTTCCTTATAACAACCCCAGACGTCAACAATCCTCTCCATCCTCTCAACCCCAATGGTCTCCAACTCCCTGGAATGAATTGGAGGTGATCTCATTGAAACATAAAAGAATCCGAGCAGGCTTGACAGGGTAGGTACTGAGAGGCTGCTTTTCCCTGTGAGGTACCATCAATTCACTACAAGACGATGAGAGCGAGTGAACATAGGCTTTATTATTCAAGAACTTGCCTGCCTGTGACTGCTGTAACAATGAGCGCCACCCACAGGCGGCAGGTCTATATACTGCCCCGGGGGACGGAGCCAGAGGCAGAGCGCACCAGGGTTCTAGTACAATACATGGAAGGAGATTATATTACCATTCCCTGGCCATAGGCCACAGTAATATACAGACAACTTATATTATGGTGAATACATTCACCACATTCACCCCCTGTTAAAAATGAAGTCCATCGGCAGGGGTGAAGTGGGGTCATCATACGTTCAGTCTGTCTGGAGGCCAGATTGTTCTTTTGGACCTCCTCAACTCTGGCGGGTACGAACGTTGTAGTTGCTGACTCTGAGCGTATTGTCTGGAGCTTCGGTCCGGCATGTCGGCGACGATTGAGGGGTGGGGGTAGGCAGGGGGGTGATGGATGGCTGCAGTGTAGGTGCGGGACAGTACAGGAGCATCAGGGGGAGCGTTAGGGATTTGGGGGTGGCGGTAGGCGGTGGGTAAGGGGGCGCGTTGACATGGGAACCAGCGGGCGCCAGGTCCCGGAGGGAGACCATATCTTGCCGTCCGTCTTGGTGCGCGACGTAGGCCTGTTGGTGGTTGGCGTGCAGCAGCTGGACTCTCTCGACCAGGGGGTCGGTCTTATGGCTCCTCGTTTGCTTCCGGAGAAGGAAAGGTTCCGGGGTTGTCAGCCAGGATGGAAGCGAGACCCCGGAGATGGACTCCTGCCAATGGGGAATCTGGAGACGTCTAGACCGAAGGGCAAGACGAATGGCCTTCCATACCGTCGCGTTCTCCCTTTCCACCTGCCCGTTTCCCTGTGGTTGTAGCTCGTAGTCCTGCTCGAGGCGATGCCCTTACTGAGCAGGTACTGACGCAGCTCATCGCTCATGAAAGAGGTGCCCCGGTCACTGTGGACGTATGCAGGGAAACCGAACAGGGTGAAAATGCTGTGCAGTGCCTTTATAACAGTGGCCGAGGTCATGTCGGGACATGGGATAGCGAAGGGAAAGTGGGAGTACTCGTCAATGACGGTCAGGAAGTATATATTGCGGTTGGTGGAAGGGATGGGCCCTTTGAAGTCGATACTGAGGTGCTCAAAGGGCCAGGAGGCCTTTACCAGGTGGGCCTTGTCTGGCCGGTAGAAGTGCGGTTTGCACTCTGCGCAAACCTGGCAATCCCTGGTCATGGCCCTGACCTCCTCGGTGGAGTAGGGCAAATTGCGGGCCTTAATAAAGTGGATAAGCCGAGTGACCCCCGGGTGACAGAGATCATTGTGGACAGCCCGAAGTCAGTCATCTTGCGCGCTGGCGCATGTGCCATTGGACAGGGCATCTTGAGGGCTCGTTGAGCTCCCCAAGACGATACTTGACACCGTAAGTATAGGTGGAGAGTTCGATCCTCCACCTCAAGATTTTGTCGTTTTTAATTTTGCCCCGTTGTGCGTTGTCAAACATAAAGGTTACTGACCGTTGGTCGGTGACGAGGGTGAACCTCCTACCAGCTAGGTGGTGCCTCCAATGCCGCACAGCTTCCACAATGGCTTGCGCTTCCGTCTCGACAGAGGAGAGTTGAATCTCGGAGGCGTGGAGGGTTCTAGAAAAGGTTACTGGCCTGCCCGCCTGGTTGAGGGTGGCGGCCAGGGCAACGTCTGATGCATCGTTCTCTACCTGGAAGGGGACGGACTCGTCCTCAGCGTGCATCGTGGCCATAGTGATATTGGCCTTGATGCGGCTGAAGGCCGAGCGGGCCTCAGCCGTCAGGGGGAATATAGTGGATTTGATAAGTGGGCGGGCTTTGTCCGCATAGTTGGAGAATAGCCCCAGGCAGCGTTTGAGGGCCTTGAGGCTGTGGGGAAGGGGAAGTACCATGAGGGGGTGCATGCGGTCGGGGTCGGCCCTCGGACCCCGTTTTCCACGACATAGCCGAGGATGGCTAGCCGGGTTGTGCGGAAACCGCACTTCTCCTTGTTATATGTGAGGTTGAGGGATTGGGCGGTCTGGAGGAACCTCTGAAGGTTGGCGTTGTGGTCCTGCTGATCATGGCCGCAGATGGCAACATTGTCCAAGTACGGGTATGTAGCCTGCAGCCTGTACTGGTCCACCATTCGGTCCATCGCTCTCTGGAAGACCGAGACCCCATTAGTGACGCCGAAAGGGACCCTGAGGAAGTGGAAGAGTCGGCCGGCTGCTTCAAAAGCAGTGTAGGGGCGATCTTACGGGCGGATTGGGAGCTGGTGGTCGGCAGACATCAGATCTACCGTGGAGAACACCCGGTACTGTGCGATCTGATTGACCATCTCCGCTATGCGGCGGAGGGGGTACGCATCAAGTTGCATGAACCGGTTTATAGTCTGGCTGTAGTTCACAACCACCCGATTCTTTTCCCCGGTCCTGACAACCACCACTTGTGCTCTCCAGGGGCTGTTGCTGGCCTCGATGACCCCCTCCCTCAAGAGTCGCTGGACCTCCGACTTGATAAAAATCATGTCTTGTGCACTGTACCGCCTGCTCCTGGTGGCGACGGGCTTACAGTCAGGGTGAGGTTCGCAAAGAGCGAGGGGGGGGGGGGGGGGGGGGGGGGGGGGGGGGATCTTAAGGGTCGCGAGGGGGGGGGGGGGGAAGGGGAAGGGAAAGTCAGGGAATCAAGAGGTGAAGTAATCAGTGGGAAGCGTAGCTGCTTAGGAATACAAAAAAGCACGAAAAGACAGAACTCAGGAGAGGTTACAATAGTCCCCACCCCACAAAATATGGCAGTGTGTATGGAAAGGCTCAGTAAACCAAGGTCCACCACACTAAGAAAACAAAAAGGGACGGTCAATAGAGAATTAAAGGTGCTATATTTAAATGCGCGCAGTGTACGGAACAAGGTAGATGAGCTTGTGGCCCAGATTGTGACTGGCAGGTATGATGTGTTAGGCATCACAGAGACATGGTTGCAGGGGGTTCAGGACTGGCATTTAAACATCCAGGGATTCACAACCTATCGAAAAGACAGAGAGGTGGGCAGAGGGGGCGGGGTTGCCTTGTTAATTAGGAATGAAATTAAATCAATAGCACTAAACGACATGGGGTCGGATGATGTGGAGTCTGTGTGGGTAGAGTTGAGGAACCACAAAGGCAAAAAAACCATAATGGGAGTTATGTACCGGCCTCCTAACAGTGGTCAGGACCAGGGACACAAGATGCACCACGAAATAGAAAGTGCATGTCAGAAAGGCAAGGTCACAGCGATCATGGGGGACTTTAATATGCAGGTGGACTGGGTAAATAATACTGCCAGTGGACCCAAGGAAAGGGAATTCATTGAATGTTTACAGGAGGGCTTTTTGGAACAGCTTGTGATGGAGCCCATGAGGGAACAGGCCATTCTGGACTTAGTGTTATGTAATGAGCCAGACTTGATTAAAGATCTTAAAGTAAGGGAGCACTTAGGAGGCAGTGATCATAATATGGTCGAATTCAATCTCCAATTTGAAAGAAAGAAGGTAGAATCAGATGTAAAGGTGTTACAGTTAAATAAAGGTAACTACAGGGGCATGAGGGAGGAGCTGACGAAAATCGACTGGGAGCAGACCCTAGTGGGAAAGACAGTAGAACAGCAATGGCAGGAGTTTCTGGGAGTAATTGAGGACACAGTACAGAGGTTCATCCCAAAGAAAAGAAAGGTTATCAGAGGGGGGATTAGGCAGCCATGGCTGACAAAGGAAGTTAGGGAATGCATCAAAGCAAAAGAGAAAGCCTATAATGTGGCAAAGAGTAGTGGGAAGTCAGAAGATTGGGATAACAGAGGATAACAAAGAGAGAGATAAGGAAAGAGAGGATCAAATTTGAAGGTAGGCTAGCCAGTAACATTAGGAATGATAGTAAAAGTTTCTTTAAATACATTAAAAACAAACAGGAGGCAAAAGTTGACATTGGGCCGCTCCAAAATGACGCTGGTAATTTTGTGATGGGAGACAAGGAAATAGCCGAGGAACTGAATAAGTACTTTGCGTCAGTCTTCACAGTAGAAGACGAGTAATATCCCAACAATTCGGAGAGTCAGGGGTCAGAGTTGAATATGGTAGCCATCATAAAGGAGAAAGTGCTAGAGAAACTAAGAGGTCTAAAAATTGACAAATCTCCGGGCCCAGATGGGCTACATCCTAGAGTTCTAAAGGAGATAGCTGAAGAAATAGTGGAGGCGTTGGTGATGATGTTTCAACAGTCACTGGAGTCAGGGAAAGTACCAGAGGATTGGAAAATCGCTGTTGTAACCCCCCCTGTTCAAGAAGGGAACAAGGAAAAAGATGGAAAATTATAGGCCAATTAGCCTAACCTCGGTTGTTGGCAAGATTCTAGAATCCATTGTTAAGGATGAGATTTCTAAATTCTTGGAAGTGCAGGGTCGGATTAGGACAAGTCAGCATGGATTTAGTAAGGGGAGGTCGTGCCTGACAAACCTGTTAGAGTTCTTTGAAGAGATAACAAATAGGTTAGACCAAGGAGAGCCAATGGATGTTATATATCTTGACTTCCAAAAGGCCTTTGATAAGGTGCCTCACGGGAGACTGCTGAGTAAAATAAGGGCCCATGGTATTCGAGGCAAGGTACTAACATGGATTGACGATTGGCTGTCAGGCAGAAGGCAGAGAGTTGGGATAAAAGGTTCTTTTTCGGAATGGCAACCGGTGACGAGTGGTGTCCCGCAGGGTTCAGTGTTGGGGCCACAGCTGTTCTCTTTATATATTAACGATCTAGATGACGGGACTGAGGGCATTCTGGCTAAGTTTGCCGATGATACAAAGATAGGTGGAGGGGCAGGTAGTATGGAGGAGGTGGGGAGGCTGCAGAAAGATTTAGACAGTTTAGGAGAGTGGTCCAAGAAATGGCTGATGAAATTCAACGTGGGCAAGTGCGAGGTCTTGCACTTTGGAAAAAAGAATAGAGGCGTGGACTATTTTCTAAACGGTGACAAAATTCATAATGCTGAAGTGCAAAGGGACTTGGGAGTCCTAGTCCAGGATTCTCTAAAGGTAAACTTGCAGGTTGAGTCCGTAATTAAGAAAGCAAATGCAATGTTGTCATTCATCTCAAGAGGCTTGGAATATAAAAGCAGGGATGTACTTCTGAAGCTTTATAAAGCATTAGTTAGGCCCCATTTAGAATACTGTCAGCAATTTTGGGCCCCACACCTCAAGAAGGACATACTGGCACTGGAGCGGGTCCAGCGGAGGTTCACACGGATGATCCCAGGAATGGTAGGCCTAACATACGATGAACGTCTGAGGATCCTGGGATTATATTCATTGGAGTTTAGGAGGTTGAGGGGAGATCTAATAGAAACTTACAAGATAATGAATGGCTTAGATAGGGTGGATGTAGGGAAGTTGTTTCCATTAACAGGGGAGACTAGGACCCGGGGGCACAGAGATGAGGAGAAATTTCTTCAGCCAGAGAGTGGTGGGTCTGTGGAATTCATTGCCACAGAGGGCGGTGGAGGCCGGGACGTTGAGTGTCTTTAAGAGCGGGTAAATGTAGTTGAAATCAGCCATGATTGAATGGTGGAGTGGACTCGATGGGCCGAATGGCCTTACTTCCACTCCTATGTCTTATGGTCTTATGGAGGCTACGTATAGTGACAGGGGGTCGGGATCCGCCGACCTTTAGGGTCAGGCTTCGGTGACTGCATTGAAGTTGAGTCCAAGCAGTAGGGGGGCGCAGAGGTGAGGGAGGACATACAGTTTAAAATAGGCGTAATCAGCGTCCTGTATCGAGAGGTTCGCGACACAGTACCCCCGGATCTGTACCGAATGAGATCCCGAGACAAGGGAGATTGTCCGGGATGCGGGGTAGGTGTGGAGGGAGCAGCGCTTTACCGTGCCGGGATGGACGAAGCTCTCTGTGCTCCCGGAGTCGAAAAGACAGGGGGGCTCGCGCCCACTGACCCGGACGGCCATCATCGAATTCTTCAGATGTTTTGGCCGCGACTGGTCGAGGGTGACTGCGCCGAGTTGCGGGTAGTCTGCGTGGTCGGAGGTATTGGGGTCACAAGATGGCAGCCCCCACGAATCGCACGTGTCGGGCTGAGTTGAAGATGGCGACCAAGATGGCCGCCCCCATGGGTCGCACGTGTCGGGCTGAGTTAAAGGTGGCGCCCCCCCACGAGCTGCACGAGGCAGATGACGCGTCCGAAGGGGGCGGTACCGGCAGGCACGCAAGCACATTGTGGGGTCTGTGGGCCTGTGAGTCCGTGGATCGGGCCTGGTAAGCTTTTGACATCGGGGCTTTGGATTGGGCCAGACACTCTTTCAAAATGTCCCTTTTTGCCGCTGTTGCTGCACGTCGCGGTGCGGGTTGGGCAACGCTGCCGGGGGTGTTGGCCCTGACCGCAGAAGTAGCAAGACGGTCCCCCGGGCTGAACGGGCAGCCGCGCGGCACAGGCCTGGAACGTAGCCAGGTCTGGTGAAGGCCACGTCCGTGATGCCCACGAGGGTTTCGCTGGGTCTGCCGGGAACACGCTGAGGCTCTGGTAGGCCACCTCTAACAAGGTGGCTAGTTTTACCGAGTCCTGTAGATCAGTGGCCCCGTTTTCCAGCAGTCGCTGCCGGACGTAGTTAGACCAGACCCAGCCACGTAGGTGTCCCGGATCATCAGCTTCATGTGCTCATCGGCCTTCACATCCCTGTAGTTGCAGGCGAGTAGTGTCAGGTTCTCTAGATGCTCGTCCAGCGATTCCCTGGCGCGCATTGACGACGGGTAGTGAGGAGGTGCTGCGCGAACACTTCGTTCACGGGCTTCACGAACTGTCTTTAGAATCACGACCGCCGCTTTGTGCGTGACTGCGTCCTCAATCAGACCCGAGATTCGGTGACTCACCCGGGCGTGGAGGAGGCACAGCTTGAGGGCATCGGAGGGAGGCGTTTCAGAGGAGTCAAGGTAGGCCTCAAAACAGCGGAGCCAGTGGGAGAAGATTTCCTGAGCTTCTGCTGCTCCTGCGTCGAGTTCCAGTTTATCAGGCTTTAGAGCGGCTTCCATCGTGATGTCTTTGGATAATAAATTGAGGTTCCATCAATTCACTACAAGACGATGAGAACGAGTGAACAAAGGCTTTATTATCCAAGAACTTGCCTGCCTGTGACTGCTGTAACAATGAGCGCCGCCCACAGGCGACAGTTCTATATACCGGGGGGGGGGGGGGGGGGCGGAGCCCACCAGGGTTCCAGTACAATACATGGAAGGAGATCATATTACCATTCGCTGGCCATAGGCCACAGTACTATACGGACAACTTATATTATGGTGAATACATTCACCGCAAGATCAACCATCTTATTAAATGGCAGAGCAGGCCGGAGAGGTGAGATGGCCTCGACCTGTTTATAATGTTCTTAACCGGTGATATGCTCCTTGCATCCTTCCTATTTTTAAAAATTAATTTAAGGGATGTGGCATCTCTAATCATGCATAATCCTCACATAACCTTCCTGCAAGCTGCCCATACTTCATCAACGCTCCTTTAACCCCCTGCAACTCCACCAAGCCTTCACCCAATTACCTTACTGCAACTCTTCCCCCCCCCCCCCCCCCCCCCCCCAACACAGTCACCCTGAAACGCATCACTTACTCGGTAACCCAACCTTGGGCTTCAGGAGGACATCCAGCGTGGCCTTATCGAAGATCTCTTTGCTGACTTTCACCTCCGCCGGCCCGTACACAGCAGCCAGGACTGTTGTATCCCCTGAGGTTTGGAAAGAAAAATGCCAAAGAGGTTGCTTCGTGGGAAGCATCGTGACAGGGACAACACTTTTTTTTATAAACTGCTTCACCAAATCGTCAGAACGTCAGAATTTTGATGAACAAAATGAGTTCAGCTTTTTAATTAAGCCACTGAGAAAAATTCTGGAGATAAAACATGTAAATCCACCTTTCATGACCAGACAGAGCTTTCCCAAAAGCATTTTACAGTCATTTTCGAAGAGCTGCCACTGTTATAATGTTGAAGGCACGGCAGTCACAAATTGTGCATAGCAGGCTGGCACAGAGAAGGAATAAACAGGCTGGCAGACTGTGACGAAGGGAGCATGGTTTGGGTCAGTGCTGGGGCCCTGGCTGTTCACAATCTCTATCAATGATTTGGATGTGGGTACCAAATGCAATATTTCCCAAGTTTGCTGATGGCACTAAACTAGGTGGGAATGCAAGCTGTGAGGAGGATGCAAAGAGGCTTCAAGGGGATTCAGACAAGCCATTTGATTAGGCCAGGACATGGCATATGGAACATAGAATCCCTACAGTGCAGGAGGAAACCATTCGGCCCATTGAGTCTGCACCAGCCCCCTGGAAGAGCACCCTACCAGGCTCAATTCCCCACCCTATCTCCGTAACCCCACCGAGGGGCAATTTAGCATAGCCAATCCACTTAACCTGCACATCTTTGGACTGTGGGAGCAAACTGAAGCAGCCAGAGGAAACCCACGCCGTCACTGGGAGAACTGGCAAACTCCACAGTCCCCCAAGGCCAGAATCGAACCCAGCTCCCTGGTGCTGTGAGGAAACAGTGCTTACCCGTGCCACCACGCAACATAATGTGAAAAAATGTGACGTTATCCACTTTGGTAGGGGAAAACAGAAAGGCAGAATATTTCTTCAATACTGAGAGATTGGGAAGCAATTTGGATAGCAAATCATAGAATCCCTACAGTGCAGAAGGCCATTTGGCCCATCGAGTCTGCATCAACCCTCATGAAAGAGCTAGCTAGGCCCAAGTCCCCACCTTATCCCCGCAACCCCACATAACCTTTTTGACCCTCACACACCAGGCCATCTGTCACTTGTTCGTACGGTTACAATCTCTCCCAGCTACAGTTAAAACCCAACACGTGATCCCCCTCTTTATTTATTTCTGATGAGTCAAACGGATGCGAAGCATTAACTCGGTCTCCTCTCCTTATAGATGCTGCCAGCCAGACCTACGGAGTCTCTATCCTCATTGTCAAGAAAAATATTAAAAACGGTACGGTTGAGTAGTTAGCGCTGCTGCCTCACAGCCCCGGGGACCCGGGTTCGATTCCCGGCTTGGGTCACTGTCTCTGCGGAGTCTGCACGTTCTCCTCATGTCTGCGTGTTTTCTCCGGGTGCTCCGGTTTCCTCCCACAATACAAAGATGTGCAGGTTAGGTGGATTGGCCATGATAAATTGCCCCTTAGTGTCCATCAGTTAGGTGGGGTGTTGGGTTACAGGGATGGGTGTAATGGGCCTGGGTTAGGGGCTCAGTGCAGACTGGACGGGCTGAATGGCCTCCTCCTGCACTGGGACTGGCTCTGAGGTGAACGGGAGCCACCAGTCGGCTCCTTGGCCCAAAGGGGGAGGCTCGCACCCACCTTGCGTGAAGCAGGCCGAGCCATCGGGCCTAGAGAGGAGGCTGTGCTCGCAACAGAACGGCCTCAGTTGCTGCGGAGCCTCGGCGCCGGCCTGGTCCATCCCTCCGCAAGTGGGCAGCTGCGGGGCAGCCGGGGAGGCCAGGCCAAGGACCTCCCGCTGACTGACAGGCAACCTCCACCAATCCGGTGCAGGCCCGTCGCCACCTCCGCCAATCAGCATCGAGTGGAAGGGAGAGGTCGGGTCACCATCGCGTCTCTCCTCTGCCCCTCACGAAGGACCCCTTTCCAAAGACGCCTTACTCGGCGCCTTTGCTCAATAATAGCAACGGAAGCGTGACCCGTTTGAGCGTGGCATTTTTTGTTTTGTTGCTTTACCGCCGTCCGCTCTGAGAAGCGGCGAAGCGGAGGTTCGCGTCGGGCTCCGAATCCGAGGGCGGCAAGGCGGGGCAGGCGGCGGGCTGGACACACAGCAAAGATGGCGGCGGTTATCAGGCGGCTGGGCGGGAAATGGAGTGGCTGCGTCGTTCGGGCCCAGCTCCGGCTGCCCCTGGCCGCGGCTCGGCGGGCCCTCGCCACCGGCGTGAGTACCTTCCCGGGGACAGAGCGGCCGGGGAGGGCAATGTTCCTATCCCGGGGGTGGGTGGTGCAGAAACCGCGGCAACTGATTTGTCAGGAGAGAGGGGCCCGGCTCATTCTGATTACTACATCAGAATTCACTCCATCACAAATCATAGCTTTGCACCGTTCACTGCTTCATAACTGATTCATAGCCTCACTGAACTTGCAAATCACAACTTTACTGATTGCTTCATAACTTTAAATGTACAATTTTACTCCTTACTGCTCCACAACACCATGTGTCAGAACTTTATTATGCCTTTTGGTGACTTCATCGCTATCAAAATTCTTTTTTGTTCCCAATTAAGGGGCATTTTAATCATCCTTATTAGTGTCACAAGTCGGCTTGCATTAACGCTCCGAAGACGTTACTGTGAAAATCTCCTCGTCGCCACACTCCCGCCGGCGCCTGTTCGGGTACATGGAGGGAAAATTCAGAATGTCCAAATCACCCAACAAGCACGTCTTTTAGGGCATCACGGCGCCGAGGTCCCGGGTTCAATCCCGTCCCCTCCATGTGGAGTTTGAATATTCTCCCCGTGTCTGCGTGGGTTTCACCCCCACAAGCCAAAGATGTGCAGGTTAGGTGGATTGGTCATGCTAAATTGCCCCTTAATTGGAAAAAATTAATTGGGTACTCTAAATTTATAAAATACAGTAATGATAATTGGGGGGGGGGGGAGGTGGGATCGGGGTATTGACCTTGTTGATCAGCCATGATCATTCGGCCCTTCGAGCCTGCTCCGCCATTCATTATGATCATGGCAGATCATCCAACCTGATCCTGCCTTCCCCCATAACCTTTGATCCCCTTCGCCCCAAGTGCTATATCGAACTGCTTCTTGAAAGCATTTTGCCCTCAATTACTTTCTGTGGTAGTGAATTCCATAGGCTCACCACTCTGTGGGTGAAGAAATTTCTCCTCATCTCAGTCCTAAATGGTCCACCCTGAATACTCAGACTGTGACCCCTGATTCTGGACACCTCCACCATCGGGAAAATCCTTCTTGCATCTACCCTACCTAGTACTGTTAGAAATTCATAGGTTACTTTGGGACCCCCCCTGCCCCATTCTTCTGAATTACAGCCAAGACAATCCTAACCAACTCAATTCTTCCTCATAGAGAGAGAGAGAGAGTGGTTAATAACGCATATAGGATCCTGGGCTTTATAAATAGGGGCATGGAGCACAAAGACACGCCAGTTACGATAAACCTGCAAAAATTACTGGTTCAGCCTCAACTGGAATATTGCATTGAGTTCTGGGCACCACACTTTAAGAAGGCATTAGAGAGGGTGTAAAAAGGATTCACAAGAAAAGCTCCCGGGATGAGGAACTTCAGTTATTATTGAAAGATTGAAGAAGCTGGGGCTGTTCTACTTGGAGAAGAAGAGGAAGTTGAGAGGAGATTTGATTGAGGTAGTCAAATTCATGAGTGATGTAAGCATAGTAGACGGGGAGAGACTGTTCCCATTGCTGGGAGGATGGCGAACCAGAGGACAGAGATTTACGGTGATTGGCTAAAAGAACAATGGTGATAGGCGGAAATGTTTTTTCATCGAACAAGCCCAAAGATGTGCAGGTTAGGTGGATTGGCCATTCTAAAGTAGCCCCTTAGTGTCCAGAAATGTGTCGGTTGGGTGGGGGTACGGGGATAGGGCCTGGGTAGGGTGCTCTTTCAGAGGGTCAGTGCTGACTCGATGGGCTGAATGGCCTTCTGCACTGTAGGAATTCTATGGAGTGGTTGGGATCTGGAACACACTGCCTGAGAGTGTGGTGGAGGCAGATTCAGCGGTGGCATTTAAAAGGGAATTGGATCATTATGTGAAGAGATAGTTACAGGTCTATACGGGAAAGGCAGGTGAGTGGCACTCGATGAATTACTCTTGTAGGTGGCTGGCATGGACATAATGGGCCGAATGGCTTCTTGTGTTGTAACCATTCTATGATTCTTGTAGAATGAGATGTAACTGCGCTTTCAAGAATGTTCATAATTACAACGGACAATCTCACTAGCCAAATGTCAAATTTCTCCATTGGAATAAAAACATTCCAGATTTTAAAAATAATTTTTTGAAACAAATTGGTTATTATTTCCGCATCTATCTTAGTCCCGTGTAAATGTCCCAATCTTTATTTCGCTGTCTGTAAAATAGACAGAAGTGAAGGATAATCACTTTTAACTTCCTGACTTCTTGTCGGTGAGAATACGTCAATGTGATTGGCCGCTTACCCTTCTTGATGACATAGCTGTTGGTAGATGCCCAGTGATCGCCTTAACTTGACGCTACATTCAAATGGGCATCAGGAATGGGGACATCCACGGAGCCCGATTGCCCGGGCTTTGTGGGCAGCTTTATTTGGGGTCAGCCAGCGGATGCCATCATTTCGCTGCTGACTAGAAAATCTGGGCCATTATCTGGTATTGTATCTACCTCGCTGCTGTTTATGGGGCCTATAAATGCGCAAATGTTGCCCTATTATGTATTTTCTTTTATTCCCTTTTCTTCTCACGTACTTAATGATCTGTTGAGCTGCTCGCAGAAAAATACTTTTCACTGTACCTCGGTACACGTGACAATAAACAAATCCAATCCAATCCAAATTGGCTGCTGTGCTGTCCTTGACTCCAAATCAACATATAAAACAAAATTAATTCAAATTTTACTGTATTACTTCAGTGGCTGGAAACACCCTTTTGGGGAGTCCTGAAGATGTGAGTGGGGCTGTATAAATGTATTGTTTGTTTCTTGATTTGCTTCACATATATTAATTTTCTCTGTTTATCACATCGGAGAAGTATTCAGGATGATGTTAAAATCAGGATTAT
Source organism: Scyliorhinus torazame (assembly GCF_047496885.1). Taxonomy (NCBI): domain Eukaryota; kingdom Metazoa; phylum Chordata; class Chondrichthyes; order Carcharhiniformes; family Scyliorhinidae; genus Scyliorhinus; species Scyliorhinus torazame. Next base: position 22,766,820 of record NC_092731.1, on the reverse strand, counting down.
CCACAAATCTATTTAACACTTGGAGCTCTGGTTATCTGTTCCAGTTTTGTACCTTGATCATTCATTCCTTTTTGAGTGACTTTTACCTGCTATGATTTAAGAGTTGTTATGAGCCTAGATCAAATCACTAAGCTGTTGGCAAGAGGGCAGCATGGTGGAGCAGTGGATTAGCCCTGCTGCCTCACGGGGCCGAGGTCCCAGGTTCGATCCCGGCCCTGGGTCACTGTCCGTGTGGAGTTTGCATATTCTCCCTGTGTCTGCGTGGGTTTCACCCCCACAACTCAAAGATGTGCAGGCTAGGTGGATTGGCCACGCTAAATTGCCCCTTAATTGGGAAAAATGAATTGGGCGCTCTAAATTTATTTTTTAAAAGTTGTTGGAAAGATCCTGTTAGGGACCAATAACATTTTGTTTAAAATAGACAAAGGTTGAGATAATAGCTCAGTGAATGAAGCAACAAGATTCCAAGGGCTTTCAACAATTTGCAATGTCTAACTCATACTCCCTACATTCAGGTTAATAAGGGACATGTGAATTAACAAGCCAACTGCAGTCAAAAACACCACAATACACAAATGCAGATGCAACCAAGGCAGAATCCATGGATTTCTCAAAGACCCACCCAGACGCCACTAACATTGTGAGTCAACCAATTTCACTGGATCTTTGACTCTCTCACAAGGAATTCCAGTCTTCACCTTCGAAGATCTAATCTTGGAATTCTCTCCAAATATCACTGCAACTCGGCTGACATTACAATGGCCCACTTCACAGAGCTTAAATCACGTCCCCTGAGATTCCGTTCCCTGGATTCCTGAGCTTGCACTCACTCACAAGGACAGTTTCAAATCTTCAGCCATGCCGAGCAGAACACGAGTGCTACAAACGGGCAACCTTGACCGAATGGCCCAAACCTGTCTTCTTGGATCTTCAGGAGTTATTCTGAGCCCCCTTCGCATACCAGGGCTTCCTTTAAGACCCCTTCACTTAAATGTCTGCTGCCCACAGCTCTTCTCCCATTTGGAGCCCGTTTATCTGCTCCTCTCTTTTTAACTGAACTGGGATCTCATCCCGTCCCTGCCCCCTCTCCGGGACTCTTCGTTTGGGATCTCTTCCTGTGCCCTCACCCGTTTGCAGCTTCCCCTCTCCCTGGGCCTTCCGTGGTGGTCCGCTCTCGGTCACCTGATCTGGGTTTCCGCGCCTTTTAAGTTTCCCATTTTGCGCAGACACACTGTGCCTGTTCTGGACCTAAAGAATTTGCGCTGCAGAAATATGTGTGCAGCCTGTTCCCGGCCTGCGCACGTGGGAACAGGTCAGAGGTCCGTGCAAAGTTGCTTTTCCTGACCTCTGGTCTCAACGTTGAGATAAGTTTGGCTTTCATAACAGAGTGTGACCCTATTTGTTGTGTCTGACAAGTCACTATGTTTAAATGAGTTTGCTCTTTCAATCTATTCTGGAAGAAAGAATTTGCCACTATATAGCACTTTTTGATCTCGGGATGTTCTGAAACACTTACAGACCATGAAGTATTATTGAAGTGTAGTCACTTGTAATCCTGGAACCTTGGCAGCCAAATTGCAATGTGGTAATGACCAGATAATAATCTTTATTATTGTCACAAGTAGGCTTACATTAACACTCAATGAAGTTACTGTGAAAATCCCTGAGTTGCCACATTCCGGCGCCTGTTCGGGTACACAGAGGGAGAATTCAGAATGCCCAATTCACCTAACAAGCACGTCTTTCGGGACTTGTGGGAGGAAACCGGAGCACCCGGGGGAAACCCACGCAGACTTGGGAAGAAAATGCAGACTCCGCACAGACAGTGGCCCAAGCCGGGAATTGGACCTGGGACCCTGGCGTTGTGAAGCACAGTGCTAACCACTGTGCTACCGTGCCACCCCAGACAGATAGATCATCTGTCTTTTATCATGTTGGTTGTGGGATAAATATAAGCCACGAGATGGGGAGAATTCTCCTGCCCCTCTTCAGAATAGTGCAGCAGAATCTTTTGTATCCACCTGAAGGGGCAGATAGTGCCTCAGTTCAGTATTTCATCTGAAAAGCAACATTCCTGACCGTGCAGCACTCCCTCAGTACAGTACCGGGGTGTCAGCCTGGTTTTTCATTTTGCACTGGGGCTGACTCCATAGTTTGTTGACTTGAATGTTGCAGCGTTACTGGCTGATCCAAGGTGACATTCAGAAAAGGGGCTGGAGGGACCAGGAATAATCCTAACCTTGAGCAAGGGCAGAGCAGTTAGTGCGACCTCCGATTACCAGGTACAAATCCATCTCTGATCAGTTGGCACAGATTGAAATCCTGTTGCCTTGAATAGTTTTGGCAGTTTTTGATTCACGTGAAGTGACGGTGTCAGCAGCTCTGATGCAAACTGCTGGTATTATTGAGTTTATATGCACGGATTCATCGGTTTTCTTTTGCCCGCTACTTCTATCCACCTCTCTTTGGAGGGCTGCGTTTGATTCTACATACCCGACAAGCTCGCCGTATCTCAGACATGGACACTCTGTGGTGTGTATTTGATTTGATTTATTGTCACCATGTACTGAAGTACAGTGAAAAGTATTTTTCCGCGGCCGAGGAAACATACACAGTACGCACATAGTAGACAAAAAGAACTGACAAAGTACATTGACCAATGGTACATTGACAAACAGTGATTGGTTACAGTGCGGAACAAGGGGCCAAACAAAGCAAATACATGAGCAAGAGCAGCATAGGGCGTCGTGAATAGTGTTCTTACAGGGAACAGATCAGTCTGAGGGGGAGTCGTTGAGGAGTCTTGTAGCTGTGGGGAAGAAGCTGTTCCTGTGTCTGGATGTGCGGGCCTTTAGACTTCTGTATATTCTGCCTGATGGAAGGGTCTGGAAGACAGCAATGCCTGGGTGGGAGGGGTCTCCGATAAAGCTTCCTGAGGCAGCGGGAAGTGTATACAGAATCAATGTGGGGGTGGCAAGCTTGTGTCGGCTATTTAGTCCATCGGGAGGAGTAGTTAATGACAGTAAGAAATGTTTTATCTTGGAGACGAACCGAATGTGCTGCCATGAACAAGATGGAAAAGGTGAGACCATCAAGGGCTGTTTGCGGTATTGTCTATGGATAGTACATGTTGGACAATTAGAGATCATGTCTGCAATGGAGTTCGAAACAAAAGGCCACCAGATGGAGCTGTGGGCTCCTGCCTGGAAATGCCCAGATGCCCCTGGTATAAGTGTCGGAGAATGTCCAGCCTAAAGATCCTGGGAATAAGAACACGGTCGCAATAGACCAGCAGGTCATCCATAAGGGTAACATGATGGAGTTGTTTGAAAGCATTGCTTTGCAGTGCAATTAGTGGGAACATGTGCAGGCCAGCCAATGATGCAATAATACCAAATTTGCGTCCATTTAGCATCGACTTTTCGAGTTGAATGGATTTCTTCCCATTCTTGAGCATTTGCTGGGGAATAGGGTCTACATCCACAACAAAGGAGATATCATTCTGTGCAGGCTCCTGCACAGGGATGCAAGATACAGCATCAGCTGTGGTCTGAAGTTTGCCCTGACCCTGAGGTGTAATTGGAACCTTTGGATTTGGGGTGGCACCAAATATTGAGGAAGGCTATGAGGAGGGCTAATGATGCCATCTGTATGGTGAATTTGAGTTTGGGGATATGATCGGCAAACATCTTCCAAGCCCCTCTTTCCAGATTACATACACTGCTGCCCGGCATCAATTCGTGCCCGTGATGGCTAGTAGACTGGCTGCTCTGTGCCATCACACTGGATTTGAAGTGAAATGGATCCTGAGCCAGTGGAGGAGGTGTTGGCTGCAACAAGAGTGGCAGATTCCAGGTGGTAGTGGGCCAGGGTTTGGTTAGACTGGAGTTTGTACCTGCTTGTATCAAAGGCCCGTTGTTGGTATGTGTCCCAATACCAAGCTTGCTTCTCTTTTGAGAACTGTCTCAGGGGTTTGCTGATGTGCGTCAGACTGGGCAGATGCTTGCCCAGCTGTTTAACTATTCCTGTAAAACGTTGGGAGTTCTGGGGGACGGCATGTGGCGCAGTGGTTAGCACTGGGACTGCGGCGCTGAGGACCCAGGTTCGAATCCTGGTCCTGGGTCACCATCCGTGTGGGGTTTGCACATTCTCTCCAAGTCTCCACAACCCAAAGATGTGCAGGGTAGGCAGATTGGGGCCATGCTAAATTGCCCTTAATTGGAGGAAAAAAAAAATTGGATACTCTTAAAAAAAATTTTAAATGTTGGAGTTCGATCACAAGAAGGGATGGTGGAAAATTCCTGATGGCTGCTGTCTAATGGGGGTCTGCTTTGACGCCTGAGACATCAACAATGTGACACAGGTCTGTCAAAGCCACAGGACCTCTCGTATTCTAGTGCCGATCTGTTCACCGGGACACTTGCTCCAGTCAATTGATAGACACGGCAACTTTATCTTTAAATCAAATCACATCTTTATTAGGAAAAATGTCAAAAAAAGTCTTAATGCCTGCTGCAAGACTGAATTTCTTACGCTGCATCGCACACGCAATGCTTCTATTCCCCTCTTAAGTCTACCACTATAAGTTTGCGAGCATAGATTTTAACTGCTAATACTTATCTAATGGACTTGTCGGGGGTGTCACTACCTGCTCACGTTGACCAAGCATAAGTGGGGACCAGACTCCATCTTCAAGCTGCAGCCTTCTTCCTTCTGTGATGTTCCTCGAAGCCACGCTGATTAAATCTTTTTGTCTCTTATACAGATCTTGCTGGCACTGACCTCGTGCTTCCAGTCACGTGCTCACAGAGTAACACTAATCACAATCACTGTCCTTGAGTCACAAATGTTCCAAGAATAGTAACTCACCCAGGGGCCGTATTTCTTCTCAGGAGCACACCACACAGGGGTCTGTGCCCAAATTAGTTTATTGCAGGATGCCTGACCTGAGGACCAGTTGTCCAGGAGTACTTTAGTACCTCCTTCCCTCTTCCTGTCCCTTTAATTGATTAGGATACGTTACTATCAGGGGCACGTGTTGCTTTCCATCCTGCTAATGCATCATGGTTAGTCTTTCCCTTGATGACATTTATTGTCTAGCATCCTGCTGGCTCTTTATGGCCAGTCGGAAATTTGTGGTAAATCACATGGGTCACGTGCAGATTGTGTAAATGACATACTCACAGCCCAAAACGTCATGCATTCTGCTGACCATATTCCTGAAGTTAAAATCTCTTGGTTAGCCACATTTCCCATCAGGCCATGGTAGTGTCCTTTCTTTGCTTGGCCATTTTGGATCGGGCTGTAAATGGCCAGCGACACATGGTGATGGAACCGTAGCTGAGAATGTCATTCCTGTAACAGATGACGCCTTCAAAGGCTCTCGCCTGTCAGTGCGCTGGAAGGTGTCTGGTGCAGAGGCGATTAAAACAGTATCTTCCAAATGGGAGGGATGACCATGGTTTAAAAAAAAAAAGTTTGCCGTCACAGTGGCGCAGTGGTTAGCACTGCTGCCTCACGGCGTTGAGGACCCGGGGTTTGATCCCGGCCCTGGGTCACTGTCCGCGTAGTGTTTGCACTTTCTCCCTGTGTTTGCGTGGATGTCACCCCCACAACCCAAATTGTGGATTGGCCACGCTAAATTGCCCCTTAATTTGAAAAAGAACTGGGTACTCTAAATTTATTAAAAAGAACAGTTTGGACCTTTAAAACCATTGGAAGCGGCCACAGGCCATGTTGGTATCTAACATCGTGAAGACTGAGCTCCTCACGATTTCCGGTTAACATACAAACAAGGATCAGGAGGAAGACTTTCAGCCCCTTGAGTCTGCTCTGCCATTTAATAAGATCATGGCTGATATAAACTCAAATCTCTACCCCCCCCCCTCCTTGCTTACCAAGAAACTTATCCACCTCTGCCTTTAAAATATTTTTAAAAAACAGCTTTCACCCCTTTTTGTCAAGAAGAGAGTTCCGGATCTCCGTTTTAAGTAGGCGACCCCTTATTTGTAAACAGTGCCCCTGAGTTCTAGATTCTCCCACAAGAGGAAACATCCTCTCCACATCCACCTTGTCGAGACACCTCGAGATCTTAAACGTTCCAATCAAGTCACCTCTTACTCTTCTAAACTCCAGCGGATACAAGCCTAACCTGTTCAACCTTTCTTTATAGGACAACCCACCCACTCCAGGTGCTAGTCTGGTAAACCCTTTCTGAACCGTTGCCAACGTATTTAATCCTTCCTTTAAGTAAGGTGCCCAATATGTACACAGAATGTACAGCAGATACCATGGGGTGAATTTCTAAAGGGGAGGCGGGAGGAGAGGGCTTTGGGTGTATATGTACATGGGTCATTGAAGGTGACAGGACAGTTAATAACACATGTAAATATCCTGGACTTTATTAGAAGAGGAATAGAATACAAAAAGCAGGGAGGTTATGTTAAACTTCTGTAAAACACTGGTTCCTGTTCAGCTTTTAAAAATATTCATTCTTGGGATGTGGGCGTCGCTGGGCTGGGCCAGCATTTGTGGGCCATTCCCAATTGCCTTTGAGCTCAGTGGCTTGCTAGCCCATTTCAGTGGTGGTGGTGGTGGTGGGGGGGGGGGGGGGGGGGGGGGGAGAGAGAGTTAAAAGTCAACCGCATCGCTGTGTGGGTCTGGAGTCGCACGTAGGCCAGACCAGGTAAGGACGGCAGATTTCCTTCCCTGAAGGACATGAGTGAACCAGATGGGTTTTATGACAATCGGCAATGGGTTCATGGTCATCGTTAGACTTTTAATTCCTGATTTTTTAAAATTGAATTCAAATGTCACTATCTGCAGTGGTGGGATTCAAACCCGGGACCCCAGAGCATTACGCTGCGTCTCTGGATTACGAGTCCAGTGACAATACCACACTACATCACCGCCTCCCCTCCATCAAGCCTGCTCCAGCTTCCGAAAGAGCAACCTACCCTGTTCCACGGTCCCCTGGAGTAGTGCATCGAGTTCTGGGTGCCGCAGTTTAGGAGAAAAGGTGATGGTATGAAGAGAATGCAGAAAAGATTGAGAATGGTTCCAGGGAACTTCAGTTAAGATAGTTTGGAGAAGTTGGAACTTTTTCCTTGTGGAAGAGAAGCTTGAGAGGAGGTTGGGTAGAGGTGTTCAAAATCATGAGGGGGTCTGGAGAGAATAAGCGGGGAGAAACTGTTCCCATTGGTGGAAGGATCGAGGACCAGAGGACACAGGTTGAAGCAATAGAAACCTGAGGAGAAACGTTTCATAGAATCGTAGAATCCCTGCAGTGCAGAAGAAGGCCATTCAGCCCATTGATTCAGCATGGACCCTCTGAATGAGCACTCTATCCAGCCCCACTCCCCCATCCTATCCCTGTAACCTCGCCTCACCTAACCTTCACATCTTTGGACACTTTGGGGCAGTTTAGCACGGCCAATCCACCCATCCTGCACAGAGGAAACCCGGGGGAAATCCACGCAGACACACGGAGAAAGCGCAAACTCCGCACGGACAGTTGCCCGAGTCGTAATCTAATCCTGGTCCCTGACGCTGAGAGGCAGCAGTGCTAACCACTGTGCGACCATGCCGCCCACAGAATTAAGTGTTTCGGATCTGAACTTCATGGCCTTAAGTGTTATGGAGGCAAATTCAATCGAGGCATCCAAGTGGGAATTGGATCATTATCTGATAAGGAACAATGTTATGATGAGGGGAAGGTGGGAGCTGTTAGCACAGTGTTGTCACTGGACTAATAGTGCAGAGATGCAGGGTGATGCTCTGTGGACCCGGGTTCGAATCCCACCACGGCAGATGGTGAAATTTGAATTCAATTAAAATCTGTTTTTTAAACAAGTCTAACGATGACCATGAAACCATTGCCGATTGTGGCCAAAACCCACCTGGTTCACTAATGTCCTTTAGGGAAGGAAATCTGCTGTCCTTACCCTGTCTGGCCTACATGTGATTCCAGACTCTCAGCAATGTGATTGACTCTTAAAATGCCCCCTGAAATGGTCGAGCGAGCTACTCAATTCAAGGATAAGTAGGGATGGGTCACAAATTCTGGCCTTGCCAGTGACCCCCAAGTCTCATGAAATAATATTTTTAAATTCCTGTCCATTCGGTGATAAATCTTACTACTTGCTTCGAGACTCACCAGCTTCTCTTCTGTTGTCACTTATGTGCAGGCAGGTTAATTGAAAAGCTTTTCAAACACCTTAAAAGCACTCCTCCCAGTCTGCCTCACAGTGATCCTGAACCTGCTTCACGCTCCTCCCGGTTATTCCACGTGTGGAGGTTTACTCTGCGTCTCTAAACATACCGGCCGGGATTCTCCACTGCCATTCCGCCCAGCTACCGCTGCTGGTGAGGACAGGTCATTTGGCGCTCGGCCAAACTGCAGCAGGACCGGAGGATCCTGCTGCTCTAACCTGATGGAGAATCCCACCCACTGTCCCACTTCCTCTGACTACTAAATGTTACACGTTTTTGAATGTAATCTTTCGTATGTAAACGTATTTATTTGCAATCATTTATTTTGCCCCAGTAAGTCTGCTATGGTTATCCATCAGTGCGTATGACAGTCTTCTCCTCCCCCCTCTCTGTCTCCAGCATGCAGTTCACCAGCAGCAGTTCACGTCCCTGGATGAGAAGCCCCAGTTCCCAGGCGCCTCCGCAGAGTTTGTGGACAGGCTGGAGTTCATTCAGCCCAACGTCATATCTGGTATCCCCATCTATCGGGTAATGGACCGACAAGGGCAGATCATGAACCCAGACGAAGACCCTAAGGTATGCTGTCGCAGTGCACGCTGTGTGGGATCAAAGCTTAATGGCTGCTATTTGGTGCTCTTCAGGGGCAAAAGGGTTTCTCGGTGTATGTTTACTTGGAACTGACCCGTGGGTAGCTGCACCACCTGGCGTTGGCACTGAACTGCCATGGGTGGGCAGCATCCATCAGGATTGTTGTGACTTGAGCTGTGAACTGATCTCAGGATGAAGTAAGTTATAATGTCTGTCGGCTTCGGCATTCCTGGGCTGAGGACGGGTCCCTGCCCCAGTAACACCTATTGGAAGAATGTGCACGTGCGAAGAGAAGCAGTTTGAGTTGCACCACTATGCCCGCTGTGGTTAAATAGCAGCTTAGTGCAAACTCGCTGCAGGCTCTCGCATGGAAAATGGCCACTTTGGTGAGGTATCAGAGGGTTGGACGCACAGAGGAACCATAAAGGAAAGAGGAAAGACAGTCGCATGGAGATTATTAAGTCACCTCATTCTAGTTCCAATGGTCAGGGTTTGGTGCCCTGGCTGGATTCTAATGCCACTGCTTGAATTTTTTCATTCAGATAGTGCAGCTTGCCAGTCTTGCTCGGATATTACTCTGCACACTTGAAGCCCCAATTAATGCTTTGAAATGAATGATTTATTGCACTGGGAAGTGGCATCTGGCCACTAGATGGCACAAGTGTCTTGGTCTATGGTCTGATGTACCCCACGGCCAAAATGTCATGGCCACCCTCCCCAAACATTGGATTTGAAAATATTGAATAAAGTGATCCCCCATTTTCCCAGTCGATTTGATGCAGTTATCCATAAATACGTATTGGCCTAGATCTCCTGGCTAGCATAGTTTGGTTCAAGGGGTAGTTGGGTTGGGCAGTGGGTGGTTGGGTGAGGAGATGGTTGGGGTCGGATCAGGGCCAATCCACCTGACCCGCACATCTTTGGACTGTGGGAGGAAACCGGACCACCCGGAGGAAACCCACGCGCACACGGGGAGAACGTGCAGACTCCGCACAGACACTGACCCAAGCCAAGACTCAAACCTGGGACCCTGGAGCTGTGAAGCAACAGTGCTAACCACTGTGTTGTTTGTGGTGTTCAGTTGCGCTGGTTAATCACTAAATTACATCAAGAGTTTAAACCTTGTAACAATTCCAAGTAAGGCCCAAGTGTCTGACTCTGAGGTCAGTGCCGCAGAATTTAACGGAGTGTTCCAGGCCAAGCATCGGAAGTTAAAATTTCCTGGGCAATTGAAGCATCCGGGCGCACAACACAGAATTTTTTTTTTTTAATTCTTTTTTTTTTGAGTGTGGGATTTACTCACTCTCTGACACCGCGTGTGAGTGTGGGATTTACTCACTCTCTGATACAGTGTGTGAGTGTGGGATTTACTCACTCTCTGATATAGTGTGTGAGTGTGGGATTTACTCACTCTCTGATACAGTGTGTGAGTATGGGATTTACTCACTCTCTGATACAGTGTGTGAGTATGGGATTTATTCACTCTCTGATACAGTGTGTGAGTGTGGGATTTACTCACTCTCTGATACAGTGTGTGAGTGTGGGATTTACTCACTCTCTGATACAGTGTGCGAGTGTGGGATTTACTCACTCTCTGATACAGTTTGTGAGTGTGGGATTCACTCACTCTCTGATACAGTGTGTGAGTGTGGGATTTACTCACTCTCTGATACAGTGTGTGAGTGTGGGATTTACTCACTCTCTGATACAGTGTGAGAGTGTCGGATTTACTCACTCTCTGATACAGTTTGTGAGTGTGGGATTTACTCACTCTGATACAGTGTGAGAGTGTGGGATTTACTCACTCTCTGATACAGTTTGTGAGTGTGGGATTCACTCACTCTCTGATACAGTGTGTGAGTGTGGGATTTACTCACTCTCTGATACAGTGTGTGAGTGTGGGATTTACTCACTCTCTGATACAGTGTGTGAGTGTGGGATTTACTCACTCTCTGATACAGTGTGTGAGTGTGGGATTTACTCACTCTCTGATACAGTGTGCGAGTGTGAGATTTACTCACTCTCTGATACAGTTTGTGAGTGTGGGATTTACTCACTCTCTGATACAGTTTGTGAGTGTGGGATTCACTCACTCTCTGATACAGTGTGTGAGTGTGGGATTTACTCACTCTCTGATACAGTGTGTGAGTGTGGGATTTACTCACTCTCTGATACAGTGTGAGAGTGTCGGATTTACTCACTCTCTGATACAGTTTGTGAGTGTGGGATTTACTCACTCTGATACAGTGTGAGAGTGTGGGATTTACTCACTCTCTGATACAGTTTGTGAGTGTGGGATTCACTCACTCTCTGATACAGTGTGTGAGTGTGGGATTTACTCACTCTCTGATACAGTGTGAGAGTGTGGGATTTACTCACTCTCTGACACCGCGTGTGAGTGTGGGATTTACTCACTCTCTGATACAGTGTGTGAGTGTGGGATTTACTCACTCTCTGATACAGTGTGTGAGTGTGGGATTTACTCACTCTGATACAGTGTGTGAGTGTGGGATTTACTCACTCTCTGATACAGTGTGTGAGTGTGGGATATACTCACTCTCTGATACAGTGTGAGAGTGTGGGATTTACTCACTCTCTGACACCGCGTGTGAGTGTGGGATTTACTCACTCTCTGACACCGCGTGTGAGTGTGGGATTTACTCACTCTCTGATACAGTGTGTGAGTGTGGGATTTACTCACTCTCTGATACAGTGTGTGAGTGTGGGATTTACTCACTCTCTGATACAGTGTGTGAGTGTGGGATTTACTCACTCTCTGATACAGTGTGTGAGTGTGGGATTTACTCACTCTCTGATACAGTGTGAGAGTGTCGGATTTACTCACTCTCTGATACAGTTTGTGAGTGTGGGATTTACTCACTCTGATACAGTGTGAGAGTGTGGGATTTACTCACTCTCTGATACAGTTTGTGAGTGTGGGATTCACTCACTCTCTGATACAGTGTGTGAGTGTGGGATTTACTCACTCTCTGATACAGTGTGAGAGTGTGGGATTTACTCACTCTCTGACACCGCGTGTGAGTGTGGGATTTACTCACTCTCTGATACAGTGTGTGAGTGTGGGATTTACTCACTCTCTGATACAGTGTGTGAGTGTGGGATTTACTCACTCTGATACAGTGTGTGAGTGTGGGATTTACTCACTCTCTGATACAGTGTGTGAGTGTGGGATATACTCACTCTCTGATACAGTGTGAGAGTGTGGGATTTACTCACTCTCTGACACCGCGTGTGAGTGTGGGATTTACTCACTCTCTGACACCGCGTGTGAGTGTGGGATTTACTCACTCTCTGATACAGTGTGTGAGTGTGGGATTTACTCACTCTCTGATACAGTGTGTGAGTGTGGGATTTACTCACTCTCTGATACAGTGTGTGAGTGTGGGATTTACTCACTCTCTGATACAGTGTGTGAGTGTGGGATATACTCACTCTCTGATACAGTGTGTGAGTGTGGGATTTACTCACTCTCTGATACAGTGTGTGAGTGTGGGATTTACTCACTCTCAGATACAGTGTGAGAGTGTGGGATTTACTCACTCTCTGATACAGTTTGTGAGTGTGGGATTTACTCACTCTCTGATACAGTTTGTGAGTGTGGGATTCACTCACTCTCTGATACAGTGTGTGAGTGTGGGATTCACTCACTCTGTGATACAGTGTGGGATTTACTCACTCTCTGATACAGTGTGTGAGTGTGGGATTTACTCACTCTCTGATACAGTGTGTGAGTGTGGGATTTACTCACTCTCTGATACAGTGTGTGAGTGTGGGATTTACTCACTCTCTGATACAGTGTGTGAGTGTGGGATTTACTCACTCTCTGATATAGTGTGTGAGTGTGGGATTTACTCACTCTCTGATACAGTGTGTGAGTATGGGATTTACTCACTCTCTGATACAGTGTGTGAGTATGGGATTTATTCACTCTCTGATACAGTGTGTGAGTGTGGGATTTACTCACTCTCTGATACAGTGTGTGAGTGTGGGATTTACTCACTCTCTGATATAGTGTGTGAGTGTGGGATTTACTCACTCTCTGATACAGTGTGTGAGTATGGGATTTACTCACTCTCTGATACAGTGTGTGAGTATGGGATTTATTCACTCTCTGATACAGTGTGTGAGTGTGGGATTTACTCACTCTCTGATACAGTGTGTGAGTGTGGGATTTACTCACTCTCTGATACAGTGTGCGAGTGTGGGATTTACTCACTCTCTGATACAGTTTGTGAGTGTGGGATTCACTCACTCTCTGATACAGTGTGTGAGTGTGGGATTTACTCACTCTCTGATACAGTGTGTGAGTGTGGGATTTACTCACTCTCTGATACAGTGTGAGAGTGTCGGATTTACTCACTCTCTGATACAGTTTGTGAGTGTGGGATTTACTCACTCTGATACAGTGTGAGAGTGTGGGATTTACTCACTCTCTGATACAGTTTGTGAGTGTGGGATTCACTCACTCTCTGATACAGTGTGTGAGTGTGGGATTTACTCACTCTCTGATACAGTGTGTGAGTGTGGGATTTACTCACTCTCTGATACAGTGTGTGAGTGTGGGATTTACTCACTCTCTGATACAGTGTGTGAGTGTGGGATTTACTCACTCTCTGATACAGTGTGCGAGTGTGAGATTTACTCACTCTCTGATACAGTTTGTGAGTGTGGGATTTACTCACTCTCTGATACAGTTTGTGAGTGTGGGATTCACTCACTCTCTGATACAGTGTGTGAGTGTGGGATTTACTCACTCTCTGATACAGTGTGTGAGTGTGGGATTTACTCACTCTCTGATACAGTGTGAGAGTGTCGGATTTACTCACTCTCTGATACAGTTTGTGAGTGTGGGATTTACTCACTCTGATACAGTGTGAGAGTGTGGGATTTACTCACTCTCTGATACAGTTTGTGAGTGTGGGATTCACTCACTCTCTGATACAGTGTGTGAGTGTGGGATTTACTCACTCTCTGATACAGTGTGAGAGTGTGGGATTTACTCACTCTCTGACACCGCGTGTGAGTGTGGGATTTACTCACTCTCTGATACAGTGTGTGAGTGTGGGATTTACTCACTCTCTGATACAGTGTGTGAGTGTGGGATTTACTCACTCTGATACAGTGTGTGAGTGTGGGATTTACTCACTCTCTGATACAGTGTGTGAGTGTGGGATATACTCACTCTCTGATACAGTGTGAGAGTGTGGGATTTACTCACTCTCTGACACCGCGTGTGAGTGTGGGATTTACTCACTCTCTGACACCGCGTGTGAGTGTGGGATTTACTCACTCTCTGATACAGTGTGTGAGTGTGGGATTTACTCACTCTCTGATACAGTGTGTGAGTGTGGGATTTACTCACTCTCTGATACAGTGTGTGAGTGTGGGATTTACTCACTCTCTGATACAGTGTGTGAGTGTGGGATTTACTCACTCTCTGATACAGTGTGAGAGTGTCGGATTTACTCACTCTCTGATACAGTTTGTGAGTGTGGGATTTACTCACTCTGATACAGTGTGAGAGTGTGGGATTTACTCACTCTCTGATACAGTTTGTGAGTGTGGGATTCACTCACTCTCTGATACAGTGTGTGAGTGTGGGATTTACTCACTCTCTGATACAGTGTGAGAGTGTGGGATTTACTCACTCTCTGACACCGCGTGTGAGTGTGGGATTTACTCACTCTCTGATACAGTGTGTGAGTGTGGGATTTACTCACTCTCTGATACAGTGTGTGAGTGTGGGATTTACTCACTCTGATACAGTGTGTGAGTGTGGGATTTACTCACTCTCTGATACAGTGTGTGAGTGTGGGATATACTCACTCTCTGATACAGTGTGAGAGTGTGGGATTTACTCACTCTCTGACACCGCGTGTGAGTGTGGGATTTACTCACTCTCTGACACCGCGTGTGAGTGTGGGATTTACTCACTCTCTGATACAGTGTGTGAGTGTGGGATTTACTCACTCTCTGATACAGTGTGTGAGTGTGGGATTTACTCACTCTCTGATACAGTGTGTGAGTGTGGGATTTACTCACTCTCTGATACAGTGTGTGAGTGTGGGATATACTCACTCTCTGATACAGTGTGTGAGTGTGGGATTTACTCACTCTCTGATACAGTGTGTGAGTGTGGGATTTACTCACTCTCAGATACAGTGTGAGAGTGTGGGATTTACTCACTCTCTGATACAGTTTGTGAGTGTGGGATTTACTCACTCTCTGATACAGTTTGTGAGTGTGGGATTCACTCACTCTCTGATACAGTGTGTGAGTGTGGGATTCACTCACTCTGTGATACAGTGTGGGATTTACTCACTCTCTGATACAGTGTGTGAGTGTGGGATTTACTCACTCTCTGATACAGTGTGTGAGTGTGGGATTTACTCACTCTCTGATACAGTGTGTGAGTGTGGGATTTACTCACTCTCTGATACAGTTTGTGAGTGTGGGATTTACTCACTCTCTGATACAGTGTGTGAGTGTGGGATTTGCTCACTCTCGGATACAGTGTGTGAGTGTGGGATTTACTCACTCTCTGATACAGTGTGAGAGTGTGGGATTTACTCACTCTCTGATACAGTGTGTGAGTGTGGGATTTACTCACTCTCTGATACAGTGTGTGAGTGTGGGATTTACTCACGCTCTGATACAGTGTGTGTGTGAGTGTGTGATTTATTCACTCTCTGATACAGTGTGTGAGTGTGGGATTCACTCACTCTCTGATACAGTGTGTGAGTGTGGGATTTACTCACTCTCTGATACAGTTTGTGAGTGTGGGATTTACTCTCTCTGATACAGTGTGTGAGTGTGGGATTTACTCACTCTCTGATACAGTGTGTGACTGTGGGATTTACTCACTCTCTGATATAGTGTGTGAGTGTGGGATTTACTCGCTCTCTGATACAGTGTGTGAGTGTGGGATTTACTCACTCTCTGATACAGTTTGTGAGTGTGGGATTTACTCACTCTCTGATACAGTGTGTGAGTGTGGGATTTACTCACTCTCTGATACAGTGTGAGAGTGTCGGATTTACTCACTCTCTGATACAGTTTGTGAGTGTGGGATTTACTCTCTCTGATACAGTGTGTGAGTGTGGGATTTACTCACTCTCTGATACAGTGTGTGACTGTGGGATTTACTCACTCTCTGATATAGTGTGTGAGTGTGGGATTTACTCACTCTCTGATACAGTGTGTGAGTGTGGGATTTACTCACTCTCTGATACAGTGTGAGAGTGTCGGATTTACTCACTCTCTGATACAGTTTGTGAGTGTGGGATTTACTCACGCTCTGATACAGTGTGTGTGTGAGTGTGTGATTTATTCACTCTCTGATACAGTGTGTGAGTGTGGGATTCACTCACTCTCTGATACAGTGTGTGTGTGGTATTTACACACACTCACACACTGGAACTGAGAGTGAGTAAATCCCATACTCTCACAATATATCAGAGTGAGTAAATCCCACACTCACACACTGTATCACAGAGTGAGTGAATCCCACACTCACAGTGTGGGATTTACTCACTCTGATATAGTGTGTGAGTGTGGGATTTACTCACTCTCTGATACAGTGTGGGATTTACTCACTCTGATATGGTGTGTATCAGAGAGTGAGTAAATCCCACACTCACACACTGTATCAGAGAGTGAATAAATCATACACTCACACACTGGAACTGAGAGTATGATTTATTCACTCTCTGATACAGTGTGTGAGTGTGGGATTTACTCACTCTCTGATACACACTATATCAGAGTGAGTAAATCCCACACTGTATCAGAGAGTGAGTAAATCCCATACTCACACACTATATCAGAGTGAGTAAATCCCACACTCACACACTGTATCACAGAGTGAGTGAATCCCACACTCACACACTATATCAGAGTGAGTAAATCCCACACTGTATCAGAGAGTGAGTAAATCCCACACTCACACACTGTATCAGAGAGTGAATAAATCATACACTCACACACTGGAACTGAGAGTATGATTTATTCACTCTCTGATACAGTGTGTGAGTGTGGGATTTACTCACTCTCTGATAGAGTGTGGGATTTACTCACTCTGATACAGTGTGAGAGTGTGGGATTTACTCACTCTCTGATACAGTTTGTGAGTGTGGGATTCACTCACTCTCTGATACAGTGTGTGAGTGTGGGATTTACTCACTCTCTGATACAGTGTGTGAGTGTGGGATTTACTCACTCTCTGATACAGTGTGCGAGTTCACAACACAGAATTAAGACAAGATTTCATTGCCAGGACCCTATCACCACCTGTTGCCAGGCAGAGCACGGCCTTTTGGCCAATTCGTTGGCCATCAGCCAACCAGTCGATCCGAGTCCCTCCAATCTCTCAGGTGCCATAAAGTCTGAGTTCTGCTGTTTGAAAGCTACCACATTTTTTTTTTTTTTTTTTTTTTTTATAAATGTTTTATTGAAATTTTTTTCCCAAACAACAATTTTTCCCCTCTTACAAAGCAAACGCAACAATAACAATACAGAAATTTTAAACAATACACAAGTAACACAACCCCTTTATCTTTGACCTAAACTAAACCCCCCCTCCTCCCCCCCCCCCCCTCCCCCTGGGTTGCTGCTGCTGGTCATCTGTCTTCCCTCTAACGTTCCCCTAGGTAGTCGAGAAATGGCTGCCACCGCCTGGTGAACCCTTGAGCCGATCCTCTCAGGGCAAACTTTATCTGCTCCAGTTTAATGAACCCCGCCATATCATTTACCCAGGCCTCCAGTCCG
Source organism: Scyliorhinus torazame (assembly GCF_047496885.1). Classification (NCBI taxonomy): domain Eukaryota; kingdom Metazoa; phylum Chordata; class Chondrichthyes; order Carcharhiniformes; family Scyliorhinidae; genus Scyliorhinus; species Scyliorhinus torazame. Next base: position 22,749,234 of record NC_092731.1, on the reverse strand, counting down.
GGGGGTTTCGCCTCCTTCCACATGAGTAGGATCCTGCGCCGGGCTACTAGGGACGCAAAGGCCACAACGTCGGCCTCTTTCGCCTCCTGCACTCCCGACTCTTCCGCAACTCCAAATAGAGCTAACCCCCAGCCTGGTTTGACCCGGGCCTTCACCACCCGCGAAATCACTCCCGTCACTCCCTTCCAATACCCTTCCAGTGCCGGGCATGCCCAAAACATATGTGCGTGGTTTGCCGGGCTCCCGCCACACCTCCCACATTTGTCCTCCCCTCCAAAGAACCTGCTCAATCTTGCTCCCGTTATGTGTGCTCTATGTAGCACCTTAAATTGAATCAGGCTAAGCCTGGCGCATGAGGAAGAGGAATTTACCCTGCTTAGGGCATCAGCCCACATACCCTCCTCTATCTCCTCCCCTAGTTCTTCTTCCCACTTTCCTTTTAGTTCGCCCACCGACTCCTCCCCCTCTTCCCTCATCTCTCGGTAAATCTCTGACACCTTGCCCTCTCCGACCCACACCCCTGAAAGCACCCTGTCCTGTATCCCCTGTGTCGGGAGCAATGGAAATTCCCTCACCTGTTGTCTAGTAAATGCCCTCACCTGCATATATCTCAAGAAATTTCCCCGGGGCAACTTATACTTTTCCTCCAATGCTCCCAAGCTCGCAAAAGTCCCATCTATAAATAAATCTCCCACCCTCCTAATTCCCAACTGGAACCAGCTCTGAAATCCTCCATCCATTCTTCCTGGGGTGAACCTATGGTTGTTCCTGATTGGGGACCCCACCAGGGCTCCCCGCACCCCTCTCTGTCGCCTCCACTGTCCCCAGATATTCAATGTTGCCGCCACCACCGGGTTCGTGGTAAACTTTTTAGGTGAGATCGGTAGCGGCGCCGTCACCAGCGCCTCTAAACTCGTCCCTTTACAGGACTTTCTCTCCAGTCTTTCCCACGCCGCTCCCTCACCCTCCATCATCCATTTACGTATCATTGCCACATTGGCGGCCCAATAGTAATCGCCCAAGTTCGGTAGTGCCAATCCTCCTCTGTCCCTACTACGCTGAAGGAACCCCCTCCTTACTCTCGGAACTTTCCCTGCCCACACGAAGCTCGTGATGCTCCTGTCTATTTTATTGAAAAAGGTCTTAGTGATTAGTATAGGGAGACATTGAAATACAAATAAGAACCTCGGGAGGACCATCATCTTAATTGCTTGCACCCTGCCCGCCAGTGATAGAGGCTGCATGTCCCACCTCTTGAAGTCCTCCTCCATTTGTTCTACCAACCGTGTCAGATTAAGTCTGTGCAAGGTTCCCCAGCTCCTAGCGAGCTACCACATTTTTATAAACGTTTGAGTTGCTCACTTCCTCTGCTCGACTTAATGGAATGTGTCCATTGACCATCCATGGGTCAAAACTGATAATGGCAAAATAAAAGAAATGGGAAATAAGGGAATCGCCAGGAAGGACCGTACAATATTGATGTGAGGTGTTGTGCCACAGACCAGACGATCCCTGATCCCTACACCCAGCCCCAAAGGAAATTTCCAATCTCGGCCTGAGAGAAGTCATTTGTAGAATCAGAGTTTTACAGGACAGGAGACCATTCGGCCCATCGTGTCTACACCTAGCCAATCCGATTCCCCAACCCTGTCTCCGGAGTCCTCTAAATCCATCGCTTTTTAAAAATAAATTTAAAGTGCCCAATTCTTTTTTTTTCCAATTAAGGGGCAATTTAGCGTGGGGCCAATCCACCTACCCTGCACATCTTTAGGTCGTGGGGGTGAAACCCGCGCAGACAGGGGAGAAAGTACAAATTCCACACGGACAGTGATCCAGGGCCAGGATCGAACCTCGGCGCTGTGAGGCAGCAGTGCTAACCACTGCGCCAACGTGCTGCCCCTAAAGTCACCATTTTTAATATATATATGCAGCTCTCTTTTGAAACCTATGGAATTCGCCTCCACCACTTTCTCAGGCAGCACATTCCAAATTCCGACAACTCTCTGAGTAAAGAAGTTTCTCCTCATATCACTCCCAGCTCTCCTGTTGACCATCTTGAAATTGTGACCCGTAGTCACTGACTTACCAACTAGTGGAAAAAGAATATCCTTCTTTACCTTGTCAAAATTGTTCAAAATTTTGAACACTTCAATAATTCACCGCTTAATCTTCTCTGCTCTGAAGAGAAAAGGCCCAATTTCTCTAAGCTTTCTTTGTATATAAAATTCCTTATTCCTTGTATCATTCTAGTAAATCTCCTCTGCACTCTCTCTCGGACTTTAACATCCTTCCTTAAATAATTTCTCCTCGTCTCTGGTTTAAATCTGCTGCACCTTATCCTAAAACTATGACCTCTTGTTCCAGATTGCCCCACAAGAGGAAACATCCGCTCTACATCTACTTTGTCAATACCTTTTATCATCTTGTATAGATCAATTAGATCTCTCATTCTTCTAAACTCAAAAGAGTATACTAAACTGCTCAATCTCTCTTCATAAGGCAAACCCCATATCTCTGGAATCAATCTAGTGAACCTCCTCTGAACTGACTCTAATGCAATTACATCTTTCCTCAAATAAGGGGCCCAAAACTGTACACCGTGCTCCATGTGTGAGTAGGAGGAGGCCATTGTGTTCATCCAGTCTTTGTCCTTAGCCCCATTTTGTGTTCATTCAGGCCAGGATTCTCCACTGCGAGTGTGCCCCGCTACCGCTGCTAGCGAGGACGGAGAATTTGGCACTGAGCCAGATCGCCCAATCACGGTAGTGGGACCGGATAATCCCGCTGCCGTGAACAGATTAAGTGTGTTCCCCCCCGCCCCCTTCTCCTGCTCTTTCCCTGCAGCCCTGTATCAAATGTATGTGTTTTTTCAATGACTTTGCATCGACACAGTGCGTCTTGAAAACATTTTAGTCCCTTAGGCCTAGTTTAGTTGTGTCCGTTTCTTGTGTGGCAACCCCCTTTTCCCCCTGGAGGGGTCTGTGAACTCGCAACACTCTAATGTTATACCAGAGCTTGAATTGCTGTTCTTACTGTTGACCGTTCTGTTCACCAGCCTGTTTTCACTTGTCCCACTTGTTGTTTTTTCTCTCTTGTTCTTCCTGTAGTTGCCGAAGGAAATGGTACTGAAGTTCTATCAGAAAATGACGCTGCTGAATACAATGGACCGTATTTTATATGAGTCTCAGCGACAGGTAAAACATTGTGCGATCGTGAGAGGGGCCGGATGTTTACTCTGCCTTTGTCACTGAGGCACTAATTATGTTTACCTTGAATAGAATAATCTAGGCTGACTCTGGTGCACTACTGAGGGAAGGCTGCACTGTTGGAGGTCTCATCTTTAGGATGAGCAGTTAAACCAAAGCTCTGTCTACCCTCTCGGGGGGGGGGGGGGGGGGGGGGGGGTATAACTGACCCCATAATACGATCAGTCATTTTCAGCCTAACATGGGATATATCTACTTCCCATACTAGTTCTGGACAAAAGAGCACACAACTTAGCTTGCAGCTACTGGTCTTCATTCTCTGGCTTCTCGCTCTCCCCCTCTCTCTTTCTCTTTCTCTCTCTCTCTCTCTCTCTCTCTCTCTCTCACACTCACACACTCAACATCACTCACACTCTGGTCCTCGGCCTCGAGTTTCTTTCTCTCTCCATCGCGCTTTCTCAATCGTACACTTTCTCCCTCACAATCTCCCTTTCCCGCACGCACGCCCGCACACACACTCACTCTTTCTTTCATTTTCTCCCTCACACCAGGACTTCCCCCCTCTGCCTCTCCCTACTCCCACGCACATCCTCCTTTTCTAACTCCCAGGCACACCCTCTTCCTCCTTTTCTAACTCTCACGCACATTCGATTTCTACTTCTCTAACTCACACGCACACTGTTTTTCTCTACCACACACTTTCTCGCACACTTTCTCTAACTCTCGCTCTCACTCTCTCTCTCTCTCTCTCTCTCTCTCTCTCTCATTCTCTCACAGACACACATTCTCACTTTCTTTCACTCGCTCTCACCTGTGCTCTCCCTCTTGCTCTCTCCATCTCGCCCTATCGCGCTCTCGCCATTTCCCACCCTCTGTCGCCCTCTCCCATCCTCTCTCGCTCTCACTCTTTTTTAATATAAACTTAGAGTACCCAATTCAGTTTTTCCAATTACGGGACAATTTAGCGTGGCCAATCCATCTACCCGGCACATCTTTGGGTTGTGGGGTTGAAACCCACACAAACACGGGGAGAATGTGCAAACTCCACACGGACAGTGATCCAGAGACGGGATCGAACCTGGGACCTCGGCGTCGTGAGGCAGCAGTGCTAACCCATTGCGCCACCGTGCTGCTTACACTCTCACTCTTATTACTGTATTGAGCTCTAGATATTTTTCCTCCACATTGTCTTGGGAATACGGATCAGGTTAATTTTATCCTGGCCCTTATCCAATTCACCCCCATCATATCTAATCATACTCACTAGTGGCCATGATGCCATGAGGATACTTTTCTTAACCAACTACGTGTAATTCCTGCAAACACACTAGCTCTATGTAATGTTTTCCTGCACTCACCATCATCTTACTTGCCCCTCCATCTCAAAACCTGATGTGACTGTTTGCACAGGCTTCAACATTCCTGCTCTTCTGGTCTACGCAAACTGCCTTCAAGATATCAGCTTCTAGCTGCTGCAAGAGTTTGTAAAACAGAAGATATTTTTTACCATAACCTTTCTGCTTTGGTATCAATTTATATTGTTCCCTAGTTCAACATTTCCTATCTCGCGATACAGTAAATGGCAAATTAATTGGGTTCCTTGTTAATAATCTTACATCCTCGGCCAGCATTTGTCTCTCAACCAAAGCCTAAAAATTGAATGTCGTGTCATTATCTCATTGTTGTTTGTGGGAGGTTGACGTGCGCAAAATGGTGGCCCTATATTCAATGTTATTTTTTAAAATATAAATTTAGAATACCCAATTTTTTTTTCTCATGAAGGGCAACTTGGCAGTGGGGTGGCGCAGTGGGTTAGCACTGCTGCCTCGCGGCGCCGAGGTCCCGGGTTCGATCCCAGCTCTGGGTCACTGTCCGTGTGGAGTTTGCACATTCTCCCCGTGTTTGTGTGGGTCTCACCCCCACAACCCAAAGATGTGCAGGGTAGGTGGCTTGGTCACGCTAAATTGCCCCTTAATTTAAAAAATGAAGGGACAACTTAGCGTGGCCAATCCACCTACCCTGCACATCTTTTGGGTTGTGGGGGTGAGACCCACACAGACACGGGGAGAATGTGCAAACTCCACACAGACAGTGACCCGGGATCGAACCCAGATCCTCGGTGCAGTGAGCCAGCAGTGCTAACCACTGCGCAGCCGTGCCACCCAATATTATAATTCAATATTATAACAGTGATTACACGTCAAAGACTAGCACCTTGAACCTTCCTGAGGTTTGTTCGGGCCTCTGTATAAATTCAAGACTTTTATTTGGCCATTCAGTGTGACTTGGTCTTGATAAGACCTGTCCTGCTACTGGTGATGTACTCTTCATTGACCCGTGCCACATTTAGACACCTTCTATGTATTGCAGGGCCGAATATCCTTTTATATGACCAACTATGGCGAAGAGGGCACGCATATTGGCAGTGCTGCTGCGCTGGAACCCAATGACTTGGTGTTTGGGCAGTACAGAGAAGCGGGTAAGTGAAATGCAGCATTTGTAATCTGGGTAACATAGAACGGCAGAACTGATGTGACGTGCTGGCTCCTCGCCCAGCGGGTTCCCACTTGCCATTGGCTCCGGAGGAAGGAACAACATTTGAGGAGCTTGCCAGCATCTCAGCTCAGTCCTTTAATAAAACACTGGGGAGGCATTGGCTGCCATGTTGCGTTGCATTCTAGGCACCGCACTTTAGTAAGGATGGGGAGGCCTTGAAGAGTTACGAGCCTGGTAACAGGGGCCCCCATTCACGAGGGGAAGCTGGGGTTGCCTCTTTCTTCAAGCAGGGACAGTCAAGGGGAGATTTAATAGAGCCGTTCTAGACCACAAAGGATTTGGATAGAATAACTAAAGAGAAAATGTTTTCTCCTGGCAGGAGGATTGATAAGCTGAGGACATGGATTGAAATTAATTCACAAAATAGCCAGGGGAGAGATGGGAATCATTTTTTTTTTTTACATCGAGTTGTATTGACCTGGAATGTGTGGATGAGAGAAGGAACTTCAGTACTAACTTTCAAAAGGGAATTGGGAAAAAAATTCAGGACAATGGGGAAAGAGCAGAAAGGTTGAGCCGACTGGATAACTCTTTCAATGGGACAGCACAGGCAGGTGATGGGCCAACTGGCCTCCTTCTGCACTGTATGATTGGCTTCCCCAATCAGACATTTGATGCACAGTGCTGGTCAGAGGAAGGCTTCCAAGGCCATCCACTCTGTAGTGCCACAACATGAGGATGACCCAGCAGCCTGTTACAACACCCTGGGCTACCGCGCTGTCAATTCCAGCCCATTAGACCCAGAGTTGCGCCATAATTGAAATTAACAATTCTTGGAAAATACCCAAAGTCTTTGGCTGCCCAATAAGTACAGTCACCCGGTTTGTAAATTTAAACAATTAATTTTTATTAATAACAATAACTCTAATAAGTAGGCGGCAAGTACAACTGGTTAACTATTATCTAATTCCTAAACCCCCCCTCTTTAACTCACCCCACCCTCTTGACACAAGACAGACAAACACAGAGGGGAAAGAGGAGTGTTAGAAAAAAAGAATAATACAAGAACAAAAGGATAAAAGTCTTTGTTTCAGATGGACATCTTCCAGTTTGATTCTTTTTAGTCTCTGCCCTCGGTTAGGTGTTCTTGCTTTCAGTCTGATGGTTTTCACTGTAGATTCATCAGGATCTCAAGACTTCTCTGCAGATTCAGAAACAGTAAGCAGGAAACCTTTTTGGAGAAAGAAAGAAAGAAAACTCGCTCTCGGCCTCCAGGTGCATTCTGTTTCCTGAGTCCTCTGAAAACATCCCAGCTGGCAGGACCCAATCACTGTCTGTTGCCGGGCAGAATACGGTCTTTGGCCAATCCATTGGCCACCAGCCAACCAATCGAACCAAATCCCTCCGATCTCTCGGATGCCAGAAAGTCTTGAGTTCTTCTGTTCCAAAATATAACTCTTCATAGCACAGTGTACTATTTTGCAACTTTTGAGTTCCTCACTTCCTCCACTCGACTTGAAAGGCGAATGTCACTAAATATCCATGTAAAAAAAGTGGGACATCGGGGAACCAACAGGAAGGCTCCTTACAAAGCTGCTGGCTCTGTGGGTGGCAGGGGTAGAGAGTACCCACCCATTGGCTCCGTGAGTGGCAGGGGGACTCCTCCCCCTGTTGCTTCCTTGACAGTACACTGACATCCCTCATCTTCTGTTCCAAAGAATGGAAATTGATGCTTGTTAATTCCTCTCTGGCTCTCTTCCATTCTGTGTGTGCGCAAGCCATACTTTGTTCACTGTCTACTTTTAGGATTTGTTTACTGTCACGTGTACTGAGGTACAGTGAATAATATTTTTCTACGAGCGGCTCAACAGATCATGAAGTACATGAAAAGAAAAGGAAAGAAAAGAAAATACATAATAGGGCAACAAAAGGTACACAATGTAACAACACAACACCGGCATCGGATGAAGCATACAGGGTGTACTGTTAATCAGTCAGCCTAGAAGAGTGTCGTTTAGGAGTCTGGTAACAGTGGGGAAGAAGCTGTTTTTGAGTCAGTTCGTGCGTGTTCTCAGACTTTTGTATCTCCTGCCCGATGGAAGAAGTTGGAAGAGCGAGTAAGCCGGGTGGGAGGGGTCTTTGATTATGCTGCCCGCTTTCCCCAGGCAGCAGAAGGTGTAGATGGAGTCAATGGATGGGAGGCAGGTTCTTGTGATGGACTGTTTAGGGATTTCATGTCCGAATTGTCAGCTTAATTTAATAGGTAGGCTTCTCGCTTATTTCAATGGTTCAGGTGAGTGAAAGATTTCACAGCACAGTTTGAGGAAGAGGAGACAGCTCTCCCAGCTTCCTGGCCAACATTCTAACTTCAGTAAAGACCGCCCAAAGCAATAGATTATCTTGTTATTCAACTCCTGTGCTGTTTGTGGGATCTTACTTTGCACACTTTGGCTACCACTCAACAGCAATGACTACTTCAAGGCTATCCACTGGGGTCACTGGAGCACCTGCGAGGCGGAGAATGTTGTGGATAGCATGTATAGAGAGGTGGTCAAACCGCAGGCTCAGACTCTGCAGGCAGGAAGGGAATGGGTGACCACCAGGCAGAGCAAGAGAGCTAGGCAGGCAGAGCAGGAACTTCCTGTGGCCATTCCCGTGTAAAACCACTTTGGATACTGTTGAGGGGAATGACCTCTCGGGAAAGCAGCAACAGCCAAATTCATTGCCCCACAGTTGGTTCTGCTGCAGAGGGAAGAAGTAAAAAGTGTGGGAATGCGATAGGTATGGGGGATTCAATTATAAGGGGAATAGATAGGTTTCTGTGGCCACAAACAAGACTTCAGAATGGTATGTTGCCTCCCTGGTGCTAGGGTAGGGTCATGGACGTCTCTGAGCGGTTGCAGGACATTGCGGAGGGGGAGTGTGAACAGCCAGTGGCCGTGGTACACATCAGTAACAACGACATAGCTACAAAAAGGGATGAAGCCCTTAAAGCAGAATATAGGGAGTTAGGAAGAAAGTTGAGAAGTCGGACCTCAAAGGACCTCAGGATTATTACCAGTGCCACACGCTAGTCAGAGTAGAAATTGCAGGGTATAAATTTTAGGGTATATCGGTTGGATACGTGTCTGAAGAGATGGTGTGAGGGGGAAGAGTTTCAGATTTCTGGGACATTGGGACCGGTTCTGGGGGAGTTGGACCAATACAAACTGGATGGGTTACACCTGGGAAGGTCTGGGACTGGTGTCCTCCGGGGGCTATTTGCTAGAGTGGTTGGGGGCGGTTCAAACTAAAATGGCAGGTGGATGGGAACCTATGCAAAGAATCAGAGGAGGAGGAAACAAGATCAAAATCAAAAGACAGAAAGAGGAATGAGGAAAGTGATAGGCAGAGAAACCAAGGGCCAGATTCTGCCAGGGCCATAGTGAAAAATATTGAGAGTGAGACAAATAATGTTAAAAAGACCAGCTTAAAGGCTTTGTGCCTTACGTGTGGAGCATTCGCAATAAAGTGGATGAACTAAGCGTTTATTTCGTGAACGGGTATGATATAATCGGGATTATGGAGACATGGCTGCAGGGTGACCAGGGATGGGAACTGAATGTCCAGGGTTACTCAGTATTTAGGAAGGGCAGACAAAAAGGGGCTGTTTAGCATAGGGCTAAATCACTGGTTTTGAAAGCAGACCAAGGCAGGCCAGCAGCACGGTTCAATTCCCGTAACAGCCTCCCCGAACAGGCGCCGGAATGTGGCGACTAGGGGCTTTTCACAGTAACTTCATTTGAAGCCTACTTGTGACAATAAGCGATTTTCATTTCATTTCATTTCTAAAGGAAAAAGCGGTGCAGTGGCAGTGCTGGTTAAAGAGGAAATTAATGCAATAATGAGGAAGGATATTAGCTCTTGACAATGTGGAATCCATGATGTGGAAATGTTGTTGTAACCTGCTGTTGTAAGACTTCTTGATGTGGAATGTGTATGGGTAGAGCTGAGGAACACCGAGGGTGTCGTATACAGGCCCCCCAACTGCAGTGGTGATGTTGGGAATGGCAATAAACAGGAAATTAGAGATGTATGCGATAAAGGAACATCTGTAATTATGGTGATTTTAATCTGCATATAGATTGGGCAAATCAAATCAGCCACAATACTGTAGACAAGGAATTCCTGGAGTGCGTACAGGATAGTTTTCTGGACCAATATGTTAAAGAACCAACTAGAGAGCAGGCCACTGTACAATGAGAACGGAATTATTGGCAATCTAGTCGTATGAGACCCCTTGATGTTGAGCGACCATAATATGATTTTTCATTAAGATGGAGAGTGATGTAGTTGATTCTGAGACTAGGGTCTTTAATAAATCTAAATGAAGAAAACTACGATGATATGAGGTGCAAGTTGGCTATGATAGATTAGGAAACGTTACTTAAAGGGACGTCAATGGATCGGCAATGGGAAACATTCAAGGAGCGCATGCGGGAGCTGCAACAATTGTTTATTCCTGTCTGGCACAAAAGTAAAACTGGAACGATGGCCAATCCATGGCTTACATGGGATTTTAGAGATAGTATTCGATCCAAGGAAAAAGCATAAAAATTGGCCAAGAAAAACAATAGGCCTGAGAATTGGGAGCAGTTTAGAATTCAGCAAAGGATGACCAAGGGATTGATTAAGAAGGGAAAATAGAGTACGGGAGTAAGCTTGCAAGGAACATAAACACTGACTGTACAGGTTTGCATAGATATGTGCAGAGGAAAAGATTGGCGAAGACAAATGTAGGTCCCTTACAGTCAGAAACCGGGGAATCTATAATAGGGAACAAGGAAATAACTGAGCAACTAAATACATACTCCACAAATGAGGACACAAATCAGATACCAGAAATGTTGGCGTTTAGTGAGAGGGAAGACCTGAAGAAGATCAATATTAGTAGAGAAATAGTGTTGGAGAAATAGATGGGGTTGAAGACTGATAAATCCCCAGGGCCTGATTATCTGCATCCCAGAGTATTTAAGGCAGTGGCTCTAGAAATAGTGGATGCATTTGTGGTCATCTTCCAGGACTCTGGAATAGTCCCTGCAGATTGGAGGGTAGCTAATGTAACGCCACTATTTAAAAAGGGAGGTAGAGAGAAGACAGTGAATTATAGTCCAGTAAGCCTGATATCAGTGGTGGGGAAAATTCTAGAATCCATTATTATCCATTTTATAGCAGAGCACTTGTAAAATAGTTACAGGATCGGACAGTCAGCATGGATTTATGATGGGGAATTCATGCGTGACAAATCTGAAATTCTTCGGGGATGTAATTAGTAGGGTTGACGAGGGGGAGCCAGTGGATGTATATTTGGACTTTCAGAAGGCTTTTGACTAAGTCCCGTATAAGAGAGTAGTGTGTAAATTTAAAGCACATGGGATTAGGGGTAGTGTATTGAGATGGATAGAAAAATGGTTGGCAGACAGGAAACAAAGAGTAGGAATTAACGGGCCTTTTTCAAAGTTAACGGTGACTAGTGGGGTACCACAGGGATCGGTGCTAGAACTCCAGCTATTCACAATATATATTAATGATTTAGATGAGGGAACACAATGGAATATTTCCAAATTTGCAGATGACAGCAAGTTGTGTGGGAGGATGAGCTGTGAGGAGGATGCAGAGATCCTTCAGTGTGGTTTGGACAATTTGAGTGAGGGGGCAACTGAATGGCAGATGCAGTATAATGTGGAGAAATGCGAGGTTATCCACTTTGGCAGCAAAATGAGAAGACGGACAATTATCTGAATGGCCATAAATTAGGAGAGGGAATGTGCAACGAGACCTGGGTGTCCTCATACACCAGTCACTGAAGGTAAGCGTGCAGGTGCAGCAGGCGGTAAAGAAGGCAAATGGTATGTTGGCCTTCATTGCGAGAGGATTCGAGTACAGGAGCAGGGGTGTCTTGCTGCAATTATACAGGGCCTTGGTGAGGCCACCCCTGGAGTATTGTGGGCAGTTTTGGTCTCCTTATCTGAGGAAGGATGTTCTTGCTCTCGGGGGAGTGCAGCGAAGGTTCACCAGACTGATTCCTCAGATGGTAGGACTGATGTACAAGAAGTGACTGAGTCGGTTTGGATTGTATTCGCTGTAGTTCAGAGGAATGAGGGGGTCTCATAGAAACCTATAAAATTCTGACAGGACTGGACAGGGTAGATGCAGGAAGGATGTTCCTGATGGTGGGGGTGTCCAGAACCAGGGGGTCACAGTCTGAGGATACGGAGTAGACCATTTAGGACAGAGATGAGGAGAAATTTCTTCACCCAGAGATTGGTCGGCCTGTGGAATTTGTTACCACAGGAAGTAGTTGAGGCCAAAACATTGCATGTTTTCAAGAAGTTAGATATAGCACTTGGGCGAAGGGGATGGGGGCAAAGTGGGATTAGGCTATATTGAATTGGATGATCAGCCAAGATCACAATGAATGACGGAGCAGGCTCGAAGGGCTGAATGGCCTCCTCCTGCTCCTATTTTCTATGTTTCTACTACAAGCAGCGCTCTGTGGCATCCTGGAGAGATGCATAATTGCCAGTTCTCTTTCTCTAACCTACTGCTACTTTGCCTCCTCCCTAGGTGTCTTAATGTACAGAGGCTTCCCCCTGGAGCTCTTCATGGCACAGTGCTATGCCAGTGCCAGAGATGTGGGTAAGGGGCGTCAGATGCCCGTTCACTACGGCAGCAGGGATCTTCATTTTGTCACAATCTCATCTCCCTTGGCAACACAAATGCCCCAGGGTAAGAATTTGCATTCTAAGCATGTGTTATCATCATTCTCTCTTAACCCCTCATTTACTCCTCTCCCCCCTCCCTCCCCTCGGTGGCGCTCCACCTCCTCCCTCCCCTCGGCGGCACTCCTCACCATCCCTCGCCTAGGCGGCGTTCTCCCTCCCCCCAAATGTGTGAGCAATCTAACATTGCCAGTTTCTCACTGAATGTGTTTGGTTAATATTTCCTCTTTGTTCTGGTACTTTGTTTAATCAGATGTTTCACAGTGGATTGACCACTGGATGCCAGCAGAGTGCTTTACAAACTGGAAGCTTCAAAATAGCTTGCAGAATATGCTCACAAAAGCCCTCCCAGGTTACAGTGTCTTTTCCCATTGAAATTATGCACACACCCCTTTTACACCAGGTACAGTGCCCCTCATTCCCCCACACCTCATTCCAGGCACAGCACCTCAATTGCCCCACAGTTTATCCTCTCCCCGGTACAGTGCCCCTTCGCCTGGATATTGTGCTCCCCCCACCCTAGATATTAATTACCCTCATCCAGCCCAGTATTAGTTGGTTGGTGAGCACGACGCTCTGTTTTTGGAGAGCCACTTGTTCTCCAGTGGGCGGCACGGTGGCACAGTGGTTAGCACTGCTGCCTGACGCTGCCAGGGACCCGGGTTCGATTCCGGCCTCGGGTGACTGTGTGGGGTTTGCACGTTCTCCCCGTGTCGGCGTGGGTGTCCTCCGGTTTCTTCCCGCAGTACAAAGATGTGCCGATTAGGTGGATTGGCCGTGATCCATTGCCCCTTATGGTGGGGATGCAGGAATAGGGTGAGGCATTGGGCCTGAGTAGGGTGCTCTTTCAGAAGCTTGGTGCAGCCCCCATGGGCCGAATGGTCTCCTGCTGCACTGTAGGGATACCAATCTGCAGTTGGACTTTCCTGCGCCTCGTCCCGTTGGCCGTTCCACCTGTCCGCTCCTTCGGCCATGCCAACGCTGTCCTGACTGGGGGTATGGGGTAGGAGTGCTCAGACATCCATCCCGAGGGATGATTGGTCCTCCTGTGCTGTTGTTTTCTATTCCACCTCCCCTGGTTGGATTCTCTCACGCACCCTTCCTGCTTTCTGCTTCCAGCTGTAGGGGCTGCATATGCCTACAAGGTGAGTCAGGAAGACCGTGCGGTCATCTGCTACTTCGGCGAAGGTGCTGCAAGTGAAGGGGACGCTCACGCTGGTTTCAACTTCTCAGCCACTCTGGAGTGCCCCATCATATTCTTCTGCAGGAACAATGGCTATGCAATTTCAACACCAACTCACGAGCAGTACAGAGGAGATGGCATCGGTATGTATAGAGAGCGCAGTAGAGAAGCAATGATATCAGCAGGTAGTCATAGAATCAAAGAATGATGCAGCAGACGACAGAGGCCATTTGGCCCAGCGAGCAAATGTTGGCTCTCTGAAAGATTGATCCAATCACACAAGCCCCTTGCCCCAGAGCCTGATTTATTTTTCACCTTTTCCGATGTTTGTTGAATTCCCTATTGCTATTGAATCTGCTCTCGCTATCTTTCAGGCAAATGCCCAGGTCAAAACAACTCATTGGGTCAACAACATTCGGTTCCGCCTGTTGCTTCTGGTTCTTTGCCAATTGCCTTAAATCTTTGTCCTCTGGTTAATGAGTAGTTCTCTGCCTGAAGGCACTTGCCACCCACAGCACCAACAATCTCCGCCGCTGGTAGGCCAAGCGGGCAGGTCAGTTGGTGTGGGTGGGATACCTGCTTTACACATTTATTGAAGTCAATGAAGAGTAATATTGAGTGGGGTGATAAAAGGCGTTTCCCGCAAACACCCCCACCCCCTCCTCAATGTGGCTCTTTACTGGCAGGTGGGTATGTTACAATTGCGGCTGAACTATTGGATCCCTGAGAGATTTTCCACATTGTTTAACACCTCCTCTCTGTCCCATTAGCTGCCCGAGGCCCTGGTTATGGGATAATATCGATCAGAGTGGATGGGAATGATGTCTTTGCTGTTTACAATGCCACCAAAGAGGCACGACGCAGAGCTGTGGCAGAAAACCAGCCATTCCTCATCGAGGCTATGACCTACAGGTGAATATACAGGAGGCTAGCTTGTGTATGGTGCCTGTTAATGGTTCGAGTTAGAAAATGCTGTCAACTTTATTTAACAGTTCCCACTGGTGAATTAATAGTCGATCCACCCTCACCTCCAATTGACAGGCAATCGCATCCCTGTTTTTACAACAGGATCACAGACAAAAGGTTGTTTGATGCTCCTTGTATATTATAGACCTGGTGTTGAAAGAGGTTCTGTCATTCTGTGTTCCAGTCGATCTGAATTGATCCGTTTCATAAGATTTATTGGAATGAAATTCCCCTCGTATACAAATGCCTACTGTCTCCCCATTGCAGCATCTATTAGTTACTAGAATGGGGTAGAGGAAAGGACCCGAGGGAGGGCGAGAGGGGGCGAACGGTGGGGCCAGGGAGATGGGCTGGTTTAGCTCAGTGGGCTAGACAACTGGTTTGTGAGGCAGAACAAGGCCAGCAGCGTGGGTTCAATTCCCGTACCAGTTTACCCGGAACAGGTGCTGGAATGTGGCGACTCGGGGCTTTTGACAGTAACTTCATACTTGTGACAATGAAAGGTTATTATTTATTATTACTTTATGGGTGGGTCGGAGAGGGGCGAATGACAGGGACAGAGGGAGGGGGCGAATGGCGGGGACAGACAGAGGGGGTGAACCATGGGAGTCCATAACCTGACAGAGGCGACAGTTTAGTACAGTGAGACGAGGCTTTTCTGGTGAGGTGATTTTCCAGGAAGAGACAGAGATCAGTAAATGGAAGAGGTAGAGTGTGTTCAGCCACAGCCAGTCTTTAACTGCAGGTTATTGCAAGTAAATGGAAAAAAATATGACAGCAAATGCGTTGGTGGTTATTGCAAGGGGAAGGTATTGCTGCTGTTGTACAGCGTCTGAGTAAGACTGCATCTGAGGTACCGTGCACCTCTTACTGACTCCTTACTCATGAAGGGATGTAATTGCATTAGAAGCAGTTCAGAGAAGGTTCGCTCGACTGATTCCTGGGATGAAGGGGTTGTTTTATGAGGAAAGATTGAGCAGGTTGGGCCTATATCCATTGGCGTTTAGAAGAATAAGAGGTGTTCTTATTGAAACATGTAAGAGTCTGAGGGAACTTGAACAGGGTGGATGATGGGATGTTTCCCCTTGTGGACTAAGGGGCAGAGTTTAAAAATTAGGAGTCTCCCATTTAATGGTGGCACGGTAGCACACCGCACACCAGGGGCTGGTTTAGCACACTCAGCTAAATCGCTGGCTTTTAAAGCAGACCAAGGCAGGCCAGCAGCACGGTTCAATTCCCGTGCCAGCCTCCCCGAACAGGCGCCGGAATGTGGCGACTAGGGGCTTTTCACAGTAACTTCATTGAAGCCTACTCGTGACAATAAGCGATTTTCATTTCATTCAGTGGTTAGCACTGTGGCTTCACAGCGCCAGGGATCTGGGTTCGATTCCCGGCTTGGGTCACTGTCTGTGCGGAGTCTGCACCTTCGCCCCGTGTCTGCGTGGATTTCCTTCGGTGCTCAGATTTCCTCCCACAGGTCTCGAAAGACGTGCTGTTAGGTGAATTGGACATTATGAATTTTCCCCCCATGTATCCGAACAGGCTCCAGAGTGTGGCGACTAGGGAATTTTCACAGTAACTTCATTGCAGTGTTAATGTAAGCCTACTTGTGACACAAATAAAGATTATTAGCGTCATAGAGGTTTACAGCATGAAAACAGACCCTCCGGCCCAACTTGTCCATGCCGCCCAGTTTTTAACCACTAAGCTCGTCCCAATTGCCCGCATTTGCCCATATCTCTCTATAGCCAGCTTTCCCATATAACTGTTTAAATGCTTTTTAAAAGACAAAATTGTACCCGCCTCTACTACTGCCTCTGGCAGCTCGTTCCAGACACTCACCACCCTCTGTGTGAAAAAATTGCCCCTCTGGACCCTTTTGTATCTCTCCCCTCTCACCTTAAACATATGCCTTCTAGTTTTAGACTTCCATACCTTTGGGAAAAGATGTTGACTATCTACCTTATCTGTGCCCCTCATTACTTTATAGACCTCTAAAATGATATGAAATGAAATGAAAATGGCTTATTCCCGTACCAGCCTCCCCGAACAGGTGCCGGAATGTGGCGACTAGGGGCTTTTCACAGTAACTTCATTTGAAGCCTACTTGTGACAATAAGCGATTTTAATTTTTTCATTCATTTCATTATTGTCACAAGTAGGCTTCAAATGAAGTTACTGTGAAAAGCCCCTAGTCGACACATTCTGGCGCCTGTTCGGGGAGGCTGGTACGGGAATTGAACCGTGCTGCTGGCCTGCCTTGGTCTGCTTTCAAAGCCAGCGATTTAGCCCTGTGCTAAACAGTTCACCCCTAAGCTTCCTAGGCTCCAGGGAAAAATGTCTGTCCAGCCTCTCCTTAAAACTCAAACCATCAAGTCCCGGTAGCATCCTAGTAAATCTTTTCTGCACTCTTTCTAGTTTAATAATATCCTTTCTATAATAGGGTGACCAGAACGGTACATAGTATTCCAAGTGTGGCCTTACTAATGTCTTGTACAACTTCAGCACGGTAAGGGCAGCACGGTAGCACAACTGGTTAGCACTGTGGCTTCACAGTGCCAGGGTCCCAGGTTCGATTCCCCGCTGGGTGACTGTGTGTGTGTGGAGTCTGCACGTTCTCCCCGTGTCTGCGTGGGTTTCCTCCAGGTGCTCCGGTTTCCTCCCACAGTCCAAAGACGTGCAGGTTAGGTGGATTGGCCATGATAAATTGCCCTTAGTGACCAAAAAGGTTAGGAGGGATTATTGGGTTACGGGGATAGGGTGGAAGTGAGGGCTTAAGTGGGTCGGTGCAGACTCGATGGGCCGAAATGGCCTCCTTCTGCACTGTATGTTCTATGTTTCAGCAAGACGTCCCAACTCCTGTATTCAGTGTTCTGACCAATGAAACATGCCGAATGCCTTCTTCACCACCCTGTCCACCTGTGACTCCACTTTCAAGGCGCTATGAACCAGTACTCCTAGATCTCTTTGTTCTATTACTCTCCCCAATACCCTTCCATTAACTGAGTAGGTCCTGTCCTGATTCGATCTACCAAAATGCATCACCTCACATTTATCTAAATTAAACTCCATCTGCTATTCATCGGTCTACTGGCCCAATTGATCAAGATCCCGTTTCAATCCTAGATAACCTTCTTCACTGTCCACTATGCCACCAATCTTGGTGTCATCTGCAAACTTACTAACCATGCCTCTTAAATTCTCATCCAAATCATTGATATAAATATCAAATAACAGTGGACCCAGCACTGATCCCTGGGGTACATCATTGGTCACAGGCCTCCTGTTTAAAAAACAACCCTCGTCAAGCCAGTGTTTTATCCAATTGGCTATCTCACCCTGGATCCCATGAGATTTAATCTTATGCAATAAGAAACCTTGTCAAAGGCCTTGCTAAAGTCCATGTAGACAATGTCGACTGCACTGCCTTCATCCAGCTTCTTGGTTACCCCTTCAAAAAACTCAATCAAATTCGGGAGACATGATTTTCCACTCTCAAAGCCATGCTGACTGCCCCTAATCAGTCCTTGCCTCTCTAAATACCTGTAGATCCTGTCTCCCAGAATACCGTCCGACAACTTACCCACCACAGACGTTAGGCTCACCGGTCTGTAGTTCCCAGGCATTTCCCTACAGCCTTCTTAAACAAAAGCACATTTGCTACCCTCCAATCTTCAGACACCTCACCTGTGGCTGTCCAAATCTCTCTGCCAGGAGATCCGCAATTTCCTCCCTAGCCTCCCAAAACATCCTGGGATACATTTCATCAGGTCCAAGGGATTTATCTACCTTGATGCGCTTTAAGACTTCCAGCACCTCCTTCTCTGTAATGTTTGTACTCCTCAAGACATCACCATTTATTTCCCCAAGTTCCCTGACATCCATGCCTCTCTCAACAGTAAATACCAATGAGAAATATTCATTTAGTATCTCGCCCATCTCTTGTGGATCTGCACATAGATGATCTTGTAGATTCTTAAGAGGCCCTACTCTCTCCGTAGTCACCCTTTTGCCCTTTATGCATTTGTAAAAGCTCTTTGGATTCTCCTTTGCGTTATCTGCGAAAGCAATCTCATGTCCCCTTTTTATCCTTCTGATTTCTCTCTTAACTCTACTCTGACAACCTCTATACTCTTCAAGGGATCCGCTTGATCTAGCTGCCTATGCATGTCATATGCCTCCTTCTTTTTGACCAGGGACTCAATAGTCTGAATCATCCAGGGTTCCCGACTTCGACCAGCCTTGCCCTTCACTCTAAAACGAATGTGCTTACCCTGAACCCTGGTTGACACACTTGTGATAGCCTCCCACTTACCAGCCGTCCCTTTGCTGCCAACAGACACCCCCAATCATCTTTTGAAAGTTTCTGTCTAATACCATCAAAATTGGCCTTGCCCCAATTTAGAATTTTAACTTTTGGGCCAGACCTATTATTCTCCATAGCTATCTTAAAACTAATGAATTATGGTCACTTCAAAGTGATCCTTCATTAGCACTTCTATCACCTGCCCTTCCTTATTTCCCAAGAGGGGGTTTTGCCCCCTCTCTAGTGAGCCATCCACATACTGAATGAGAAATTTCTCCTGAATACACTCAACAAATTTCTCTCCATCCAAGCCCCTAATGCTATGGCTGTCCCAGTCAATGTTGGGAAAGTTAAAGGGCGGGATTCTCTGGGAATTGGCAGGGTGGGCAGAAACGGCGCAGTGGAGTGGCGGGGACCACTTCGGCGTCGGACTGCCCCAAAGGTGCGGAATCCTCCGCACCTTCAGGGGCTAGGACGGCGCCGGAGCGGTTTGCGCCCCGCCGGCCGGCGTGGAAGGCCTTTGGCGCTGCCCCAGCCGGGGCCGAAGGGACTCCGCCGGCCGGCGCGGGCCCGCGCATGCACAGGAGCGTCAGGGTCTGCTGACGTCATCCCCGCGCATGCGCAGGCCTACATGGCCAGCGCGTAGGAATAGAGTGCCCCCACGGCACAGGCCCACCCGAGGATCGGTGGGCCCCAACCGTGGGCCAGGCCACCATTGGGGCACCCCCCGGGGCCAGATCCCCCCCCCCCCCCCCCCCGAGGACCCCAGAGGGTGGCCACGGAGCTGGGTCCGGGTCCTACCTTGATTTATGCTTGCAGGACCCAACATAAACAGGCTGGGAACTCGGCCCATCGCATGCAGGAGAATTCGGGTGGCCCCGGGACCCATTGAGTCGCGCCAGTCCCCGCCATTCTCCGAGGCGGGCGGCGCGATTCACGCCTCGGCGACCTTTGGGGGGTGGGAGAATTCGGAGGCCGACTGAGGCGGGATTCATGCCGACCCTTGTAGGAATCTTTAATTTGAAAGAATGTTAACTCCTGGCTGGCTCGCCAATGTTAGAATCTTGTATTTGAAAGAATGTTAACTCCTGGCTGGCTCGTCAATTGTTGAAAATCTTTAATTTGAAGGGATCTTAACTTGCCGAACTACGCCAAGTTGGGGGAAGCTTAGTTGATGAATCAAAGTCCTGGCGCAATACGACAAGTTGTAAGATTTGTAATATTTCTGGACTATGCCAAGTTGTTGGATTCCTAGTATTATTCGACTGTGTAAAGTTGAAGGAATTTATATCATTTCCAGTATACGGTTACCAGTAGCACTTTGCGAATACTGGGACTCAGCAGAAATTTGCAGTTAAAACTTCTCAGGTGCCAAAAAGAATTGTTTTATTTGTAGTTGCTTGAATACAATTTGAAAGTCATTTAAAAGGCAATTCGTAGACAATTTGAAGCTTTCAGAGAATTACAGACATTATCTTTTTTGCTTCGGCAGACAGCTCAAAAGTAACTTCTAAAAGGTCAAAGTCTGGCAATGAAACATGAAGAGAGAGAGAGAGCTAATTTTCAGCGAAACTCAAAGTCAAAAGTACACTACATCACTGACACAGACTAACACAAAGACAGAACCCCCAAAAGACATCTCACATTAACAGACAGACTAAGAGAATTAAAGACAGCAATTAAGGACAGACAACACAACAACACAAAGACTCACTAACAGAAAGACTATTAAGGACAAAACTGACTAAACTAACAGAAAGACAACACAACTGTGCTGTTTTGATGTCACACTGACTTTGAAAATATGCATTTGCCAGAACAACGGACCTCAGTAAAAGTGAATTATGCTGTATAAGTGGGTATTTAAAACTGGGGCTTAATATTTATGCTTAAACAGCTATCTTTTACCTATACTAGTTGTATTCGAAATACCTGGCTTCTACAACCCCCGGCGATTATCCGACCCGGCGGGGGGGGTCAGAGAATCCCGCCCAAAATCTCCCAACTATTACCGCCCTATTTTTCTTGCAGCTATCTGTAATCTCCTTACGTATTTGCTCCTCAATTTCCCGCTGACTATTTGGAGGCCTGTAGTACAGTCCTATCAAAATGATCTCTCCCTTCTTATTTTTCAGTTCTACTTATGTAGACTCAATGGGTGAACCCTCGGATATATCCACTCTCAGCAATGCCGTGATATTCTCCCGAATCAAAAATGCAATTTCCCCTCCTCTCTTACCTCTTGTTCCATCTTTCCTATAGCATCTGTACCCTGGAACATAGAGCTGCCAGTCCTGCCCCTCCCATAGCCATGTTTCAGTAATAGCTACAATATCCCAGTCCCATGTACCCATCCATGCCCTGAATTCATCTACCTTGCCCGTCTGGCCTCTTGCATTGAAAGAAATGCAGTTTAGCGTAGACTTCCCTTGCTCTGCCCTGCTTCCTCAGACCATCGGTCTGGTCATATTTTGTACACTGTGTTTTATTTTCCTTAGCTTTACTGGACCCATTCACTGAGTTCTCCACAGTCTCTGTACCCTCTGCTGTGGCCCTTTTTGACTTTGGTTTCTCTGCCTTTCCCTTTTCCCCTTGCTGCCTTTTTTTTCTGTCCCTACTTTAATTTCCTCTGACTTCCTGCATCAGTTCCCATCCCCCTGCCTCATTAGTTTAAACCCTCCCCAACAGCACTAGTAAACACTCCCCCTAGGACATTGGTTCCAGTCCTGCCCAGGTGCAGTCTGTCCGGTTTGTACTGGCCTCACCTCCCCCAGAACCAGTTCCAATGTCTCCGTTGAATCCCTCCCTCTTGCACCATCCCTCAAGCCATGTATTCATCTTATCTATCTTGACATTCCTACTCTGACTCGCACGTGGCACTGGTAGTAATCGTGAGATTACTACCTTTTGAGCTCCTACTTTTTAATTTAATTCCTAACTCTCTTAATTCAGATTGTATGACCACATTTTTTAACCTATATCGTTGGTGCCTATATGCACCACAACAGCTGGCTGTTCACCCTCCCCAGTTAGCAGTTTCTAATTCCATGGGGTATACATCTCCAAAAATCTGTCCTGGTCCACCCACGACGCTCCCACCAAGAAAGCACAACAGCACTTATACTTCCTCAGGAAACTAAAAAAATTCAGCATGTCCATATTAACTTTTTTTTAAATAAATTTAGTGTACCCAATTAATTTTTTCCAATTAAGGGGTAATTTAGCGTGGCTAATCCACCTACCCTGCACATCTTTGGGTTGTGGGGGCGAAACCCACGCAAACACGGGGAGAATGTGCAAACTCCACACCGACAGAGAGCCAGAGCCAGGATCGAACCTGGGACATAGACATAGACATAGAAAATACAGCACAGAACAGGCCCTTCGGCCCACGATGTTGTGCCGAACCTTTGTCCTAGATTAATCATAGATTATCATTGAATTTACAGTGCAGAAGGAGGCCATTCGGCCCCTCGAGTCCTCGAGTTGGAAAGAGCACCCTACCCAAACTCAACACCTCCACCCAACACCAAGGGCAATTTGGACATTAAGGGCAATTTATCATTGGCCAATTCACCTAACCCGCACATCTTTGGACTGTGGGAGGAAACCGGAGCACCCGGAGGAAACCCACGCAGACACGGGGAGGACGTGCAGACTCCGCACAGACAATGACCCAAGCCGGAATCGAACCTGGGACCTCGGCGCCATGAGGCTGCAGGGCTAACTCACTGCGCCACCGTGCTGCCCCCACATTAGGTCTTACCAACTTTTACAGATGCACTATAGAAAGCATCCTATCTGTAGAAAGCCCTATTTGGGCAGCACGGTAGCATAGTAGTTAGCACAATTGCTTCACAGCTCCAGGGTCCCAGGTTCCATTCCCGGCTTGGGTCACTGTCTGTGCGGAGTCTGCATTTTCTCCCCGTGTCTGCCTGGGCTTCCTCCGGGTGGTCCAGTTTCCTAACACAGTCCAAAGATGTGCAGGTTAGTTGGATTGGCCATGCTAAATTGCCCTTAGTGTCCCAAATTGCCCTTAGTGTTGGATGGGGTTACTGGGTTATGGAGACGGTGTGGGCTTGGATAGGGTGCTCTTTCCAAGAGCTGGTGCAACCCGATGGGCTGAATGGCCTCCTTCTGCACTGTAAATTCTATGATTCTATCTGGCTGCATCACACACTGGTGTGGCAACTGCTCGGCCCAAGACCGCCAGAAACTTCAGAGCGTCGTGAACACCGCCCAGTCCATCACACAAACCTGCCTCCCATCCATTGACTCCATCTACACATCCCGCTCCCGCGGGAAAGCGGGCGGCATAATCAAAGACCCCTCCCACCCGGCTTACTCACTCTTCCAACTTCTCCCCTCGGGCAGGAGATACAAATGTCTGAGAACACGCACGAACAGACTCAAAAACAGCTTGTTCCCCGCTGTTACCAGACTCCTAAACAATCCTCTTATGGACTGACCTCATTAACACTACACCCCTTCCTCACCCAATGCCGGTGTTATGTTACATTGTGTACCTTGTGTTGCCCTATTATGTATTTTCTTTTACTTCCTTTTCTTTTCATGTACTAAATGATCTGTTGAGCTGCTCGCAGAAAAATACATTTCACTGTACCTCGGTACATGTGACAATAAACAAATCCAATGCAATCTAATTCCCTCCAGAATGCCCTACAACCACTCTATTTTTAGGATGTTTTTTCTCTGAGAGCCATTGTGTGAAATTCTGGTCCCCGGGGAAGCTGTGGCGGCAGGGTCACTGAATATAAGATGGATTGGCCATGCTCAATTGTCCCTAAGTGTCCAAAATGTTAGGTGGGGTTAATGGGTATGGGAGTATGGTGGGAAGGGGGGAGGGTGGGTGCTTGTGGACCTACATAGCGTGCTCATTCCAAGGGGCGGTGCAGATTCAATGGGCCGAATGGCCTCCTTCTGCACATTAAGGATTCTATGATGCTGAGTTAGACAGATTTCTGATCAAAAAAGGTTATGGGGGACTTCCGGGTGCGGCGATGACCAGCTAAGTCGCACGTTTCGGCAGCTCCCGGTGGAACGGACTTTTGGGCTCTTAATAAGAGCCCCAACGGCAATTTTAACGGCTAAAAGTACTGTGCGGTAAACCAGAAGGGAATCCCCCCTGGATACGGATGGAAAAAGGAGAGGAAAGTGGCCGGATTGCGGTGGATCCTCTAGAGCAGCGGCAAGGAAGGCAAGCAAAAACCAAGATGGCGTCGGAAGGTGGCAGTTTAATATGGGGCCCTGAACAGCACGAGTTTTTGAAACGCTGCGTGGAAGAGCTTAAAAAGGAGATGAAGAAGGAGCTGTTGGCCCCGATATTACAGGCGATTGAAGGGCTAAAAGATGAGCAAAAGACCCAGGAGCGGGAGCTTCGGGTCGTGAAGGCAAAGGCTGCCGAGAACGAGGACGATATACAGGGCCTGGTGGTGAAGACGGAGATGCACGAGGCACACCATAAACGATGTGTGGAAAGGCTGGAGGTGCTGGAGAATAATGCGAGGAGGAAGAATTTAAGGATTCTTGGTCTTCCTGAAGGTGCAGAAGGGGCGGACGTCGGGGCATATGTGAGCACGATGCTGCACTCGTTAATGGGAGCGGAGGCCCCGACGGGTCCGTTGGAGGTGGAGGGAGCATACCGAGTGATGGTGCGAGGACCGAGAGCAGGAGAAATTCCCAGAGCCACAGTGGTGAGATTCCTCCGTTTTAAGGACAGAGAGATGGTCCTCAGATGGGCAAAGAAAACTCGGAGCAGTAGGTGGGAGAACGCGGTGATCCGCGTATATCAAGACTGGAGTGCGGAGGTGGCGAGAAGGAGGGCGAGCTTTAATCGGGCCAAGGCGGTGCTTCATAAAAAGAAGATTAAATTTGGAATGCTGCAGCCGGCAAGACTGTGGGTCACATATCAAGGGAAGCACCACTACTTTGAAACGGCGGATGAGGCGTGGACATTTATTGTTGAAGAGAAATTGGAATAAGCGGGTTATTAAAAAAGAACGTTTGAGACAAAGTGGTGGGGCGAATATGGGGGGGAAAAAGGGGGGAGAGATGATTTTTATGTTGTTAATCCTGCGACCTGGTAACTTTTCTCTCTTCCACAGGTTGTGGGGGAGGGAGGAAGGGAGGTGGAGGAGTTGGGGGCGTTGGCCATTGGGGGCGGGGCCAAAAGGGAAGCGCGGGCTTTGTTCCCGCGCTATGATAATTATGGCGGGAATAGGGAAGCAGGAAGGAGGGGGCGTCGCATGGTGCGAGCCGAGGTCACGGGGGGAAGCCGAGGTCGGCCAGAGTTTGCTGACTTCTGGGAGCAACATGGGGGGTGTAACTACGCTAGTGGGGGATCTAGCGGGGGGGGGTGGGAGGGGGGATTTACTGGGTTGCTGCTGCTGGGGAGAAGGGGGAGCTGGTATGGGGTGGGGTGGGCGGGGCGGGAGGGCACCACCTGGGGGGGACACAGCTGCGTGGGAACCGGGTGAGGAGCTGGATAAAAGGGGATGGCTAATCGACAAAGGGCCCCCCAACCCGGCTGATCACGTGGAATGTGAGAGGGCTGAACGGGCCGATAAAGAGGGCACGGGTACTCGCACACCTTAAGAAACTTAAGACAGATGTGGTTATGTGACAGGAGACGCATTTGAAACTGATAGACCAGGTTAGACTACGCAAAGGATGGGTGGGGCAGGTGTTTCATTCGGGGCTAGATGCGAAAAACAGGGGGGTGGCTATACTAGTGGGGAAGCGGGTAATGTTTGAGGCAAAGACCATAGTGGCGGATAGTGGGGGCAGATACGTGATGGTGAGTGGCAAATTACAGGGGGAGGCGGTGGTCTTGGTGAACGTATAGGCCCCGAACTGGGATGATGCCAACTTTATGAGGCGCATGTTAGGACGTATCCCGGACCTAGAGGTGGGGAAGTTGGTAATGGGTGGAGATTTTAACACGGTGCTTGGACCAGGGCTGGACAGATCGAGGTCCAGGACTGGAAGGAGGCCGGCAGCAGCCAAGGTGCTTAAAGACTTTATGGAGCAGATAGGAGGAGTAGACCCATGGAGATTTAGCAGACCTAGGAGCAAGGAGTTTTCGTTTTTCTCCTATGTCCACAAAGTTTATTCGCGAATAGACTTTTTTGTTTTGGGAAGGGCGTTGATCCCGAAGGTGAGGGGGACGGAGTATACGGCGATAGCTATTTCGGATCACGCTCCACACTGGGTAGACTTGGAGATAGGGGAGGAAAAAGAACGGCGCCCACCCTGGAGAATGGACATGGGACTAATGGCAGATGAGGGGGTGTGTCTAAGGGTGAGGCGGTGTATTGAAAAGTACTTGGAACTCAATGATAATGGGGAGGTCCAGGTGGGAGTGGTCTGGGAGGCGCTGAAGGTAGTGGTTAGAGGGGAGCTGATATCAATCAGGGCACATAAAGGAAAGCAGGAGAGTAGGGAACGGGAGCGGTTGCTGAAAGAACTTCTGAGGGTGGACAGGCAATATGCGGAGGCACCGGAGGAGGGACTGTACAGGGAAAGACAAAGGCTACACGTAGAATTTGATTTGCTGACAACGGGTACTGCAGAGGCACAGTGGAGGAAGGCACAGGGTGTACAGTACGAATATGGGGAGAAGGCGAGCAGGTTGCTGGCCCACCAATTGAGGAAAAGGGGAGCAGCGAGGGAAATAGGGGGAGTGAGGGATGAGGAGGGAGAGATGGAGCGGGGAGCGGAGAGAGTGAATGGAGTGTTCAAGGCATTCTATGAAAGATTATATGAAGCTCAGCCCCCGGATGGGAAGGAGAGAATGATGTGTTTTCTGGACCAGCTGGAATTTCCTAAGGTGGAGGAGCAGGAGAGGGTGGGACTGGGAGCACAGATCGAAATGGAGGAAGTAGTGAAAGGAATTAGGAGCATGCAGGCGGGGAAGGCCCCGGGACCGGATGGATTCCCAGTTGAATTTTACAGGAAATATGTGGACTTGCTCGCCCCGCTACTGATGAGAACTTTTAATGAGGCGAGGGAAAGGGGACAGCTGCCCCCGACTATGTCAGAGGCAACGATATCGCTTCTCCTAAAGAAGGAAAAAGACCCGCTGCAATGCGGGTCCTATAGGCCAATTTCCCTCCTGAACGTAGACGCTAAGATTCTGGCCAAGGTAATGGCAATGAGAATAGAGGATTGTGTCCCGGGGGTGGTCCATGAGGACCAAACTGGGTTTGTGAAGGGGAGACAGCTGAATACGAATATACGGAGGCTGCTAGGGGTAATGATGATGCCCCCACCAGAGGGGGAAGCGGAGATAGTGGTGGCGATGGATGCCGAGAAAGCATTTGATAGAGTGGAGTGGGATTATTTGTGGGAGGTGTTGAGGAGATTTGGCTTTGGAGATGAGTATATTAGATGGATACAGCTGCTGTATAGGGCTCCGATGGCGAGCGTGGTCATGAATGGACGGGGGTCTGCGTATTTTCGGCTCCATAGAGGGACGAGGCTGGGTTGTCCTCTGTCCCCATTATTGTTTGCACTGGCGATAGAGCCCCTGGCAATAGCATTGAGGGGTTCCAGGAAGTGGAGGGGAGTACTCAGGGGAGGAGAAGAACACCGGGTATCTGCATGCGGACGATTTGTTGTTGTATGTGGCGGACCCGGCGGAGGGGATGCCAGAGATAATGCGGATACTTGGGGAGTTTGGAGAATTTTCAGGATATAAACTGAACATGGGGAAAAGTGAGTTGTTTGTGGTGCATCCAGGGGAGCAGAGCAGAGAAATAGAGGACTTACCGCTGAGGAAGGTAACAAGGGACTTTCGCTACTTGGGGATCCAGATAGCCAAGAATTGGTTGTACATTGCATAGGTTAAATTTAACGCGGTTGGTGGAACAGATGGAGGAGGACTTCAAGAGATGGGACATGGTATCCCTGTCACTGGCAGGGAGGGTGCAGGCGGTTAAAATGGTGGTCCTCCCGAGATTCCTCTTTGTGTTTCAGTGCCTCCCGGTGGTGATCACGAAGGCTTTTTTCAAAAGGATTGAGAAGAGTATCATGAGTTTTGTGTGGGCCGGGAAGACCCCGAGAGTGAGGAAGGGATTTTTGCAGCGTAGTAGGGATAGGGGGGGACTGGCACTACCGAGCCTAAGTGAGTACTACTGGGCCGCCAAAATCTCAATGGTATGTAAGTGGATGGGAGAAGAGGAGGGAGCGGCGTGGAAGAGATTGGAGAGGGCGTCCTGCAGGGGGACTAGCCTACAAGCTATGGTGACGGCGCCGTTGCCGTTCTCACCGAAGAAATACACCACAAGCCCGGTGGTGGTGGCTACTCTGAAAATTTGGGGGCAGTGGAGACGGCATAGGGGAAAGACGGGAGCCTCGGTGTGGTCCCCGATAAGAAATAACCATAGGTTTGCTCCGGGGAGAATGGATGGGGGATTTGGAACATGGCAAAGAGCAGGAGTAACACAATTGAGAGATCTGTTTGTAGATGGGACGTTTGCAAGTCTGGGAGCGCTGACCGAAAAATATGGGTTGCCCCAGGGGAATGCATTCCGGTATATGCAACTGAGGGCTTTTGCGAGGCAACAGGTGAGGGAATTCCCGCAGCTCCCGACGCAGGAGGTGCAGGACAGAGTGATCTCAAAGACATGGGTGGGGGACGGTAAGGTATCAGACAAATATAGGGAAATGAGGGACGAGGGGGAGATTATGGTAGATGAGCTGAAAGGGAAATGGGAAGAAGAGCTGGGGGAGGAGATTGAGGAGGGGCTGTGGGCTGATGCCCTAAGTAGGGTAAACTCATCGTCCTCGTGTGCCAGGCTAAGCCTGATACAATTTAAGGTGTTACACAGGGCGCATATGACTGGAGCACGGCTCAGTAAATTTTTTTGGAGTAGAGGATAGGTGTGCGAGATGCTCGAGAAGCCCAGCGAATCACACCCACATGTTCTGGTCATGTCCGGCACTACAGGAGTTTTGGGTGGGGGTGACAAAGGTGCTTTCGAAGGTGGTGGGGGTCCAGGTCGAACCAAGCTGGGGGTTGGCTATATTCGGGGTTGCAGAAGAGCCGGGAGTGCAGGAGGCGAGATAGGCTGATGTTTTGGCCTTTGCGTCCCTAGTAGCCCGGCGCAGGATACTGTTGATGTGGAAGTAAGCCAAACCCCCAGGTGTGGAGACCTGGATAAATGACATGGCAGGGTTTATAAAGCTGGAACGGATTAAGTTCGTCCTAAGGGGATCGGCTCAAGGGTTCACCAGGCGATGGCAACCGTTCGTCGAATACCTCACAGAAAGATAGAGGGAATGGAAAAGAAGAAGACAGCAGCAGCACCCAGGGGGGGGTGGGGGGGAACCAGAAGGACTCTCAGGGATGTTAGTGTATAAGTATAATATGTATAGGTTGTTGTTATAGGTAATTGTATACTGGACGGCTGAATTGTATTTTTTGGAGGGTATTTATTTGGGACAAGGCAGTTGCCATTTAGGTTTTTTTTTTTAATTTTGGTGTTGTTTATATATTATTTATTTCTTGTTTAAAAAAACTGGCCATTGTTATTTATATTGTTATATTACTGTGTGAAAGATCACAATGTACTGTGATGGTTGGCCAAAAACTTTGAATAAAATATATTTTTTTTAAAAAAAGGTTATGGGGAGGGAGCCAGGGGATAGGGCAGCCAGAAATGTTAGTTGAGGCTGGAGATCAAACATGATCATATCATGTGCAGGCTCAGTGGATTGATGTTCAGGGTAGGTTGGTTGGCCACGCTAAATTGCCCCTTAATTGGAAAAATATGAATTGGGTACTCTAAAACAATTTTTAAAAATGATCACATTGAATGTTGGAGTGGGGACTGAATGGCCTATCCGTCCCCTTCATTCTTGCATTCGTCGTTTCTTTTTTTTAATATAAATTTAGATTACCCAATTATCTTTTCCAATTAAGGGGCAATTTTAGTGCGGCCAATCCACCTACTCTGCACATTTTTGGGTTGTGGGGGCGAAACCCATGCAGACACGGGGAGAATGTGCAAACTCCACACGGACAGTGACCCAGGGCCGGGATCGAACCTGGGACCTCAGTGCCGTGAGGCAGCAGTGCTCACCACTAGGCCACCGTGCTGCCCTATCGTTTCTTTTTTTTAATATAAATTTAGAGCACCCAATTCTTTTTTTTTCCCAATTAAGGGGCAATTTAGCGTGGCCAATCCACCTAGCCTGCACATCGTTGGGTTGTGGAGGGGGTGAAACCCACGCAGACACGGGGAGAATGTGCAAACTCCACACGGACAGTGACCCAGGGCCGGGATCGAACCTGGGACCTCGGCGCCGTGAGGCAGCAGTGCCGTCCATCAGTTTCGCCACTTCAGACCATCTTGGTCATTAGTATAATATGTTAAGAATGATCCCATTGCGCTACACCCATCTTTCAGGACAATTCTGATCGATGGAGCCATTGAGATTAGGGTCAGACAAAGTGTTTGAGCCAAATGCGCTGAGGATGAGGACGGTTAAAAATTCTTAAAACTTATTTGTGTTTATTCCTGCAGCAACGATCCGCTTAAACGTAGCCGGAGTCATTGCTACACCAGGCTTATTAGTTCTGTTGTTGGCTAAAGAGCGGGTTGTAGTCGCTTGAGCAAAGGCTGATGCAGATGGCTT
Organism: Scyliorhinus torazame; assembly: GCF_047496885.1. Classification (NCBI taxonomy): domain Eukaryota; kingdom Metazoa; phylum Chordata; class Chondrichthyes; order Carcharhiniformes; family Scyliorhinidae; genus Scyliorhinus; species Scyliorhinus torazame. The sequence goes on along the minus strand of NC_092731.1, from coordinate 22,718,655 downwards.
AAGGAAACTGCTCGGGGAGAAAGCTTTCACCGAGAGTGCAGTGTTTCACTTTCTTACAGCCAGTTGCCATACAGAAACTATTCTGAAAATGAAAGACCGTTCTCTATTCTGCCGTTTGTTATTTGAGTTTGCTCTGGGGCTTTGTTTGTCGAATGGTAGAACAGGCTCGAGAGAATGTACGGCCTTCTCCTATTTCTCATCTTTTTAGCAATTCGTATTCAGCCGTGTGTCTCACCAAGCATCTGTTCAATCTGCCATCATGGATACCAAAAAAAGCTCAGCATGAAGGAGACAACTGTTTAGCGCAGATCCAGAAGATGCTTTTGTTATGTCCCTAGGTTCCCCTGTTGCATACGTCGATGGCCATCTCCGCCACACCGCCCCCTGCAGTCCCTCCCCACAACTCCACATCCCTACCAAAACGTCATGCACCCTCTATAAACTCCAGCGTGCAAAGCACGGTTACCCATGCCCTGCCCAACACTTAAGTCCGACTTCTCCATCTTCTCTGTCTTCCCTGAATTCCCTGAATTACTGGCTAGGTATTTACATATCAAATCCATTTCCTCAACTGTGAATCTCTAGGGCAGCACGGTGGCGCAGTGGGTTAGCACTGCGGCCTCACGACGCCGAGGTCCCAGGTTCGATCCCGGTTCTGGGTCACTGTCCGTGTGGAGTTTGCACATTCTCTCCATGTTTGCGTGGGTCTCACCCCCACAACCCAAAGATGTGCCCCTTAATTGGAAAAAACTATAATTGGCGACTCTAAATTTATTTTTAAAACTGTGAATCTCTCCGTGGCCTTACGCCAGAAGACGCAGAAACATCTTTTAAAAAGTCTTATTCAAATTCCATCTCTTTAACATAGGAACTCCTTCTAATCTCTACCACTCTGACTCCGCTTTTACCTCCTCCGACACACACACAAACACACGCACACACTCAGCTCCTATTTTAAGTCATTTTGCTTTAATGCAATGGGTCTGAAATAGGGCCGCGTGATCTGATTGGCACCATTTTGGCGCAACCTTTGCTGCTCCCTAACCCTTCCTCTCATTGCCGTCCCCCATGTTCCGCGGCCTGTGTGCCACTCCCTGGCCCACTCCCTGCTGCCTCTTCCTACTTTTCCCCACAGCGGGGAGAGAGAAGTGGGGGGGCAGGAATTCAGCAAGAGGAAGGGTCAGCGGCAACTGGGAGAACAGGGAGAGGGCAGAGGGTCCAGCGAGCAGGAGAGACAGTCAGCAGGAGGCAATGAATAAAGTTAGCCGCCTTCTTTTAGATTTTTAAAAGTACTTGAAAAGTTATTTCATTTACCAACATAGGAATTTAGCAATCTAAAGTATTTTAACTTGCAGAACCCAAGTATAGCTTTTACATTGGTTTTAATGAGATTTACTTCAAGTAATTTCACTTCAAGTTGCATTTTCATGAACTCCAAACGACAACTATTAACGGAGGGCATACTGTAGTACCTTGGAACCAATGTTTGTATTAAACACACAGAACTTTCTATTAAGTTTCCATGACTGTTTGTAAACTAGCTCACCTTAATCCGCTGCCCATATGGAACTGAGCCAACATCTGTGAACCTTACTAACAAACACAGGCAGTTCCTTCATAGACTCGGGGTTATTGTAGAATAGAGGTTATCCTACTAAACTGATAATTCCGATATTTAAACTAATGATTTGAAGACAAGAATCCTACCGAGGCAGCTGGGAATTAAATAAATCCAGAATGAAAAGCTAGTATCACCATTATAATTAATAATAATCTTTATTGTCACAAGTAGGCTTACATTAACACTGCAATGGAGTTACTGTGAAAAGCCCCCAGTCGCCACACTCCTGGGCCTGTTCGGGTACACGGAGAATTCAGAATGTCCAAATTACCGAACAGCGTCTTTCGGGACTTGTGGGAGAAAACCGGAGCACCCGGAGGAAACCCACGCAGACACGGGGAGAGCGTGCAGACGCCGCACAGACAGTGACCCAAGGCGGGATTCGAACCCGGGACCCTGGAGCTGTGAAGTAACAGTGCTAACCACTGTGCTACCGTGCTGCCCATGGACTAGTTCACTTACTGTCCTTTAGGGAAGGAAATCTGCCACCCTTACCTGGTCTGGTATGTTTGTGCCTCCAGACCCACACCAAATGACTGGGTATTAATTGCCGTCCACAATGGTCTATCAAGCCAATCAATTGGATTCAAGAAAGCAGCTCAACACCACCACCTCAGGGGACAAAGGGGGACAGATAATAAATATACAAACCTCCCAGCTGCTGAGAGCAATTGTGGCAACCCCGCCTCCCCATATGAGACTTGCGAGCTCCAGATCTCCCCCATACCTGACATCGCCCAGGCTCTTCCCCCATGTTGTTTAAAGCCCTTCACAGGCAATGTTTATCTCGTCTCACAAGCGGCCTGGGCGGTGAGTCCGCTTTTCCAGCCAGAAAGACTCTGGGGTCAGATGCGTTAACCCCATTCTGACATGCTCACCAGGAAGTATCATTCTTTTTGAACTATTTGCTGGCAACACAATCACTAGTAGCATACCTCTTATCTGACTGCTTCTTAAATGAGACATGTAATCCTAGCATTATACAGCAAAGAGAGAGAGCACTTTGACCTCTGTTCTGGCTCCTTGGAAGACCTATACAATTAAACTCACTGCCCTGCTCTTGCCCCTGCCAATTTGTCTCTTATTTTCCTCCTTTCCAAATCCCTCCAAGGCCTCACCCTTTCCAACCTCCTCCGGCGTTCTGCCACAAATGCACTCCTCCAATTCTGGCCTCTTGTACACCCCTGATTTTAATCGGTCACATGAAATGTACTTCTATAAATTGAAGTTTTTATTCAGTATGTCTAATCCTTTTGTGAAAGTTAATCGTGTTTGTTTTGTTCCAGTCCCAGAACTGTAATAACATATGGGTAAAATGAAAGAGAGCCAGAGATGTGAGAGAATCATAGAATTTCAGTGCAAAAGGAGGCCATTCAGCCCATCGAGTCTGCACCAGCCCTTGGAAAGAGCACCCTACCCAAGCCCACACCTCCACCCTATCCCAGTAACTCCAGCTAACATGTATTTTGTTGACACTTAGGGCAATTTATCATGGCCAATCCACCTAACCTGCACATCTTTGGACTGTGGGAGGAAACCAGAGCACCCGGAGGAAACCCACGCAGACACGGGGAGGATGTGCAGACTCCGCACAGACAGTGACCCAAGCGGGAATCGAACCTGAGACCCTGGCGCTGTGAAGCCACAGTGCTAACCACTGTGCTGCCGTGAGAGACACGTTACTTCATTTCAGCGGTCGTTGGTTTCTCTGTCTCTGCTCTGATCACGGACTGCAAGTTCGAGGAACCTGAGCAGTGCACATCATGCAGAATCTGGCTCAAACCACTACTTGCAACTTGAAGAGATAGATGAACCAGCCACAGGCTACTTCTGGCTAGTTTCACAGGAACCCGATTTCTGAGGAGGCAGAATGCCTGTGCATGGGCAGAAAAAAGATTTAAAAAATAAATTCAGACTACCCAATTCTTTTTTTTCCAATTAAGGGGCAATTTAGCGTGGCCAATCCACCTACCCTGCACATCTTTTTGGGTTGTGGGAGTGAGACCCACCCAGACACGGGGAGAAAGTGCAAACTCCACACGGACAGTGATCGAGGGTCGGGGTTGATCCCAGGTCCTCGACGCCGTGAGAAGCAGTGCTAACCACTGTGCCGCCCCTTTGAGCAGAAAAAAGATGCTACATCATTATTATGGACATACGAATTAGGAGTAGGAGTAGGCCACTCGGCCCTTCAAGCCTGCTCTCCCATTCAATAAGATCATGGCTGATCTGTAACCTCAACCCCATATTCCTGCCCAATCCTAATAACCTTCCACTTCCTTGTTAATCATAGAATCCCCACAGTGTAGAAGGCCATTCGGCCCATCGGGTCTACACCGGCCCTTGCTCCGATAGAGCACCTTACCTAGGCCAAATCCCCGTAACCCCCACCTAATCTTTTGGGCAATATTATGGCCAATCCACATCTCTGTTTTAATGAGCGACCCCTTATTTTTAAACAGTGACCTGGATTCTCCGACAAGAGGAACCCCCTCTCCACATCCATCCTGTCAATACCTTCAGGATCTTAAAGGTTTCGATCAAGATGCCTCTTACTTTTCTAAACTCCAGTGGATACACACCTATCCTCTCCAATCTATAATGGCAACACGGTAGCATTGTAGATAGCACAATTGCTTCACAGCTCCAAGGTCCCAGGTTTGATTCCCGCTTGGGTCACTGTCTGTGCGGAGTCTGCACATCCTCCCCGTGTCTGCGTGGGTTTCCTCCGGGTGCTCCGGTTTCCTCCCACAGTCCAAAGATGTGCAGGTTAGGTGGATTGGCCATGATAAATTCCCCTTAGTGTTGGGTGGGGTTACTGGGTTATGGGGATAGGGTGGAGAGGTGAACTTTGGGTAGGGTGCTCTTTCCAAGAGCCGGTGCAGACTCGATGGGCCGAATGGCCTCCTTCTGCACTGTAATGTCTATGAACCTTTCTTCATAAGACAACCTGCCTATTCCTGGTATTAGTCTAGTAAACCCTCTCTGAACTGCTTCCAACGCAATTATGTCTTTCCTTAAGTAAGGAGACCAATACCGTACACAATACTCCAGATGTGGTCCCATTAGTGCCCTATACAACTGGTGCATAACCTCCCTACTTTTGTAATCAATTCTCCTCACAGTAAATGAGGAATTCTATTAGCATTCCAAATTATTTGCTGTACCTGTATTCTATTGTCACTGTCACCACCCTTAGCGCAAACCAAACAGATGTCAAGCCTCGCTTTGTGGCATTGCCCATCTCCAGGGTACAGAAGCTGAGGTTGGGTCTGAGCTAGTTGGCAAAGCTTGCTCATACCAGGTAACCAGAAGGCTGATGTCAGAATTTGTGCGTTGAGGAAAATAAGCCCCCCCCCCCCCCCCCCCCCCCAAAAAAAAAAACCCTGGTGACATTTCCTTGTGAAGGCTTTGGAGGGCACGCAACAACAAAGAGCGGTCCTAGGGATTGAAGAGACATGGAATGGCTGGAGGAGCTGGTCCTTGGAGCAAATGAGAGGTGTTTAAATCACTTTACACCGAGTAAATAAAGTTTCCCATGACTGGAGGGTCAAAGATGAGGAGAAATGGATTTAAAACAATTGGCAAATGAGCCTGAGGCAACTTGAAGAAGGACATGTTACATACCAGTGAGTTAGTGTTTGGAATATGCTGTCTAGTCTTGTGGTGGAAACCGACTTAAAGTAGCTTTCAAAGGGGAATTGAATAAATACTTGAAAGAGCAAGAACTGCAGGGATACAAGTGAAGAATGGTGGCGTGGGACAAATTGGATAGCTCTTAGAAAGTACTGGTGGCGTAGGGAGGCGATAGGTTGCAAGGATGGATGTGTTGGCTGACTAATGGCTGGAGCAGGATCAAGTCACGTGTTTAAACCTCCAGAAAAACGTTTACTCATAGCTGGCCGTGCTGCCTCTTGTATCATAACCCTCCGTGATATTTGCTCGCCTCCAATTCAAGATTTTTAACTGTCCCACCATTGACAGCCATGTCTGCGACCACTTGAGCCCTAGTTTCTGGAAACCCCTCCCTAAATCTGGCTGCTTTTTAGTCTCCTCCTATGCCTTGGGGGGTCAGTTTATGGGTAATGTCTGGGGATGTAACTAGTTGTTCTGTTTGGTAGGTTGAATTGAAAGGTCTCAATCTCATGGTCTGGTCTAGCCCTGACCATTGAGGGGAGCCAGTCCGTAGACTAACATGATGTTGTGTATTGTTTGTTAACCAAGCCCACACGGTATTAACTGGCTGATGGGATCAGCTGTCTGGTTTACTTTCTGGAAGGCGATTGTTGATTTGATCGCACCAGTTTTCCGTGGGCCCGGAGAGGTTAAATTTGACCCCATCCAATTTGCAGTAATTTACCACGCTGTCATTCGAGCCAAGATGTTCACGGTGTGATATTGCTGAGTCTCAATGTCCTCTTTGTCTTTGTTGAATAAGTAGCTTGATCTACTCATCAAATATTCATTGAATACCATTCCCCAGGCTAGCCCGCTGTCCCCGTTTAGAAATGCCGCAGAGCATGCAATGTTAATAATGCACGATGTTGAACAGTCAAACGGAAATAATCACCCAGCAACCTGCTCCAAATTGCAACAAAGCACCGTAACCAGTCCGGGATGCAGCATTTAAACAATAGACTTTGGACGAGGTCTCCCGGCTATTCACACCGGCAGTTCCCCAACTGCGTACCCCCGCCTCGGGTTTCCCAGCTTTGTGAGGTGGGTTCACTGGGAAATCCCATTGACACGTGGCGGCACCAGAATATCCTGCCGCCGGCCAGTAGCGTGCCACCTCCGCCACCGTGAAACACACCGCCGGGATGCCAGAAAATCTCGCCATTTGTATGTGTCAGAAGAAGCCAATTTGCTTGCAGACACAAAGCTCTGCTTGCACACGTATAGTAAAGAAACATGGCTGGACCTGTTTCACACATGCTCCCTGACCATTTCAAAGCTCTGTTCAGTATCATTCCTCACCAAGCGTCAGCAGATTGCTGCCTCTTCCACTTGCAGGGGCAATAACTGAGTCCAGTTATTGTGATTCATCAGTTGAGATCAGCTCACAACAACAGCATTGCTCAGGTGGTAACACCTTTGCACCTGAGGCTGGGGTTCTCACAGTGGAATAGTGGTTAGCACTGCTGCCTTACAGTGCGAGGGACATTCTTCCCGTGTCTGCCTGGGTTTCTCTGGGGGCTCAAGTTTCCTCCCACAGTCCAAAGATGTGCAGGTTAGGTGGATTGGCCATGCTAAATTATCTCAAGGTGGTGTTACAAGGATAGGGTGGGGGATTGGGTCTAGGTAGGGTGCTCTTTCAAAGGGTCGGTACAGACTTAATGGGCCGCATGGCTTCCTTCTGCACTGCAGGGTTTGTATTGTATTGTATGAGATCAAGCCCCATCCTAAGTATACAATCCAGGATATCACTCCAGTGCAGCGCTGAGGGAGTTCTGCATTGTCCAAGGTCTTCGATTGAGGTAAGAAATGAAGATGCAATCTGCCTGTTCAGGTGTTATAAATTAAAAGATTTTGACTTCCGGGTGCGGCGATGACCAGCTGAGTCGCACGTTTCGGCAGCTCCCTGTGAAACGGACTTTTGGGCTCTTGAAAGGAGCCCCAACGGCAATTTTAACGGCTAAAAACACCGTGCGGTAAACCAGGAGGGTGTTCCCCCTGGACACGGATGGAAAAAGGAGAGGAAAGTGGCCGGATTGCAGCGGATCCTTTGGAACAACGGCAAGGAAGGCAAGCAAAAACCAAGATGGCGTCGGAAGGTGGCAGTTTCATATGGGGCCCTGAACAACAAGAGTTCTTGAAATGCTGCATGGAGGAGATAAAAAAGGAAATGAAGAAAGAGTTGTTGGCCCCGATACTACAGGCGATCGAAGGGCTAAAGGAGGAACAAAAGACCCAGGAGCAGGAGCTTCGGGTCGTGAAGGTGAAAGCAGCCGAGAATGAGAACGATATACAGGGCCTGGTGGTGAAGTCGGAGATACAGGAGGCACACCAGAAACGATGTGTGGAGAGGTTGGAGGCACTGGAAAACAACGCAAGGAGGAACAACCTGAGGATTCTTGGCCTTCCTGAAGGTGTGGAGGGGGCGGACGTCGGGGCATATGTGAGCACGATGCTGCATTCGTTAATGGGAGCGGAGGCCCCGACGGGTCCGTTGGAGGTGGAGGGAGCATACCGAGTGATGGCGCGAGGACCGAGAGTCGGAGAAACTCCCAGAGCCATAGTGGTGAGATTCCTCCGTTTTAAGGAGAGAGAAATGGTCCTCAGATGGGCGAAGAGAACTCGGTGCAGTAAATGGGAGAACGCGGTGATCCGCGTTTATCAAGACTGGAGTGCGGAGGTGGCGAGAAGGAGGGCGAGCTTTAATCGGGCCAAGGCGGTACTTCACAAAAGGAAGATAAAATTTGGAATGCTGCAACCGGCAAGACTGTGGGTCACATATCAAGGGAGGCACCACTACTTTGAGACGGCAGATGAAGCGTGGACTTTTATTGTAGAAGAAAAACTGGAATGAGTGGATTATGAAAAAGAACGTTTGGACAAAGTGGTGGGGCGAATGGGGGGGGCGAAGAGGGGTTTTATGTTCTAATGGTAACTTTTCTTTCTCCCACAGGTGGTGATGGGGGGAGGTGGGGAGGGAGAGGAGATGGGGCGTTGGCCATGGGAGGCGGGGCCGAGGGAGAGGCGCGGGCTTGGCTCCCGCGCTATGATAATTATGGCGGGAATAGAGAAGCAGGAAGGAGGGGGCGTCGCACGGTGCGAGCCGTGGTCACGGGGGGAAGCCGAGGTCAGCCAGAGTTTGCTGACTTCTGGGAGCAACATGGGGGGAGTAATTACGCTAGCGGGGGGTCTAGCGGGGGGGGTGGGAGGGGGGAATTACTGGGTTGCTGCTGCTGGGGAAAGGGGGGAGTGGGTACGGGAGAGGATGGGCGGGGGGGCACCGCCTGGGGGAGATACAGCTGCGTGGGAACTGGGTGAGAAGCTGGAAAAAGATGATGGCTAACCGGCAAGGGGGGGGGGGTGGGAAGCCCCCCAACTCGGCTGATCACGTGGAACGTGAGAGGGCTCAACGGGCCGATAAAGAGGGCATGAGTACTGGCACACCTTAAGAAACTTAAAGCAGATGTGGTTATGTTACAGGAAACGCACCTGAAACTGATAGACCAGGTTAGGCTGCGTAAAGGATGGGTGGGGCAGGTGTTCCATTCGGGGCTGGATGCGAAAAACAGGGGGGTGGCTATATTAGTGGGGAAGCGGGTAATGTTCGAGGCAAAGACTATAGTGGTGGATAACGGGGGCAGATACGTGATGGTGAGTGGCAAATTACAGGGAGAGATGGTGGTTTTGGTAAACGTGTATGCCCCGAACTGGGATGATGCCAACTTTATGAGGCGAATGCTAGGACGCATCCCGGACCTAGAGACGGGAAAGCTGATAATGGGGGGAGACTTTAACACGGTGTTGGAACCAAGGCTGGATAGGTCGAAGTCCAGGACTGGTAGGAGGCCGGCAGCAGCCAAGGTGCTTAAGGATTTTATGGAGCAGATGGGAGGTGTGGACCCGTGGAGATTCAGTAGACCTAGGAGTAAGGAGTTCTCGTTTTTCTCCTATGTCCATAAAGTCTATTCGCGCATAGACTTTTTTGTGTTGGGTAGGGCATTGATCCCGAAGGTGAGGGGAACGGAATATACGGCTATAGCCATTTCGGATCATGCCCCACACTGGGTAGACTTGGAGATAGGGGAGGAAACAGGAGGGCGCCCACCCTGGAGAATGGACATGGGACTAATGGCGGATGAGGGGGTGTGCCTAAGGGTGAGGGGATGTATTGAAAAGTACTTGGAACTCAATGACAATGGGGAGGTTCAGGTGGGAGTGGTCTGGGAGGCGTTGAAGGCGGTGGTTAGGGGGGAGCTGATATCAATAAGGGCACATAAAGGGAAGCAGGAGAGTAAGGAACGGGAGCGGTTGCTGCAAGAACTTTTGAGGGTGGACAGACAATATGCGGAAGCACCGGAGGAGGGACTGTACAGGGAAAGGCAAAGGCTGCATGTGGAATTTGACTTGCTGACTACAGGCACTGCAGAGGCACAATGGAGGAAGGCGCAGGGTGTACAGTATGAATATGGGGAGAAGGCGAGCAGATTGCTGGCACACCAATTGAGGAAAAGGGGAGCAGCGAGGGAAATAGGGGGAGTGAGGGATGAGGAAGGAGAGATGGAGCGGGGGGCGGAGAGAGTGAATGAAGTGTTCAAGACATTTTATAAAAAATTGTATGAAGCTCAACCCCCGGATGGGAGGGAGAGAATGATGGATTTTTTGGATCGGCTGGAAATTCCCAAGGTGGAAGAGCAGGAAAGGGTGGGACTGGGAGCACAGATCACGGTAGAAGAAGTGGTGAAAGGAATTAGGAACATGCAGACGGGAAAGGCCCCAGGACCGGACGGATTCCCAGTTGAATTTTACAGAAAGTATTTGGACTTGCTCGCCCCGGTACTGACGAGGACCTTTAACGAGGCAAAGGAAAGGGGACAACTGCCCCCGACTATGTCTGAAGCAACGATATCGCTTCTCTTAAAGAAGGAAAAGGATCCGCTACAATGCGGGTCCTACAGACCAATTTCCCTCCTAAATGTGGATGCCAAGGTCCTGGCCAAGGTAATGGCAATGAGAATAGAGGAATGTGTCCCGGGGGTGGTTCACGAGGACCAAACTGGGTTTGTGAAGGGGAGACAGCTGAACACGAATATACGGAGGCTGTTAGGGGTAATGATGATGGCCCCACCAGAGGGTGAAACGGAGATAGTAGTGGCGATGGATGCCGAGAAAGCATTTGATAGAGTGGAATGGGATTATCTGTGGGAGGTGTTGAGGAGATTTGGTTTTGGAGAGGGGTATGTTAGATGGGTGCAGCTGTTGTATAGGGCCCCAGTGGCGAGTGTGGTCACGAATGGACGGGGATCGGCATATTTTCGGCTCCATAGAGGGACAAGGCAGGGATGTCCTCTGTCCCCATTACTGTTTGCACTGGCGATTGAGCCCCTGGCGATAGCGCTGAGAGGTCCCAAGAGATGGAGGGGAATACTTAGGGGAGGAGAAGAACACCGGGTATCTTTATATGCGGATGATCTGCTACTATATGTGGCGGATCCGGCGGAGGGGATGCCAGAAATAATGCGGATACTTGGGGAGTTTGGGGATTTTTCAGGGTATAAATTGAGCATGGGGAAGAGTGAGCTGTTTGTGGTGCATCCAGGGGAGCAGAGTAGAGAAATAGAAGACCTACCGTTGAGGAAGGTAACAAGAGACTTTCGTTACCTGGGGATCCAGATAGCTAAGAATTGGGGCACATTGCACAGGCTAAATTTAACGCGGTTGGTGGAACAGATGGAGGAAGATTTCAAGAGATGGGATATGGTAGCACTGTCAATGGCAGGGAGGGTGCAGGCGGTTAAGATGGTGGTCCTCCCGAGATTCCTCTTTGTGTTTCAGTGCCTCCCGGTGGTGATCACGAAGGCTTTTTTTAAAAGGATAGAAAAGAGCATCATGGGTTTTGTTTGGGCCGGGAAGACTCCGAGAGTGAGGAAGGGATTCTTACAGCGTAGTAGGGATAGGGGGGGCTGGCATTACCGAGCCTAAGTGAGTATTATTGGGCCGCTAATATTTCAATGGTGAGTAAGTGGATGGGAGAGGAGGAGGGAGCGGCGTGGAAGAGATTAGAGAGGGCGTCCTGTAGGGGGACCAGCCTGCAGGCTATGGTGACAACCCCATTGCCGTTCTCACCGAGGAACTACACCACGAGCCCGGTGGTGGTAGCTACACTGAAGATTTGGGGACAGTGGAGACGACATAGGGGAAAGACCGGAGCATTGGGGGGGTCCCCGATAAGAAACAACCATAGGTTTGCCCCGGGGGGAATGGATGGGGGATATGGAATGTGGCAAAGAGCAGGAATAACGCAACTGAAAGATCTATTTGTGGATGGGAAGTTCGCAAGTCTGGGAGCGCTGACCGAGAAATATGGGTTGCCCCAAGGGAATGCATTCAGGTACATGCAATTGAGGGCTTTTGCGAGGCAACAGGTGAGGGAATTCCCGCAGCTCCCGACACAAGAGGTGCAGGACAGAGTCATCTCAAAGAAATGGGTGGGGGATGGTAAGGTGTCGGATATATATAGGGAAATGAGGGACGAAGGGGAGACTATGGTGGACGAACTAAAAGGGAAATGGGAAGAAGAGCTAGGGGAGGAGATCGAGGAGGGGCTGTGGGCAGATGCCCTAAACAGGGTAAACTCGTCGTCCTCGTGCGCCAGGCTAAGCCTGATTCAGTTTAAGATATTACACAGGGCACATATGACTGGAACACGGCTCAGTAAATTTTTTGGGGTGGAGGATAGGTGTGCGAGGTGCTCGAGAAGCCCAGCGAATCATACCCATATGTTTTGGTCATGCCCGGCACTACAGGGGTTTTGGGTGGGGGTGACAAAGGCGCTTTCAAAAGTAGTCAGAGTCCGGGTCGAACCAAGCTGGGGGTTGGCTATATTTGGGGTTGCACAAGAGCCGGGAGTGCAGGAGGCGAGAGAGGCCGATGTTTTGGCCTTTGCGTCCCTAGTAGCCCGGCGCAGGATATTGCTAATGTGGAAAGAAGCCAAGCCCCCGGGGGTGGAGACCTGGATAAATGATATGGCGGGGTTCATAAAGCTAGAGCGGATTAAGTTCGTCCTAAGGGGGTCGGCTCAAGGGTTCACCAGGCGGTGGCAACCGTTCGTCGAATATCTTGCGGAAAGATAGATGGGGGAAAAAAGAAGGCAGCAGCAGCAGCCCAGGACTTGGGGGGGGGGGGGGGGGGGGGGGGGGGGGGGGTATAGCCTGTGACAAGGCAGTTGCCAATTAGGGCTAGTTTTCATTTTTGTTATTTAATATTTATTTATTTGTTGTTTTTTGTTTATAAAAAAAGGTCATTATTATCTGTATTGTTATAATGTTGTGTAAAGGATGCACAATGTACTGTGTTGGTTGACCAAAAATTTTCAATAAAATATTTATTAAAAAAAAAAATTAAAAGATTTTGTGGCATTATTTAAGAGCAAGCGTGAGTTCTCCTGGTGCCTTAGCCAATATTTCTTACTCAACATAACCATTAGATAACTGCAAATTCAGTTCACTGCTGTGAACTTCCTGTGTAGTGGCTGTGTCCCTACTTCATAGGAAGTTGCAACATGATAAAAACGTTGGGCAAGATCTTATGGCTGTTCATGCCGGCGGAATCTTCCGACCCCGTTGACAGCGCACCAACAGGATATCCGAACAAAACTCTGTCAACTGATTGTACAATGGCTTTCTATAACCTGTTCGCTTCTCAAAGCCCATTGCTATGGCAACATGAATCACATGGGCTGTGTATCCAGGTAGAAATGCCTATTAACTATCTTGTAAACCCCCAACTCCATTCTATCTTGGAACTAAATAGACAGTTTAAAATATAACCATCTACAAAACCTGACGTTCCAAGCACTTCTCTGTGATTTGGAGACTAAATGTCTATCCACCACTGGGACATCTGCCCTGCTCATTGCTTATGTGTATGAATATCTCGCGCTTTATTCCCAGTAATGCAAGCCGCAGCCCCCCCCCCCCCCCTAACCTATAAGACCCACCCAAGTTTGTTGTCAGGCAGAATTAAGATCAGCTCACGTGACCCACCCGTGCATTCCTCCATTTTACCCCAAATATCTCTTTAATAGAGAGTTCCAAAACACAATAATTTTACGAAGTCAAGTAAAACCTTCTCTGAACTGCTTCTAATGAGGGGACCAAAGCTACACATTACTCCAGATATCGTCTCACCAAGGCGCCGTGTAGCTGTAGTAAAACCTCACTACTTTTGTATTCCATTCCCCTTGCAATAAACACTGACATTCCATTTGCCTTGCTGTACCTGCATACTGACATTTTGCGATTCAGGCACCAGGACATTGTTACTACCCCCTGGACTAGTGTGCAGTCAGTTCCAGCCCCATTGACCCGGAGTCGCAACACAATTGAAATTAACCAGTCTTTAATCTTAGGCTGCCCAATAATTACAGTTGCCAGGTTTGTAAATGTAAACAATTTTTATTAATAACAATAATTATAATTAAATAAGTAGCAAATACAATGTTCCCACCCTTGATGCGCACAAGACACAAATGGTTGTGGAAAAAAACGAATAATACGAAGAGTAAAAGCATAAAAGTCTCTTTCAGACGGACAGCTTCCAGTTTCATTTTTTAGTCTAGGCCTTCAGTTAGGTGTCCTTGCTTTCGGTCTGTAATGGTTTTCACTGTGAATTCATCAAGACCTCAAGACATCTCTGCAGATTCAGAAATGGCAAGCAGGAAACCTTTTTTAGGAGAAAGAGCAATCACAGGTTTTTCTCTCTGTGTCCCGGGCCACCTGTGTTCTCTGAAAACCCTCAACCTGGCTGAGCCCAATCACTGTCTGTTGCCGGATGGGATGTGGTCCTTAAACCGGTCCATTGGCTACCAGCCAACCAATCAAACCGAACCCCGCCACTCTCTTGGGTGCCATAAAGTCTGAGTTCTTCTATTCAAAATCGAAATCTTCCTAGCACAGTGTACTATTTTGCAACTTTTGAGTTCCTCAACTTAAAAGGTATATATGTCCATTAAATATCCATGGATCAAAAATGATAACATAACATAAAAGAAATGGAAAATAAGGAAATCAACAGGAAGGACCCTTACTGCACCCAGATCCCTCTGGGCCACTATGTTTTGCATTTCTCCATTTAAATAGTATACTTTTCTATTCTTCCTGCCAAAGTGGACAAGGTCACATTTTCTCACATTGTACTCCATCTGCCAGATTTGTGCCCACACGATTAAGCTGTTTATATCCCTGTGCAAACTCTCTATTGCCTCTTGATAACTTATTTCCTTACCTATCTTGGAGTCATTGGCAAATTTAGCTACCATTCATTGATCCCTTCACTGAAGCCTTTGATATAGATTGTAAATAGTCACGGCCCCGTTGCTGATTCCTGTAACTCATTAGTTACAGCTTGCCAATCCGAACATGACCCATATATTCCTACTCTGCTTCCTGTTGGCTAACCAAGCCTTTATCCATGCTGATATGTTACCCCTATACCAAGTACTCTTTTGTAGGAATGTGATATCTTGCCAAATACCTTCTGGAAATCCAAGTGAGCCACATCTATAGGTCTCTTTATCCACCTTGCTTGTTACTTCCTCTAAAAACTCATACACGATTTCCCACTCACAATCCCATGTTGACTTCTTTTTATTCCTTAATGGGATGTGGGCATCACTGGTTAGGGCAGTAATTTTGTGTACAGGACATACTGGGCAGGTTTCTACGTTCCGGGGTAGATGCCAGTGAACTGGAACAGCTTGGCTAATGACGCAGCTAGTTCTGCAGCACAAGTCTTTAGTACCCGGGTTCGATCCCGCCCCTGGGTCTGGAACTACATGCCGGTGAGCCTTACATCAGTGGTAGGGAAATTACTGGAGAGAATTCTTCGAGACAGGATCTACTCCCATTTGGAAGCAAGTGGACGTATTAGCGAGAGGCTGCACGGTTTTGTGAAGGGGAGGTCGTGTCTCACTAACTTGATAGAGTTTTTCGAGGAGGTCACAAAGATGATTGGTGCAGGTAGGGCAGTGGATGTTGTCTATATGGACTTCAGTAAGGCCTTTGACAAGGTCCCTCATGGCAGACTGGTCCAAAAGGTGAAGTCACACAGGATCAGAGGTGAGCTGGCAAGATGGATACAGAACTGGCTAGGTTATAGAAGGCAGAGAGTAGCAATGGAAGGGTGCTTTTCTGATTGGAGGGCTGTGACTAGTGGTGTTCCGCAGGGATCAGTGCTGGGACCTTTGCTGTTCGTAGTATATATAAATGATTTGGAAGAAAATGTAACTGGTCTGATTAGTAAGTTTGCGGACGACACAAAGATTGGTGGAATTGCGGATGGTGATGAGGACTGTCAGAGGGTACAGCAGGATTTAGATTGTTTGGAAACTTGGGTTGTGAGATGGAAGATGGAGTTTAATCTGGACAAATGTGAGGTAATGCATTTTGGAAGGTCTAATACAGGTAGGGAATATACAGTGAATGGTAGAACCCTCAAGAGTATTGACAGTCAGAGAGATCTTGGTGTACAGGTCCACAGGTCACTGAAAGGGGCAACACAGATGGAGAAGGTCGTCAAGAAGACATACGCCATGCTTGCCTTCATTGGCCCGGGCATTGAGTATAAAAATTGGCAAGTCGTGATGCAGCTGTATAGAACCTTAGTTAGGCCACACTTGGAGTATAGTGTTCAATTCTGGTCGCTACACGACCAGAAGAATGTGGAGGCTTTAGAGAGGGTGCAGAAGAGATTTACCAGGATGTTGCCTGGTATGGAGGGCATTAGCTATGAGGAGAGGTTGAATAAACTTGGTTTGTTCTCAATGGAACGACGGAGGTTGAGGGGGCGACCTGATAGAGGTCTACAAAATTATGAGGGGCATAGACAGTGGATAGTACTTTTTCCCAGGGTAGAGGGGTCAATTACTGGGGGCATAGGTTTAAGGTGCAAGGGGCAAGGTTTAGAGGAGATGTACGAGGCAAGTTTTTTATGCAGAGGGTAGTGGGTGCCTGGAACTCGCTACCGGAGGAGGTGGTGGAAGCAGGGATGATAGTGACATTTACGGGGCATCTTGACAAATACATGAATAGGATGGGAATAGAGGGATACGGACTCCGGAAGTGTAGACGATTTTAGTTTAGACGGGCAGCATGGTCGGCGCAGGCTTGGAGGGCCGAAGGGCCTGTTCCTGTGCTGTACTTTTCTTTGTTCTTTGGGTCACTGTCCGTGTGGAGTTTGCACATTCTCCCCATTTTCGTGCGGGTCTCACGCCCACAAATGGGCAGGCTAGGTGGATTGGCCACGCTAAATTGCCCCTTAATTGGAAAAAGAAAATTGGGTACTCTCTTAGGAAAATAAACAAGTCTTTTGCACTATGGTCAGGACCCATAACCGTTGCAGTATCCAATGCCTTCAACCACTTCTTTATATCATGTGGAGTGAATAAAATTAGCTGTGATGCTGGGCCTTCTAGAGGAAACCGAGATGTATCATCCACTTGGCAATGATGGCTTCCCCATCATTGAGGGTGGTATGTCCTTTAGAACTCGAGCAGCTCGGTCAGCAGTAGTGCTAACATCCAGAGTACATTTGGCACCCGTGCCAAGCTCACTGTTTCATCCGAGTGGTAAGAGTACTGATTCACAGGGTCTGGAATTGATGTTGAGGACTCCCAAGTCCGCTCCCTCCCGACCTTCATATCCATATGCTACCACTTCAGGCCAAGACAGATTCAAATTCCACCGCCTACCATGGTGGGGTTTGAAACAGGGTCCCCAGTGCATTACCTTGGGTCTCAGGATTATTACTCCAGCGACAATGCACTATATAACCACCTGATCAAATATGATGTATTGGGCTCTAACATTGGTGAAGTGGCAATGACAAAAAGACCAGTATGTATTTCTCCTCCCTACTCTCAGTAGAGGTTTGATGCAACCGAGTGGCTTGCTGGGCAACTTCAGAGGACATTTACGATTCAATCACAGGGCAGTACGGTGGCACAGTGGTTAGCACTGCTGCCTCACGGCGCTGAGGTCCCAGGTTCGATCCCGGCCCTGGGTCACTGTCCGTGTGGAGTTTGCACATTCTCCCTGTGTCTGCGTGGGTTTCGCCCCCACACCCCAAAGATGCGCAGGGTTAGGTGGATTGGCCACGCTAAATTGCCCCTTAATTGGAAACAAAAATGAATTGGGTACTCTAAATTTATATATTTTTTTAAAAATCACTCACATTGCTGTCTGTCCGTTGGACACTCTGCCACAGCTCACACAGTCACTTAGGGCAGCACAGTGATTAGCACCGCTGCCTCCTAGCGCCAGGGTCCTGGGTTGGATTCCGACCTTGGGTGTCTATGTGGTGTTTGCATATTCTCCCTGCATCTGCGTGGATTTCCTCCGGGTGCTCTGGTTTCCTCCCACACTCCAAAGATGTGCAGGTTAAGTGATTGGTCGCGCTAAATTGCCCCATAGTGTCCAAAAGGTTAGGTGGGGTTACGGGGATGGGGTGGGGGCGTGCGCCTAGGTAAGGAGCCCTTTCGGAGGGTTGGTACAGACACAATGGGCCAAATGGCCTCCTACGTTGTAGTGATTCTATATCATATGGGGATCTATGCCCGACTAAACACGCATTGAGTGCCTTCAGGAGGAGAAGAAGGAGTGCTGAGGGGGAGATTTTTCTGTAGCTAATAACTGCATTGTGTTCTGAATCTCTCCAGGATAGGCCATCACAGTACCAGTGATGACAGCTCAGCCTATCGCTCTGTGGATGAAGTGAACTACTGGGACAAGCAGGACCACCCCATCTCCAGGCTCAGACACTACATGGTGAATAAGGGCTGGTGGGACGAGGAGCAGGAGAAAGCTTGGAGGAAGCAGTCCAGGAAACGGGTAGGTATTACTGCAGACAGTGGGACAGCGTTGAAATAAGCCTTCTAAACCCTTCTGACAAAACTGTAACTACACTTCAATTTGTGCTTTGCTAACTGAAATCCTGAGGTTGAGAAATGCAAATATTTTGCAGCAAAGGCTGAAAATGAATCCGTTTTTGAAAACTCATATTTCTTTTCCAGTAACTCTGCAATTTGTTCTGTAGTTGCACAATACAGGCCAGGGGAATTCCCACTTATTTTTTTAGTCATTCATAAGATGTGTGCTTCACCGGCTGTTGTTGTCCAGCCCTTGCCCGGCACTTCGGAGCCTGGTCTCACAGGGCCAGACCAGTTAAGGATGACTGTCACGACACCCTGAGCTCGTGCGTGGTCAATTCCAGACCCACTTGACCTGAAATCGCAACACGGGTGAAATTAGATTTTATTTAAAATACCCCGAGGTCCTTGGTTGAGCCCCAATCAATTACAGTCACCCGGTTTGTAACTTTAAAACATAAGTAACCTTTTATTATGTATTGTATAATCGAAAGTGCAGAAAATATAGCTATCTAAAACCCCTTTCCCAACCCCCTTTCCCTACTTGCCCCACTATCCATACACACTCACAAACAATACAGAGGGGAAGGGTGGTGGAAAGGGAAAGAAAATATTAATAAAAGTAGAAGGATAAGGATCTTTGATGCACTGGGATGACGTGTCAATGTCTTCCAGCAATTCCAGTTTTCGTTTTGGTACTTCTTCCTTCTAGGCTCAAGATGGTTTTCTCTGGCAAGGTTGTCTACCTTCTGTGGAGACCCAGCATTAATTTTGGGTTCACCGCAAACGATTGTGCCAGGCACTCGCTGCTTTCAGAACAATAGAGCAGTTCATTCACTTCAGCAAGCAGGACCGAGAGTGAGTTCCTTTCACTTCCGAGGTCTAAACGCTTCTGCTAAGTTCTCTCAGAAAGCATCACACAGGAACCAATCACTGAGCGTCGTCATGCAGAACACAGTCCCTGGCAAACCCACCGGTTGCCAGTTAACCAGTCAAACTGACCCCTCCCAAACTGGTTCCAAAGATCCACAGAGTGCTGAGGAATTCTGTTTCTCCTCTCCAAGAAACAAAACCTAGGAACACTGTGTCCTGGCAAGCAGGCTGCTTCAACTTTGAATCTTCTGCTTAAAGGCACATTTTTCTTTATTCATTTACGTGATTGGGCAACGCTGGTTAGGCCACAATTTATTGCCCATCCCTAGTTGCCCTTCAGAAGGTGGTGGTAAGTTGCCTTCTTGAACCGCTGCAGTCTTTGGGATGTAAGTACACCTACTGTGCTGTTAGGGAGGGAGTTCCAGGGTTGCCCCAGTGACGGAGCGGCCGATATGTTTCCAAGTCATGGTGGTGAGTGACTTGGAGGGGAACCTCCAGGTGGTGAGGCTCCAGGTATCTACTGCTCTTGGCCTTCTAGATGGTAGTGGTCGTGGGTTTGGAAGGTGCTGCCTAAGGAGACTTGGTGAGTTACTACAGTGCATCTTGTAGATGGTACACACGGCTGCCATTGTGTGTCAGTGGTGGAGGATTTAGTTCGGATCCCGTGGGTCACTGTACGTGTAGAGTTTGCACGTTCTCCCCGTGTCTGCGTGGGTTTCACCCCCACAACCCAAAGATGTGCAGGCTAGGTGGACTGGCCACACTAAATTACCCCTTAATTGGAAAAAATAATTGGGTACACTAAATTTTTTTTTTAAAAAGTGGTGGAGGGTTTGAATGTTTGTGGAAGGGGGAGCAATCAAGCGGGGCTGTTTTGTCCTGGATGGTGTCGAGCTTCTTGAGTGTTGTTGGAGCTGCACTCATCCAGGCAAGTGGAGAGTATTCCATCACACTCCTGATTTGTGCCTTGTAGATGGTGGACAGGCTTTGGGGGGGCGGTCAGGAGGTGAGTTACTCGCTGTAGGATTCCCAGCCTTTGAACTGCCCTGGTAGCCACAGTTTTAATGTGGCTGGGTCCAGTTCAGTTTCTGATCCCGATTATGGGTCCTCAGACCACAATAATAAAATTTTTTTAAATGGGAACAATGGAAATACACAGGAAGGGCTCCTACATGACAAATGTCCTCCCCCGAAGGAGATTCGTAAACCAGATGGCTTTTTCGAACAATCGACAATGGTGTCATGGTCATCATTAGTCTTTTAATTTTATATAATTAAATTTTTTTTTTAAATTTAGAGTACCCAATTCTCTTTCCAATTAAAGGGCAATTTAGCGTGGCCAAACCCTGCACACCTTTGGGTTGTGGGGGTGAAACCCACGCTGACACGGGGAGAATGTGCAAACTCCACACGGACAGTGACCCGGGGCCGAGTTTGAACCTGGGCCCTCAACGTCGTGAGGCAGCAGTGCTAACCACTGCGCCACCATGCCGCCCCCTCAGAATTCAAATTTTACCATCTGCCATGGTGGGATTCGAATCCAGCTTCCCAGTGCCTTACCCTCTGTCTCTGGATTACTATAAGAAGTCTAACAGCACCAGGTTAAAGTCCAACAGGTTTGTTTCGAATCACTAGCTTTCGGAGCACAGCTCCTTCCTCAGGTGAATGAAGATTCGCATTCAAAGTATCGTCTTGCATCTTTGACTTTGTCTATATATATTATATATATATATATATATATATAATATATATATATGTTTCTGGAACCCACCTCTTCATTCACCTGAGGAAGGAGCAGTGGTCCGAAAGCTAGTGATTGGATACAAACCTGTTGGTCTTTAACCTGGTGTTGTAAAACTTCTTGCTGTGCTCACCCCAGTCCAACGCCGGCATCTCCACATCTGGATTACTAGTCCAGTGACAATAGCACTACACTCCCACCTCCCGCTTTGTAAAATAATGCTTGGTCTTAGTGATCTAAAATGGTTTTAATTACCTGAGGAAAATGGGGGAGGGTAGGGAAGGAAATCTCCAGAATATGCATTTATCCCCTTATTAAATGCGTGTTGTTTTTTTTCTATTTTTATTTTGTCTCAGAGCAGAAATCTGGTTAGTGGGTTAGAAGTGTCTAGTCATGCTCCCCTGACCACGGTGACGTGTGCGAGGCTCGATCCAGTATTTTCCTGCTCATCATTTTCATACCTCCAACCCTCGGGCAATGGTGAGCAGCTGACTGATGTCAGGAAGTGTGAGCTCATCCACTTCAGGTCCGGAAAAATACCCAAATGAGAGTATTTTTTTTGCATGTGATAATCTTTATTAGTGTCACAAGTAGGCTTACATTAACATTGCAATGAAGTTACTGTGAAAATCCGGCGCCTGTTCGGTACACCGAGGGAGAATTCAGAATGTCCAATTCGCCTAACAAGCACGTCTTTCGGGACGTGTGGGAGGAAACCGGAGCACCCGGAGGAAACCCACGCAGACACGGGGAGAACGTGCAGACCACACACAGACAGTGACCCAAGCCCTTGGGGAGGGGATCAAAAGGTTACGGGGGGGAAAGCAGGATTAGGCTATTGAGTTGGATGATCAGCCATGATCGTGATGAATGGCGGAGCAGGCGCGAAGGGACAAAAGGCCTTCTCCTGCTCCTATCAGTACCTATGTAAGGCAGGAATCGAACCAGGGATCCTGGCGCTGTGAAGCAACAGTGCCCCGTGTTGAGAATCTGTGAAGGAACAGAGTGTGCCGACAGCAAACATCCCTGTGGTGTGTCCGTGCGTGCGATTGCATGCCCAATTGCGGTTGCTATCTCCCAGATCTTTATTTAGATGCCAAGAATGCACGCAGCTGCGTGTGGATCCTCAGTCAGCCATATATGGTTAATGTGTTGGACAGTGCTGCTATAGAATCTTGATCAGGCTCCAACTGGGGCACTCCATTCAGTTCTGGGATTCATATTGCAGGAAGGATATATTGTTCCGGGAGGAGCTGCAAAGTGGATTTACCAGTGTGATATTGGGGCTAATGTGTTGGACAGACTTGGGTTGCCTGGAGGTCAGAAGGTGAGACGGTGAAATGTTTGAAATAATAAAAAGAGCCAATAGGGTAAACACGGAGGAACTTCTTTCCCTGTTGTAGGAACCTGGAAAAAAGGTTCCCGAAACTAGAGCTAGGATTCAACTTTTTACCCAAAGTATGATGGAAATCTAGAACTCTTTTCCCCTAAAGGCTGTGGTTACTGGGGGTCAAGTTAAATCTTCAAGACCGAGATGGGCAGGTCTTTGTTAGCTATGAGTATCAAGGGATATGGCACAAATGATACTGAGGGGTTACAAATCAGCTATGATCTGGTGGAAGCGTCTCAAAGTCTCTTCTGTGTTTCTAGGGCCTCAGGGTGGGGAGTTCCGCAGGCTGCTACAGTATTCCTTTCAGACATTCAGGAGAGGCAGGTATCGCTGGCACGGTCTCCATTTATTGCCCACCCCTCACTATTCCCGAGATGGTGGTGGGGAGCCACCTTCTGGAGTCACAGGAGATTAGGACTTGGGAGCAGGACTGAATCTTTTGGTCCTTCGGGCCTGCTCCATCATTCGATAAGATCAAGGCTGACCTGGTTGGGATCTCCGCTCTAATTTCCTGCCCATAGCCTTTGACTTCCTGGTCTTTCAAAAAGCTGTCGTGCCTCTGCCTTGGGCGCCACGGTAGCACAGTGGTTAGCACTGTTGCTTCACAGCCCCAGGGTCCCAGGTGCGATTCCTGGCTTGGGTCACTGTCTGTGCGGAGTCTGCACGTTCTCCCCGTGTCTGCGTGGGTTTCCTCCGGGTGCTCCGGTTTCCCCCCACAAGAGGTACTTTTTAGGTGAATTGGACATTCTCAATTCTCCCTCCGTGTACCTGAACAGGCGCCGGAATGTGGCGACGAGGGGCTTTTCACAGTAACTTCATTGCAGTGTTGATGTAGGCCTACTTATGACAATAAAGATTATTAAATTAATAAAGATATTCAATGACCCGGCCTCCGGGGCAGAGAATTTCATCGACTAACAACCCTTGGAGAGAAAAATATGTCTTCTCCACTCCACGTTATGTAGGTAGAACCACAGTGGGAGGGGGTTACTGAGTGGCTTGCTAAGCCATGTCATAGGACGGTTAAGAGTCAAACCATTTGCTGCAGGCCTGGAGCATGTGTAGGCCAGACCGGGTAAGGCTGGCGGATTGCCTTCAGTGCTGGTGGAGTGCAATCAGCTAGGATCCCTGCTGCTGATCAAAGTTGGCTTGGTATTAGATGAACTAGCCTCCTTTGTGGAGTAGCCAACCCATGAGCTTGCATTTGTGAACGATTAAGGATTAGAAGGGACTCTCTTGGCCATCAAAGCTGAAGCTTTTAAAACCTAATTTTGAAACATCAACCAAACTGGTCTAACCTCTAAATGGTTATGCGTGACTTCCCTATTCCATTTGATGCACGGTTGAGTGAATAACTTTATGTGATCCTGGAGCTGCCTGCAACAGTGTAACTCTAATGCAACGCGCCTCTGTGCCTCCAAAAGAGGCAGGACACGGCTGAGAAAGAAATGTTAAACAGGGAAAAGTGATGAGCAGGTGGATGGGTTGGTTACTATGGGCGTTGTAATATTCTGTAAGGTGGGCTGACAGCATGCACACTAACCTGCAGCAGTGTCTTGTGCTATACGGCACGATAAAGCCGTAGCGTGGAGCGATACCTTATGTTCCACTGTGGATGATTACCTGGCTTCAGCCCCCAGCACTCCCCTCACCCGGGGCTGAGATCAGGAGTTTGCTGAAACATTTGGTGGCGGAATGCCGGCAGTTGCTCTTCCCTTTCAATCTCCTCGTCACTCAGCTGCATGCTCCCTGTGTCGCACACAGCTCGGAATTCCCCAGATTGCACTTGCAGGCGGCTGACTGACAGAAACAATGCCACCCGTCAGTAAACTGGGCGCATCCACTGGGTGCTGACATTCCTTTCGGCCAGATTCAGACTGGAGATCCAATGTCATTGTTTCACATCTCACAGGGAGCCTGCTGCTGACAAGAAGGGATGAATAATAAATGCTTAGCCTAGCCAACGACACCCACGTCCATAAAATGAATTTTAGAAAAACAACTCCGCACCTGTCCTCAGCTAGAAGCACAGTAAAGAGTCAAATACAGACGGCAGCGTATCCAGTGGATCTTGGTTTCGACGTGTGGGTAATGCACGCGAGAGAGCGTGAGGGAGAGGAGGTGGATACGGTGCCAATATTACCTTTCCCTCAAATAGGGAGTGAAAGCTTGCGCACATTCTTTGTACATTATCAGGAGCTGGTTTCAGAGCAATGTTAGTTCATCCTTGGGTGCCCTCTGTCCCCAGGTGCTACAAGTCAACAAAGCGGCAGAAATATATTATACAGCCGAGAAAGGGGAGGTTCACTGAGCATGATGCAGATAGAATACCACTCGTTTGACTGACCGATTGTGCAATCTCTCCGCCAGGTCATGGAAGCCTTTGAGGAGGCCGAACGGGCACTGAAACCGAAACTGGACCACATGTTCTCCGATGTGTACGAAGAGACCCCAGTCAGGCTCCAGAAGCAGCAGGAGGGGCTGCAGCGGCACCTGAAGATGTACGGGGAGCATTATCCCACCGACCATTTCGAGAAGTAGGCGATCTTTAGAAAGTCTAGTTCCCTCCTTCTCCCTCCACCCCTGTCCCTCAATCTGCTTGGCATCCATCCGTTACAAAAATTAACTCTCGTTAAGTCGTTGTTTCCCTCGTGTCGAACCTCCTTAATGATTATGAATCTTCCCTCCATTCTCCTCCCCCCCCCCCCCCCCCCCCCCCATACCGCTGTAGTCCGCGTTCTCTGGTTACTTGCAACTGGGAATTATAGGAATTTGATGTCACGGGGGTGAAGGGACGGGCTCTCGGTGAAAGCCTGCTTCTCCATGATCAACTCGTACAGCACCATGGGGATGATGCCACCAAGAGCAATAGCCTTTCACTCAAAAAGCCCGTATGTAATGACACCAGTTACCCAGAAGCCAGGAAAATGTTATGGAAATGCGGGAGAACTAAATTATCCAGCGCACACTGACTACAGATCAGGGAACAATGGAAGCAAAACACTCTTCTTGACTTCAGTGTCCTCCTGTGTTTGGGTAGGGGGCAGGTTGTGACTGGAGCTCCGTGGGCGCAGGGTTGGCAGTGGTCCGTTTTATTCTCTCCTGTGGAAATATCTTCTTACTCGTGTATATTCATCGGGGAAGGGTCTGCAATGGTGTTGTGTTAGCTTGTGATACATAACTAGGTCAGAGCAGTAATCCCTTTCGAACACTACATAACCGTACAGCTCGCTCTACGCACACTTCTTTGCAATATTAACAAAGAGGACCCCACCCTATTCTGCAGTAGCCTTGGGAGGAGTTGCCCTCTGCCCCTGAGCCGGAATTGAGGGAGGGGGGAGGGGGGGGGGGGGCATCCCCACCCCAGGAATTCTTTTTGTGGCACTACACATGCACTCGAGGGATCACGAAAACCACTGCCTCTTCCACCCTGAATTGCTGCTATGACACTTGTGATGATGTGTGTCACCAAAGATCGGATTTTTCCCATTTTAAAAAAAAAACAACTTTGTTCTTGGTCATCTAAGATCAAAACCGGTACAACACTTAGTTATCAGTTGGAAAGTGTGTTGCGAAATGATGTCTGTCCAAAGGAGTACGATCGCTATGCAAAGGGTCTTCCGATCCACATCGCTATGCAAAGGGTCTTCCTCGGTGCAAGTTGCACCTACACAATCTCACTCGTGGCTATTTGGTGACAGAAAATAAATCCTGCTTACATCACATTACTTTGGGTCTGCAGAGATCTTTGAATTCGACACAGGCATGGGGGTTAGTTAGGAGGGAGGGAGTTTTGTCAGGGGCGGGGAAACACGGAGTTAACCAGTGTGCCTAGTCTGGAGTCCATTGACTCCTCTTGGGGAGAATCAACCTGACTTCCTGGGAGAGTTGAATGGGGTCCACACATTTATTAATACACCTGTACTCAAACTAGTGTTTGTTTACCGACAAGAGGATGATGCCGGTCGCTTCATCGGTGCTGCCGGTATAACAGTCACCTGTAAACAGTGGTTGACACCATTGTTGCCAGGAACCTGCAAAGCTGCAAGACGTGTGCACAAGGTGATAAAATGTCGCAGCAGGCACTGGGAGGGTTAAATGGCAGTCTGTGCAATTAGTTATACTCTGCCCAGAGACATCCCAGTACAGCTCCCTGTCAGATCCAATGTTTCATTTCTGGCTAACCAGGGCTACTGAAAGAGCCCCCACTGTCCAGTGATCAGGTGAGCCTACCACATAGTTAGGACTCTGGAGGAAGGCCAATAGAAGCTGCTGTATGCTGGGTGTCGGATCGGTGAGGGTGAAACTTTGGAGGTTATTCAGCCCACCCCCCTTTCTTCCACATTGTGTGTATATTTTGGCAATCCAATCTAATGTGGCCTTCCTTTCCCGACACTTCAAAGTCATTCACATTGTGAGGTGCTTCGAGACACTGAAATGCTATAGGGCAGGATGTAACAATGAAATGAAAGTCGCCATAATCCCCAAAGACCATAGGCTGCTTTCCCCTTTTAAGAGAGAGCTGGCTGGTGGTGATTTAACCTGAGGGCCACCATTCCTCGGGTGAGGGGCAAGGCTGAGAAGACGGGGCCTTCATGAATAACCTCCGCCAGTGCGGGAATTGAACCCGCGCTGTTTCCGTCACTCGCACCACGACCCAGCTGTCCAGCCGAGTGAGCTAACAGACGGACGGCACGGTGCCGCAGTGGTTAGCACTGCTGCCTCACGGCGCCGAGGTCCCAGGTTCGATCCCGGCTCTGGATCACTGTCCGTGTGGAGTTTGCACATTCTCCCTGTGTCTGCATGTGTTTCACCCCCACAACCCAAAGACGTGCAGGGTAGGTGGATTGGCCACGCTAAATTGCCCCTTAATTGGAAAATAAATAATTGGGTAGTCTGAATTTTTTTTTAAAACTGAGCTAACCGACTACCGATGCTCAGATTACAACAGTGAGCCTGGAATCACCATCACTCGTGATCCATATCCATAGAGGTACGAGACCTACTGGGGGCGAATTGGCATCCTGGGGCAGCACAAGCAAAGCGGCAGGAGTATGGCAGACATTTATCTTCGCCAATGGTTAGCCCATGGCCTGCCGCCTCCAGTAACAGGTACCACTCGCTAACAATCTGATATCACCAGTACAGGGAACAATCAAAGATTTTTTTTTTAAATTTAGAGCACCCAATTGTTTTTCATTTCCAATTAAGGGGCAATTTAGCGTGGCCAATCCATCTAACCTGCACATCTTTGGGTTATGGGAGTGAAACCCACACAGACATGGGGAGAATGTGCAAACCCCACATGGACAGTGACGCAGGGCTGGGATCGAACCTGGGACCTCGGCGCCATAGTCCCAGTGCTAACCACATGCCGCCCTGGGAACAATCACAGATTACATAGTGTAACTTGAGCTCCACGATAGTATTCTTGCCTCCAAGTCAGAAGAAGGCTTTTAACATCAAACTCCACTCCAGGCCAACACACTATAGTGCAGAGGGAATGCCGCACAGTTGAAGGTGCTGTCCTCCCGATGTGATGTCAAACCTGAGGTCCTGCCACCCACTCAGGAGAACTTAAAAGACCCCACGGAACTATTTAGAAGAAGAGCAGTGAACATCTCTCCAATGTCCTGGTCAGTATTTATCCCTGCGTTGACATGGCTTTAACAGCTGTTTGTACCAATCGAATGTTATTTATCGCACCACCATGTGTGACCTGGAAGGGACAATGGCTGTTTTATTGTCAAACCTGTAACACGGAAATGTCGAATCGGGCAGTTTATGCGAGATCCAATGCTATTCTCACAGAACGTAGACATTCACAGCTTCTCCAGCCCATCACCATGTGTTAATAAGCCTGACTCCAGCAACTTGAGCAAAAACACTGTCCTGGGCAGCATGGTGGCGCAGTGGGTTAGCCCTGCTGCCTCACGGCGCCGAGGTCCCAGGTTCGATCCCGGCTCTGGGTCACTGTCCGTGTGGAGTTTGCACATTCTCCCCGTGTCTGCGTGGGTTTTGCCCCCACAACCCAAAGATGTGGATTGGCCACACTAAATTGCCCCTTAATTGGAAAAAATGAATTGGATACTCTAGATTTATTTTTTTAAAACACTGTCCTGAGGTTGTGAAAGGCTTTCTCTTGTATGTGTATACACGCGTGTGTGTGTATGTGTATCTATCTATATACATTATGTGTGTGTGTGTATATATACTATGTGTATATAACGTTTCATTACACAGTGGATTTATTATGCAGCGTTACACAAGTGGACGGTTTCATCTCATGCTTGCTACTTAATGTAGCTCGGAGGGATTAGAACAAACTGGAGATTAACTCAGTTGTAGACAGAAGATTCAGCAGTCAGGGAGATCTGTTTGTGGTGTCAGAAGGCTGCCCAATGTGTTACTGATCTGCAGTGACTTCCAGACTGCACTTTATCCTGTAAGGCTCATCACTGAAGCAGTGTCGGCAGCTGTCGGGCCATTTGTTTGATTTTTCCGCCCACCTTACTGTCTCACCGCCGGACCGCTACAGTCAGTTACAGATGACACCGACTTTAAGTACAGCCTTTTTCCAGATGTGACAAGTATGACTTGGAACAAGTTTCTGCAAAAAAGTTTAATGACTGGTATCATAGATACTACAAAATGCATTGTCCCATCACCCCAACTTGTCTTCCACTTTCTGTTTGTGTATTATTTGTTCAAAGGTGTGGATATCCTCTTACTGAAATGTTCGATATGGTTCCTGTTCTGGATAAGGTTTGTTTTGACCAAACCAGGGAAATGTGGTAACATTTATCTGAGTTAGGAACTTGCGACATGTGGACACCCGAAACTGGTCAAAACATGCCCAAAATTGGTCAGAACATTTGCCAAGGGCAATCCTGGAGGGTTGGCAAACCCCCATCCACATCCGCTGCTAACTGTTGTGAATGGATTGAGCTGCAACTCCACCCTAACAAAAGAGCCACGAGATTACTCAACATTGTGGTGTATTCCCTTCCAGCCCATTACTTATGCCCCCCCCCAACCCCCACTCAAACCTATGTAAATGGTACTCCGTTTGTGTGCAGTACCTGACCTCCCCGATAACATAGTGGATGGACTCGGAGCTGTTAATTACTGATATCAAAACAGTTCGTACATTTTTCATTTCCATTTCCTCTATGTTAATTTGCCCAGTGACGTTGTAAGTGTTCTTTCAGGAAACCGCGGTCAACATGAAAGTTGGCCTGGATCCTGCCTTAATTCTTGGCATCCACAGTAAAAGCAATGTGGTCTGTTGCTGTTAAATGTGAGTCGAGTGATAACTAATAGCTTTTGCTGTAGAGTAAAGAGCTACATTGCTGGCGTGGGGCTCTTGAGGGAGCAAGAGTTTGATCACCAGCTAAAAGTTCGCCTTGGGCACTGAACTGGAAGCATCCCGAACAAGTCCTAATTCCATATTTATCCTAATATAAGCTATTATAGAAAATAAATGTTGAAAGTGGTTACAAGAAAAATGTTAAATCTGTGTGTATAATCATAGGTCAAAAAAGAATTTAGAAGAATGAAAATGGGACTGAGAAATTGTGCTTTCCAGCCTTGAGGGTGAATTGGTGGGTTGTTGATTTGAATTTGATTTATTGTCACATGTGCCGAGGTACAGTGAAAAGTATTGTTCTGCATACAGTCCAGACAGATCGTTCTGTCCACAAAGGGCACTGACGAAAGGTGTTGATAAACATGGATCCTCTCATGGGGATGTTGGACTATTATGCGTCATTCCTTCAGACTGGCAGACAGAAATGTTTGAACTGAGGGTGTCAACTTGCATACAATTCAATCCCAAAATTCCTGACGTGGGTTAAGAAGCCCTGGAATTGGGCAGCACGGCGGCGCAGTGGGTTAGCCCTGCAGCCTCACGGCGCCGAGGTCCCAGGTTCGATCCCGGCTCTGGGTCACTGTCCGTGTGGAGTTTGCACATTCTCCCCACGTTTGCGTGGGTTTCACCCCCCCCCCCCCCCCCCCCCCACAACCCAAAGATATGCAGGGTAGCTGGATTGGCCGCGCTAAATTGCCCCTTAATTGGAAAAAATGAATTGGGTACTCTAAATTTAACAAAAAAAAAGCCCTGGAATTTTGAATGTGTAGCACGAAGACTCCCTCGCATGCTGTGGTCCACAGACCTCTTGCACAATGTAAACGTGAAGGAGCACCGCATGAATCCGGAAGACATCCTCAAATAGAATGGGTGATGTGTCTGTGGAATACCTGATTGAACATAACTCACTTCGGCAGCATATGAAAGCCAATTGGTGCTCTGACAATGTGTGAAGATGTTGATAATAAAAGCTATATTTAAGTCTGAAATATTTAGCTGAGTGTCTTTGTTTTGGTTTTCATTCACAGTCCAAGCAACGTTATGGAATGTGATGGCAGAATAGTTACTGGATTAATGACCTGGAGGCAAAGAGTTCCACTTCCCTCTTGCGAATTGAGGAATGTTAATTAAACACAATCTGGAATAAAAATCTAGTCTCCGTAATGGTGACTGTGGAACTGCTCAATCATCAGTTTGAAAAACCCATCAAGTTCACTAATATCCTTCAAGGAAGGAATCTGCCATCCTTCAATCCTCTGGCCGACATGCAACTTCAGATCCACAGCAATCTGGTTGAATCTGAAATGGCCCGGCAAGACGTGTCTGAGAAGATGGCGCATCATTGCCTTCTCGGGGGCAATTAGGGAGGGGCACATCTTGGAAATTATTTTTTTCCTTTTAAAGGTTCACATTCCTGGCTTTTGACGCTGTGGTGCCTTGCTAAACTTTATTGCAGTGTTGATGTGAGCCTACTTGTGACAATAATAAAGATTAGATTAGATAAACCACCTGAAATCCTACCCTCGGTTGGTCGATGTTGTGAGTTCCCAATCTTTTTTTTCTATAAATTTTACCCAATTCATTTTTTCCAATTGAGGGGCAATTTTAATGATGCCAATCCATCTACCCAGCACATAGAACATACAGTGCAGAAGGAGGGGATGGAGGCATAGCCAATCCACCTAACCTGCACATTTTTGGACTGTGGGAGGAAACCCATGCAGACACGGGGAGAACGTGCAGACTCCGCACAGCCAGTGACCCAGCGGGGAATTGAACTTGGGATCCTGGCGCTGTGAAGCCACAGTGCTAGCACCTTGTGCTACCGTGCTGCCCGAGTTCTCAATCTTAACGGAGAGAGTCCAGGGATAGGGTAGAGTTTGGTGTGAACAAAAGGGGGACATCGGGAGGTCAGGTCTTCACCAACCATTATAGTGTAGCAATTGGCTGAAAGAAGAATAGTGCGAGAGGGCTGAGGCAAAGTGCCCTATTGCTTCCACTTTAAACAATCATCAATAGGGTAATAGTTGATGAATTTTGGAGCTTGGGCCCTTTCTGTGAGGAGGATCGGAGGCAGCACGGTAGCACAGTGGTTAGCACAGTTGCTTCACAGCTCCAGGGTCCCAGGTTCGATTCCCGGCTTGGGTCACTGTCTAAGCGGAGTCTGCACGTTCTCCCTGTGGGTTTCCTCCATCCCTCAGTCCAAAGATGTGTGGGTTAGGTGGATTGGCTATGCTAAATTGCCCTTAAGTGACCAAAAAAATGTTAAGTGGGGGTTACGGGTATAGGTAGATATGTGGGCTTCAGTTAGGGTCTCTTTATAAGGGCCGGTGCAGACTCGATGGGCTGACTGGCCTCCTCCTGCACTGTAAATTCTATGTTAGCAAGGTAAACCAGGTTATAAAAGACATGGTAAACCCAATGTTCACTTTGCCCAACCTTTTTAAGCTTTTGTTAGCAGGCCAGATAACTAACAGCACATCCTAAATCCAGTGTTGGACATTGACCGGTACAGGTGTGGAGGGCCCAAGGGCCTGTTCCTGTGCTGTATTGTTCTTTGTCCCATTATTCCCTCAGCTTTCACTCCAGTCACATTGCAGCTCAGATTTTTGCGGAGGGGGGTAACGGGACGGGAAGGCAGTCTACCTCAAACAGGAAGGAGGTAGACTCTAACCCCATGCTGTTGGCATTGTCCCGAATCACACTCCAGCCAACAAGACTACCCGGCCTCCAAGAGGCAGCAACTCCCGCCCAGCCCCACGGCTTACATTGAAACTGGTACGGTTATTAAACGATGATGAAGATTAAAAAACACTCTATTAAGTCCAGTAATTAACTCCTCAAATGGAAAGCAGGTAGATAACTACGTGATCAGGTTGGCCTATAAAACATCAGCAGGTGCCAATCTTCCGGTGGAATATGGATAAACAGAACTGATTGGATATAAAACGCACAGACTCTCATGATGGAATTAATTTAATTTAACAATGTCACAACAGCAATAATAAAAACAAAACCTTCAGTAAGCTCTTGTTGCTTTTTATCATCATGTTCTACACAACCCCCTATTGTTAGTCACGCATAGAATAGAATCCCTACAGTGCAGAAGAAGGCCATTCGGCCCATCGAGTCTGCACCGACCTTCGGAAACATCCTAACAAGGCCCAAACCCCGTAACCCTCTCTAACCGATGGACACAAAGGGACAATTTAGCACGGCCAATCCACCCAAACTGCACATCCTGGACTGTGGATGGAAACCCACGCAGACATGGGAAGAATATACAAACTCCACGCAGACAGTCACCCAAGGTCGGAATCGAACCCGGGTCCCTGGCGCTGTGAGGCAACGGAGCTAACTAACCACTGTGCTGCCATTCTGCTTCATTTCTGTCCTCCCTCAGCAGATACCGGACTGATGATGAACATCCAAGCATTTCTTTCCCCCCCCCCCCCCCCCCCCATCGCCTCCTCGAACCCTAAGTTATTTATCCCTATAGCTTGATGGGGTGCAGGGCTGTGGCCTCTCTCTGGTACATTGACTGATGGAGTGCTGGGAAGAGAGGTGTTGAGATGGAAACATTTTGCGATTGGGGGGGGGGGGGGGGGGGGGGGGGTGTCACACTTGAGGAACTGTTCTAGTGTCTGCCTCTCTGACCCAGTAGAACTGGTCACGTGCAGAGGACTTGAGCATCGGTGGCAAGGCCAATATTTATTGCCCATCCCTTGAGGAGGTGGGAGTCAGGCACCTTGAACCGCTGCAGTCCATTTGGTGCCTCCTGTCCTTGTCCATCTAGTGTGTGCTGCCCCTGAGCGTTGCCTAATATATATCCCTGTATCTCACCAACCACCAAATCTGTACCTCTAATTAACAGCAGAAACTGACGGAGGTACATGATAGGCAGCAACTGTGGAGAGATCAACAGATAATGTTTCAGAAGTACAACTTGGAGATTTTGCTAAACGCTCACATCCTGTTATCTCGCTACTGCTCAAGCTTCACCCCACTGTACCTTACTGGTATGCCCTTTATGCCTTGAACCTTAGAGATCCAAGTATGTTCCCATCCCAAGCTCTGATGCTTAGGGTAGCAAAGAGAGGGTCAGCAGGGAGCTTTGAAAACTACTTCATGACAGCATTTTTTTGGAGGGGCAATAGGAACTGCCCTTTAGCAGGTTTCCCCCCCCCCCCCATCTCGTGGTGGGGGAAAGCCACTAGCACTTGAGGTCAGAGCTTTGCAGAGCTCGCCAGAGGCGGGTTGTTTGCAGGGGGCTGCGCTGGTGGACGAGGATAAGCCCAGTGTGGGCGCAAGGGTTGTTCCGGTGTTTGGCCTGGATGTCAAATGTCTGGAAGCCTGCGTGATGCAGTGAGTTGATCCCAAGAGCACTGAAACACATCCCAGTGAAGACATCATCGATAGGGAAGAATGGGATGTAGTGGGAGACCACATAGAGCGATCTGACCAGGTTGCCCGAGTACAAGAACCCCCCACCTCCAGCATAAGCTGGGTAGGCACCATCGTAGAAGGACACGGGAATGCTGTACTTGCTTTTCTTGTCTCGTAGCGGGCTAGCATTTAAGATGGTTTGCCCAACATAAAGTTTGTTGCTTTGGTTGGCATCCAGCGACTTCAGGTACTTCACCAACACGGGCATGTTGAGGAACACGTCATCATCCCCTTTGAAGATGTACTGGGCGTGTGGGCAGCGCACTGTGGCCCACTTGAGGAACAGGTAGTCCTTCAGGGTGAGATTAAACAGAGTGTCTTTGAATTCCCACTGGAGGAGATCCCCGTACAAATGATCCTCAAAGTCCAGCAACCTCCAGAGATCAGGCCCCTGACCTGCGCCAGAGGCTGAGCCCAGGAGGAAGACCGTGCGGATCCGGAAGCCGCCCAGAGTCTTCTCCTGTCCCCAGGTCTCGCGAACGGCCTGCCTCCTCTCAAAGTTGGCAGCCAAGGACTTAATCGCAAGGAGTAAGAAGATCCCACCATCACACTTGTCCGGGTGGTCAATCTGCTGTGGGTAGTCCTTGCAGTTCATGTAACGCAGGAAGTCCCCATGCGACTCGGAGTACGAATAGGCATTGATGACCTCAGCCTCCATCATGGCCACCGTGCAGTTCTGGGAGGGGCTGTACAAGGAGGTACCATTGAGAAGAAGGCGGTCCAGAAGCTGGAACATTTGGTGCTGCCTGTGGTTCCAGAAGCTGTTCTTCACAGGGATAAATTTCTTGAAATTGGAAGAGATGTTAATCAGAGAGATCCCACTCTGATTGGTTGGCATGAAAGCGCTTGTAACATTCAGGCCATAGGTGGAATTCTGTGCTCTCTGCACAGGAACTTTCCTCCGTTCCTTGGAGTGCCAACTCAGGAGGATATGGAGCATACCGAGTCCCAACAGACCCAAAACAGCTCCCCGTAACTTGGAGAATCGCATTTCCTCCCTCTAGCCTGCCATGGGAAAGAGAGAAAGCATTAGAACAAGGTTCTCATCAACCAGTACAACAACAATTTGAACTTATATAGCACATTTAAGGTAGTAGTGCTTCACAGGAGGGTTTTCAAACTACATTTGGCTAACAGCAGTGTCAGAGGTGAGTAACTCACCTGACCCCCCCCCCCCCCCCCCCCCGAAAAAAATAGCCTATCCGCCATCTACAAGGCAGGAGTGTAATGGAATACTCTCTATTTGCCTGGATGAGCGCAGCTCCAACAACACTCAAGAAGCTCAACACCATCCAGGACAAAGCAGCCCCGCTTGATTGGCACCCCATCCACCACCTTCAACATTCACTCTTTCCACCACCGATGCACAGTGTGTTCCATCTACAAGGTCCACCGCAGAAACTCACCAAGGTCCTTCAGGCAGCACCATCCAAACCCATGACTTCTTCCGTCTAGAAGGACAAGAGCAGCAGATACCTGGGAACCCCCCACCACCTGGAGGTTCCCCTCCAAGTCACTCACCATGCTGACTTGGAATTACATCAGTCATTCCTTCACTGTCGCTGGGTCAAAATCCTGGAACTCCCTCCCTAATAGCACAGCGGGGGTACCTACACCACAAGGAACTCCAGCGGTTCAAGAAAGCGGCTCACCACCTTCTCAAGGGCAATTAGGGATCAGCAACAAATGCTGGGGAGGTCTTGTGGCACAGTGAGTAAGCGTTCCTGTCTCTGAGTCAGAAACTTCAGGCTTCAGTCCCACCCCAGGACTTGGTGGCCAAGGAAGGTTTGTTCATTTATTTATTTATTTATTTATTTTAATTTCCAACGAAGGGGCAATTTAATGTGGCCAATCCACCTACCCTGCACATCTTTGGGTTGTGGAGGTGAGACCCACGCAGACACAGGGAGATTGTGCAAACTCCACACAGTCAGTGACCTGGGGCTGTGTTCGAACCCGTTTCCTCGGAGACGTGATGGAGCACTGCCACCTGGAAGGTACATTCATAATGCGGCCAAACAGGTTGTGTATCAACCTCCAAAACCTTTCCAAACATGCCAATGGCTAGCGGTAAGAGGAGGGCCTCCTGGTGAGGAACGCTTGACGTGGAGTGGGGCCCCTCGAGCCAGGTGGCAGAGTGGTTAGCACCGCTACCTCATAGCGCCAGGGACCTGGGTTCAATTCCAGCCTTGGCTGACTGTATGTGGAGTTTCCCCGTGTCTGCGTGGGTTTCCTCCCACAGTCCAAAGATATGCTGGTTAGGTGAATTGGCCAATGCTAAATTGCCCCATAATGTCCAAAAGGTTAGGTGGGGTTACAGCGATAGGGTGGGGGCTCTTTCCAGTGCAGACTCAATGGGCCTTCTGCAGTGTTGGGATTCTATGATTCTAAGCTATAAGCCCCTGGGGACAGATTTGCAACCTGTTCCAGGGAAAGAAATTTGCCGTGGGAGCAGATAAAAATCTGCTTTGCTTACCACTGCTTTGCTTATCGCTAAGTAATAATAAATGCCGGTCTAACCAGCAGTGCCCAAATGCGATTGAACAAATACAATAAGGAGACACTGGGACAGGCGAGCAAAACTTTGGTCAAAGCGGTGGGTTTTTTAAAGGACAGAATTGGAAGAGCAAGGGCAGCGCAGTGGTTAGCACTGGGCCTACCGCGCTGAGCACCCGGGTTCGAATCCCGGTCCGTGTGGAGTTTGCACATTCTCCCCGTGTCTGCGTGGGTTTCAACCCCCACAACCCAACAGATGCGCTGGGTAGGCGGACTGGCCACGCCATATTGCTCCTTAATTGGGAACAAAATGAATAGGGTACTCTAAATTTTAAAAAAAGAATTGGAAGAGCACAGAGATCTCAGAGGGCGAATGCTATGGAAGAGAGGTAGCCAGTGTCATTTCTACATCAGGTTTGTGCCATTTGTAACCGTATAGTTTACATTTCCTGCAATTTAGAAAAATAGGGAAATTATTTCGTCAAACATAGAAAATTCTTATGGGCCTTGACGGGGTAGATGGGGGGGAGGGGGGAAGAAAGTTTCCCCTTGGCATAGAATCAAGACCTAAGAGGCCATTGTCTCATAACTGGAAGGTGGAGCCGAGGTAAAAGGTCGACCTTGATATTATCAAACAGTAGAGCAGGCTCTCTGCCCGCTTTCTTATCTTCCATTACAGATGCGAACTGAGGTTCAACGATGAGCTTTTACCAGCAGCAAGCTACAAAACGAGAACTGGGTACAGTTCCACAGCCTACGAATCAACCCCACCCTTCCTGCCCCTCTTCCCCCTGCTCCCCAGTGCGTGCGTTTAACTTCGATGCAGTTGTGGTATTTTCCTCATGAAAATAACATGAGACCCTTGCGTATCTCTCGAATAAAAAGGAGATTGTGAAATGCCGTCAGTGCATGTCACATGCTTAACGTTTCCTGATAGGAATTAGCAGAAGCCGGCAGTGATGCCCCAGGACTTGGCGATCAAGGAAGATTATATTTCGATAGCCACATCCCTTGAACGAATAAAAAAAGACCCCACCTCCCCCACATGGCCACTCTCCCTTCTTGTTCGGAGTTGCTCCCCCTGAGCACTGGCCTCTGTTCTCCTATAAACCCATTCTGCTTTCCTACCTTTGCCACTGTTAACCCTCTTCAATCCCTAACAGCACCATGAACAGCCCCTTGGTTTCATGTCCCAAGACATCTTTGTCAATCTCTCCTTAACGATCACTGACTTTCCATTCTTCCCCTTTCCAAGTGTACCACTCACCACGCTTCTATCCCTTTTCAGTTCTGTCGCAGGGTGAGATCGATTTGAAACGTTAGCTCTGTTTCTCTCTCCACATATGCGGCCAGATCTGCCGAGTTTATCCGGCATACTGTGTCATTTATTTCAGAATCCTTTTAGAGAGCTCTCCCGGAGAGCCAGCACCAATGTGGCAGGGCCAAATGGCCTCCCTCCTGTGTGCCACATGATGCTGTTTTTGCAGACAAAATTGGAGAACAGCAAGATCCCACAAACAATGAGCCAGACGATTGGGCGGTTTTAATCCGCCTTAGTCGGCCACTGAGAAATCTCTGCCCGTGTTCCTGTCGAAACTGAGTTGATACATGTGGTAATACCAGGTATTGCAGTACCTGAGAGGTGGGTGCCCATTGGCTAGACCTAGGAGTCTACCATTGGCTAACGCACATAGCTCCGCCCTGAGAGGCAGGGTATAAGAACCCATGCCGTCCCAGCAGCCTTCACTTTCTGTATCGAAGCTGCTGGGTACAGTTCTAGCTGATTAAAGCCGATTAGTGTGACTCTCCTTGTCTCACGAGTAATTGATTGTGCATCAATACACTGACCCAGAAACGCAGCCCACCCTCACTACCACAGTGCAGCATCAGCCTAGTCACGTCCCTTTCCCCTCCCCGCCCCCCCTAGTCTTCACCTTTATTACCCCACAGGGCCTCAGACCCCTCAACCAACAGCACTGAATCCAATGATCGAGCCATTATCACATTGCTATTTGTGGGAGCTTGCTGTGCGCATTGCTACATTTGTGCCTACCCTTCAAAGGCGACGCATTGGCTGTGAAGAGCTTTGAGCCGTCCAGAGGTCCCAAACGGGCGTTATATAAATGAAAATTCCCTCTTCTTTTTACAACACACTGAGCAAAAATCAAGGTCTTTCATAGTCAAACTCCCAACGTGTAGGGATATGGGAGAGTCATTTCCCCTGCCCACCATTCATTCAACTAGACAATTCCAATTCTCTTCCCGCAGTTCGTCGTGCGCTAAGACAGACATTCCTCCGTTTCCATCGCTAGTAATTCCCGGAACAGGTCGCTAGTCTGCCATCAGATGCTTATAGCTTGAGGGCGCGCCACTGCAGAAGTCTCTCCCGCTCTTACCGCCAGCCACTGGCGTGTTTGGAAGAATTTTGCAGATTGACACACTCAACCGGTTTGACCATGTTACAAAGGCACCTTCCTTGATCGCCAAGTCCTGGGGCATCACTGCCGACGTCTGCTAATTCCTATCAACCCGGAGTTCTGACTCTGAGGCAGAGATGCTCCCACTGCTCCACGAGATCTCAAAACTAGAACATCACTGACCCACATACTTGCCCCATATCCCTCAATCCCTTTTTTAATCAAGCACGACAGCTGAATTCCGGTTTTCCTGGGGAGACCGGGACAAACACTGAGGAGGAAAAATAGCCTTTATATCGTGGTCTTCATAACAACCAGACACAGCAAAGCTTTTCCCACCAATCAAGCACTTCCTTGTTTAAGGTGTGGACACTGCTGTAATGTAGGCAGCGCGGCAACCATTATGCGCACAGCGAGATCCCACAACAGCCATGTGATAAGGAGCTAGATGATCGTTTTATTTTGTGTGATGTTGACTGAGGGATAAGTATTGGCCAGGTCACCGAGGAAGGGAACCCCCCCCCCCCAGCTTTGAAGATAGCGGCACCTCTGACAGTGCAGCACCCTCTCAGAGTTTGCATTTCTGTACTCAGGCCCCCGGAGCGGGAAATGAACCTGGAAACCCACAGACTCCAAAGACGAAGAGTGGAGCTGAGCCAGGGTTGATGCAGGCACGAGGCCCATTGTCGGCCAGTCTCCTGCGTCGCTCACTGCTGGAGTTTGAAAACTCTCTCGCCTTGCCAACGCCTCACATCGTCCGTTACAGACGGGCTGTCGTCCGAATCCTTTGCAGGCAGCGGCGACACTTCCATGTCACAGCGACAGAATCCATTCAGAGCTAACTGACCCGTTCATAGTCCAAAGAAGAACAGGGGTGGGGATTCCGAAGAGTTAATGTGGAAACATAATACTGCATTTTGCCTCAGGACCCCTTGGGTTGCCGTGGAGGGTGGGGGTGGGGGTAGGGGGTGGTAATTGTCCCTTTAAGAGGGGAGAAAAGGAACGAACGATGGGGTAGATGGAATACTTCAATCCAGCATTAGGGTCCTGGTAGGTCCAGTTTAGGCGCCCCCCTCCTCGGTCGAATAGCTGATAATCTTTGTTGAGACCAGTGCAGGAAGACTTACCGAGGCTTAAAGTGTCTGGGGATTTGCAAATATTCATGGGATTTAACACACTGGTTTCTGTGAACTGTTGGGTGTGTTCCATACAATTAACAGGAGCTCAAACGTTTCCCAATGCTGGCTTGTTCATGTGAAGCTGATTTTCACACAACGCCAGACACTGGAGCAAGACTCAAGTCTCAAACCCAGCTCGCCATTTTAACTGCTTTGAACAAATTAGAGAAATGGAGTTGTCTTTCTTCATTCTCATTCCACACTGTCCCATCAAACACTCTCAGGACAGGTACAGCACGGGGTTAGATACAGAGTAAAGCTCCCTCTACACTGTCCCCATCAAACACTCCCAGGACAGGTACAGCACGGGGTTAGATACAGAGTAAAGCTCCCTCTACACTCCCCCCATCAAACACTCCCAGGACAGGTACAGCACGGGGTTAGATACAGAGTAAAGCTCCCTCTACACTGTCCCCATCAAACACTCCCAGGACAGGTACAGCACGGGGTTAGATACAGAGTAAAGCTCCCTCTACACTGTCCCCATCAACACTCCCAGGACAGGGGAACCTGGATTGTAGTTTTAGGGTAAGGGAGAATGAGAGTATAGAGGTCAGGAGCACAGATTTGACGTCGCAGGAGGGGGCCAGTGTTCAGGTAGGTGGTTTGAAGTGCGTCTACTTCAATGCCAGGAGTATACGAAACAAGGTAGGGGAACTGGCAGCATGGGTTGGTACCTGGGACTTCGATGTTGTGGCCATTTCGGAGACATGGATAGAGCAGGGACAGGAATGGATGTTGCAGGTTCCGGGGTTTAGGTGTTTTAGTAAGCTCAGAGAAGGAGGCAAAAGAGGGGGAGGTGTGGCGCTGCTAGTCAAGAGCAGTATTACGGTGGCGGAGAGGATGCTAGATGGGGACTCTTCTTCCGAGGTAGTATGGGCTGAAGTTAGAAACAGGAAAGGAGAGGTCACCCTGTTGGGAGTTTTTTATAGGCCTCCTAATAGTTCTAGGGATGAAGAGGAAAGGATGGCGAAGATGATTCTGGATATGAGCGAAAGTAACAGGGTAGTTATTATGGGAGACTTTAACTTTCCAAATATTGACTGGAAAAGATATAGTTCGAGTACATTAGATGGGTCGTTTTTTGTACAATGTGTGCAGGAGGGTTTCCTGACACAATATGTTGACAGGCCAACAAGAGGCGAGGCCACGTTGGATTTGGTTTTGGGTAATGAACCAGGCCAGGTGTTGGATTTGGAGGTAGGAGAGCACTTTGGGGACAGTGACCACAATTCGGTGACGTTTACGTTAATGATGGAAAGGGATAAGTATACACCGCAGGGCAAGATTTATAGCTGGGGGAAGGGCAATTATGATGCCATTAGACGTGACTTGGGGGGGGATAAGGTGGAGAAGTAGGCTGCAAGTGTTGGGCACACTGGATAAGTGGGGCTTGTTCAAGGATCAGCTACTGCGTGTTCTTGATAAGTATGTACCGGTCAGACAGGGAGGAAGGCGTCGAGCGAGGGAACCGTGGTTTACCAAGGAAGTGGAATCTCTTGTTAAGAGGAAGAAGGAGGCCTATGTGAAGATGAAGTGTGAAGTTTCGGTTGGGGCGATGGATAGTTACAAGGTAGCGAGGAAGGATCTAAAGAGAGAGCTAAGACGAGCAAGGAGGGGACATGAGAAGTATTTGGCAGGAAGGATCAAGGAAAACCCAAAAGCTTTCTATAGGTATGTCAGGAATAAGCGAATGACTAGGGAAAGAGTAGGACCAGTCAAGGACAGGGATGGGAAATTGTGTGTGGAGTCTGAAGAGATAGGCAAGATACTAAATGAATATTTTTCGTCAGTATTCACTCAGGAAAAAGATAATGTTGTGGAGGAGAATGCTGAGCCCCAGGCTAATAGAATAGATGGCATTGAGGTACGTAGGGAAGAGGTGTTGGCAATTCTGGACAGGCTGAAAATAGATAAGTCCCCGGGACCTGATGGGATTTATCCTAGGATTCTCTGGGAGGCCAGGGAAGAGATTGCTGGACCTTTGGCTTTGATTTTTATGTCATCATTGGCTACAGGTATAGTGCCAGAGGACTGGAGGACAGCAAATGTGGTCCCTTTGTTCAAAAAGGGGAGCAGAGACAACCCCGGCAACTATAGACCGGTGAGCCTCACGTCTGTAGTGGGTAAAGTCTTGGAGGGGATTATAAGAGACAAGATTTATAATCATCTAGATAGGAATAATATGATCAGGGATAGTCAGCATGGCTTTGTGAAGGGTAGGTCATGCCTCACAAACCTTATTGAGTTCTTTGAGAAGGTGACTGAACAGGTAGACGAGGGTAGAGCAGTTGATGTGGTGTATATGGATTTCAGCAAAGCATTTGATAAGGTTCCCCACGGCAGGCTATTGCAAAAAATACGGAGGCTGGGGATTGAGGGTGATTTAGAGATGTGGATCAGAAATTGGCTAGCTGAAAGAAGTCAGAGGGTGGTGGTTGATGGGAAATGTTCAGAATGGAGTACAGTCACAAGTGGAGTACCACAAGGATCTGTTCTGGGGCCGTTGCTGTTTGTCATTTTTATCAATGACCTACAGGAAGGCGCAGAAAGGTGGGTGAGTAAATTTGCAGACGATACTAAAGTCGGTGGTGTTGTCGATAGTGTGGAAGGATGTAGCAGGTTACAGAGGGATATAGATAGGCTGCAGAGCTGGGCTGAGAGGTGGCAAATGGAGTTTAATGTAGAGAAGTGTGAGGTGATTCACTTTGGAAGGAATAACAGGAATGCGGAATATTTGGCTAATGGTAAAGTTCTTGAAAGTGTGGATGAGCAGAGGGAT
Source organism: Scyliorhinus torazame (assembly GCF_047496885.1). Classification (NCBI taxonomy): domain Eukaryota; kingdom Metazoa; phylum Chordata; class Chondrichthyes; order Carcharhiniformes; family Scyliorhinidae; genus Scyliorhinus; species Scyliorhinus torazame. The sequence goes on along the minus strand of NC_092731.1, from coordinate 22,675,745 downwards.
CTAGGTGTCCATGTACATAGATCCCTGAAAGTTGCCACCCAGGTTGATAGGGTTGTGAAGAAGGCCTATGGAGTGTTGGCCTTTATTGGTAGAGGGATTGAGTTCCGGAGTCGGGAGGTCATGTTGCAGCTGTACAGAACTCTGGTACGGCCGCATTTGGAGTATTGCGTACAGTTCTGGTCACCGCATTATAGGAAGGACGTGGAGGCTTTGGAGCGGGTGCAGAGGAGATTTACCAGGATGTTGCCTGGTATGGAGGGAAAATCTTATGAGGAAAGGCTGATGGACTTGAGGTTGTTTTCGTTGGAGAGAAGAAGGTTAAGAGGAGACTTAATAGAGGCATACAAAATGATCAGGGGGTTGGATAGGGTGGACAGTGAGAGCCTTCTCCCGCGGATGGATATGGCTGGCACGAGGGGACATAACTTTAAACTGAGGGGTAATAGATATAGGACAGAGGTCAGAGGTAGGTTCTTTATGCAAAGAGTAGTGAGGCCGTGGAATGCCCTACCTGCTACAGTAGTGAACTCGCCAACATTGAGGGCATTTAAAAGTTTATTGGATAAACATATGGATGATAATGGCATAGTGTAGGTTAGATGGCTTTAGTTTCGGTGCAACATCGTGGGCCGAAGGGCCTGTACTGCGCTGTATTGTTCTATGTTCTATGTAGGTACAGCACGGGGTTAGATACAGAGTAAAGCTCCCTCTACACTGTCCCCATCAAACACTCCCAGGACAGGTACAGCACGGGGTTAGATACAGAGTAAAGCTCCCTCTACACTGTCCCCATCAAACACTCCCAGAACAGGTACAGCACAGGGTTAGATACAGAGTAAAGCTCCCTCTACACTGTCCCCATTAAACACTCCCAGGACTGGTACAGCACGGGGTTAGATACAGAGTAAAGCTCCCTCCCACCATTCATTCAACTAGACAATTCCAATTCTCTTCCCGCAGTTCGTCGTGCGCTAAGACAGACATTCCTCCGTTTCCATCGCTAGTAATTCCCGGAACAGGTCGCTAGTCTGCCATCAGATGCTTATAGCTTGAGGGCGCGCCACTGCAGAAGTCTCTCCCGCTCTTACCGCCAGCCACTGGCGTGTTTGGAAGAATTTTGCAGATTGACACACTCAACCGGTTTGACCATGTTACAAAGGCACCTTCCTTGATCGCCAAGTCCTGGGGCATCACTGCCGACGTCTGCTAATTCCTATCAACCCGGAGTTCTGACTCTGAGGCAGAGATGCTCCCACTGCTCCACGAGATCTCAAAACTAGAACACCACTGACCCACATACTTCCCCATATCCCTCAATCCCTTTTTTAATCAAGCACGACAGCTGAATTCCGGTTTTCCTGGGGAGACCGGGACAAACACCGAGGAGGAAAAATAGCCTTTATATCGTGGTCTTCATAACAACCAGACACAGCAAAGCTTTTCCCACCAATCAAGCACTTCCTTGTTTAAGGTGTGGACACTGCTGTAATGTAGGCAGCGCGGCAACCATTATGCGCACAGCGAGATCCCACAACAGCCATGTGATAAGGAGCTAGATGATCATTTTATTTTGTGTGATGTTGACTGAGGGATAAGTATTGGCCAGGTCACCGACGAAGGGAACCCCCCCCCCCCCCAGCTTTGAAGATAGCGGCACCTCTGACAGTGCAGCACCCTCTCAGAGTTTGCATTTCTGTACTCAGGCCCCCGGAGCGGGAAATGAACCTGGAAACCCACAGACTCCAAAGACGAAGAGTGGAGCTGAGCCAGGGTTGATGCAGGCACGAGGCCCATTGTCGGCCAGTCTCCTGCGTCGCTCACTGCTGGAGTTTGAAAACTCTCTCGCCTTGCCAACGCCTCACATCGTCCGTTACAGACGGGCTGTCGTCCGAATCCTTTGCAGGCAGCGGCGACACTTCCATGTCACAGCGACAGAATCCATTCAGAGCTAACTGACCCGTTCATAGTCCAAAGAAGAACAGGGGTGGGGATTCCGAAGAGTTAATGTGGAAACATAATACTGCATTTTGCCTCAGGACCCCTTGGGTTGCCGTGGAGGGTGGGGGTGGGGGTAGGGGGTGGTAATTGTCCCTTTAAGAGGGGAGAAAAGGAACGAACGATGGGGTAGATGGAATACTTCAATCCAGCATTAGGGTCCTGGTAGGTCCAGTTTAGGCGCCCCCCTCCTCGGTCGAATAGCTGATAATCTTTGTTGAGACCAGTGCAGGAAGACTTACCGAGGCTTAAAGTGTCTGGGGATTTGCAAATATTCATGGGATTTAACACACTGGTTTCTGTGAACTGTTGGGTGTGTTCCATACAATTAACAGGAGCTCAAACGTTTCCCAATGCTGGCTTGTTCATGTGAAGCTGATTTTCACACAACGCCAGACACTGGAGCAAGACTCAAGTCTCAAACCCAGCTCGCCATTTTAACTGCTTTGAACAAATTAGAGAAATGGAGTTGTCTTTCTTCATTCTCATTCCACACTGTCCCATCAAACACTCTCAGGACAGGTACAGCACGGGGTTAGATACAGAGTAAAGCTCCCTCTACACTGTCCCCATCAAACACTCCCAGGACAGGTACAGCACGGGGTTAGATACAGAGTAAAGCTCCCTCTACACTCCCCCCATCAAACACTCCCAGGACAGGTACAGCACGGGGTTAGATACAGAGTAAAGCTCCCTCTACACTGTCCCCATCAAACACTCCCAGGACAGGTACAGCACGGGGTTAGATACAGAGTAAAGCTCCCTCTACACTGTCCCCATCAACACTCCCAGGACAGGGGAACCTGGATTGTAGTTTTAGGGTAAGGGAGAATGAGAGTATAGAGGTCAGGAGCACAGATTTGACGTCGCAGGAGGGGGCCAGTGTTCAGGTAGGTGGTTTGAAGTGCGTCTACTTCAATGCCAGGAGTATACGAAACAAGGTAGGGGAACTGGCAGCATGGGTTGGTACCTGGGACTTCGATGTTGTGGCCATTTCGGAGACATGGATAGAGCAGGGACAGGAATGGATGTTGCAGGTTCCGGGGTTTAGGTGTTTTAGTAAGCTCAGAGAAGGAGGCAAAAGAGGGGGAGGTGTGGCGCTGCTAGTCAAGAGCAGTATTACGGTGGCGGAGAGGATGCTAGATGGGGACTCTTCTTCCGAGGTAGTATGGGCTGAAGTTAGAAACAGGAAAGGAGAGGTCACCCTGTTGGGAGTTTTTTATAGGCCTCCTAATAGTTCTAGGGATGTAGAGGAAAGGATGGCGAAGATGATTCTGGATATGAGCGAAAGTAACAGGGTAGTTATTATGGGAGACTTTAACTTTCCAAATATTGACTGGAAAAGATATAGTTCGAGTACAATAGATGGGTCGTTTTTTGTACAGTGTGTGCAGGAGGGTTTCCTGAAACAATATGTTGACAGGCCAACAAGAGGCGAGGCCACGTTGGATTTGGTTTTGGGTAATGAACCAGGCCAGGTGTTGGATTTGGAGGTAGGAGAGCACTTTGGGGACAGTGACCACAATTCGGTGACGTTTACGTTAATGATGGAAAGGGATAAGTATACACCGCAGGGCAAGAGTTATAGCTGGGGGAAGGGCAATTATGATGCCATTAGACGTGACTTGGGGGGGATAAGGTGGAGAAGTAGGCTGCAAGTGTTGGGCACACTGGATAAGTGGGGCTTGTTCAAGGATCAGCTACTGCGTGTTCTTGATAAGTATGTACCGGTCAGACAGGGAGGAAGGCGTCGAGCGAGGGAACCGTGGTTTACCAAGGAAGTGGAATCTCTTGTTAAGAGGAAGAAGGAGGCCTATGTGAAGATGAAGTGTGAATTTTCGGTTGGGGCGATGGATAGTTACAAGGTAGCGAGGAAGGATCTAAAGAGAGAGCTAAGACGAGCAAGGAGGGGACATGAGAAGTATTTGGCAGGAAGGATCAAGGAAAACCCAAAAGCTTTCTATAGGTATGTCAGGAATAAGCGAATGACTAGGGAAAGAGTAGGACCAGTCAAGGACAGGGATGGGAAATTGTGTGTGGAGTCTGAAGAGATAGGCAAGATACTAAATGAATATTTTTCGTCAGTATTCACTCAGGAAAAAGATAATGTTGTGGAGGAGAATGCTGAGCCCCAGGCTAATAGAATAGATGGCATTGAGGTACGTAGGGAAGAGGTGTTGGCAATTCTGGACAGGCTGAAAATAGATAAGTCCCCGGGACCTGATGGGATTTATCCTAGGATTCTCTGGGAGGCCAGGGAAGAGATTGCTGGACCTTTGGCTTTGATTTTTATGTCATCATTGGCTACAGGTATAGTGCCAGAGGACTGGAGGACAGCAAATGTGGTCCCTTTGTTCAAAAAGGGGAGCAGAGACAACCCCGGCAACTATAAACCGGTGAGCCTCATGTCTGTAGTGGGTAAAGTCTTGGAGGGGATTATAAGAGACAAGATTTATAATCATCTAGATAGGAATAATATGATCAGGGATAGTCAGCATGGCTTTGTGAAGGGTAGGTCATGCCTCACAAACCTTATTGAGTTCTTTGAGAAGGTGACTGAACAGGTAGACGAGGGTAGAGCAGTTGATGTGGTGTATATGGATTTCAGCAAAGCGTTTGATAAGGTTCCCCACGGCAGGCTATTGCAAAAAATATGGAGGCTGGGGATTGAGGGTGATTTAGAGATGTGGATCAGAAATTGGCTAGCTGAAAGAAGTCAGAGGGTGGTGGTTGATGGGAAATGTTCAGAATGGAGTACAGTCACAAGTGGAGTACCACAAGGATCTGTTCTGGGGCCGTTGCTGTTTGTCATTTTTATCAATGACCTAGAGGAAGGCGCAGAAGGGTGGGTGAGTAAATTTGCAGACGATACTAAAGTCGGTAGTGTTGTCGATAGTGTGGAAGGATGTAGCAGGTTACAGAGGGATATAGATAGGCTGCAGAGCTGGGCTGAGAGGTGGCAAATGGAGTTTAATGTAGAGAAGTGTGAGGTGATTCACTTTGGAAGGAATAACAGGAATGCGGAATATTTGGCTAATGGTAAAGTTCTTGAAAGTGTGGATGAGCAGAGGGATCTAGGTGTCCATGTACATAGATCCCTGAAAGTTGCCACCCAGGTTGATAGGGTTGTGAAGAAGGCCTATGGAGTGTTGGCCTTTATTGGTAGAGGGATTGAGTTCCGGAGTCGGGAGGTCATGTTGCAGCTGTACAGAACTCTGGTACGGCCGCATTTGGAGTATTGCGTACAGTTCTGGTCACCGCATTATAGGAAGGACGTGGAGGCTTTGGAGCGGGTGCAGAGGAGATTTACCAGGATGTTGCCTGGTATGGAGGGAAAATCTTATGAGGAAAGGCTGATGGACTTGAGGTTGTTTTCGTTGGAGAGAAGAAGGTTAAGAGGAGACTTAATAGAGGCATACAAAATGATCAGGGGGTTGGATAGGGTGGACAGTGAGAGCCTTCTCCCGCGGATGGATATGGCTGGCACGAGGGGACATAACTTTAAACTGAGGGGTAATAGATATAGGACAGAGGTCAGAGGTAGGTTCTTTACGCAAAGAGTAGTGAGGCCGTGGAATGCCCTACCTGCTACAGTAGTGAACTCGCCAACATTGAGGGCATTTAAAAGTTTATTGGATAAACATATGGATGATAATGACATAGTGTAGGTTAGATGGCTTTTGTTTCGGTGCAACATCGTGGGCCGAAGGGCCTGTACTGCGCTGTATTGTTCTATGTTCTATGTTCTATGTAGGTACAGCACGGGGTTAGATACAGAGTAAAGCTCCCTCTACACTGTCCCCATCAAACACTCCCAGGACAGGTACAGCACGGGGTTAGATACAGAGTAAAGCTCCCTCTACACTGTCCCCATTAAACACTCCCAGGACAGGTACAGCACAGGGTTAGATACAGAGTAAAGCTCCCTCTACACTGTCCCCATCAAACACTCCCAGGACAGGTACAGCACGGGGTTAGATACAGAGTAAAGCTCCCTCTACACTGTCCCCATCAAACACTCCCAGGACAGGAACAGCTCGGGGTTAGATACAGAGTCAAGCTCCCTCTACACTGTCCCCATCAAACACTCCCAGGACAGGTACAGCACGGGGTTAGATACAGAGTAAAGCTCCCTCTACACTGTCCCCATTAAACACTCCCAGGACAGGTACAGCACAGGGTTAGATACAGAGTAAAGCTCCCTCTACACTGTCCCCATCAAACACTCCCAGGACAGGTACAGCACGGGGTTAGATACAGAGTAAAGCTCCCTCTACACTGTCCCCATCAAACACTCCCAGGACAGGTACAGCACGGGGTTAGATACAGAGTAAAGCTCCCTCTACACTGTCCCCATCAAACACTCCCAGGACAGGTACAGCACGGGGTTAGATACAGAGTAAAGCTCCCTCTACACTGTCCCCATCAAACACTCCCATTACAGGACCAGCATGGAGTTAGATACAGAGTGAAGCTCCCTCTGCACTATCCCCATCAAACACTCCCAGGACAGGTACAGCACGGGGTTAGATACAGAGTAAAGCTCCCTCTACACTGTCCCCATCAAACACTCCCAGGACAGGTCCAGCACGGGGTTAGATAAAGAGTAAAGCTCCCTCTGCACTATCCCCATCAAACACCCCCAGGACAGGTACAGCACGGGGTTAGAAGGGGCAACTTTGCGTGGCCAATCCTACCCTGCACATCTTTTGGCTTGTGGGGGCGAAACCAACGCAGACACGGGGAGAATGTGCAAACTCCACACGGACACTGACCCAGGGCCAGGATTCAAACCTGGATCCTCAGCGCCGCAGTTCCAGTGCTAGCCACTGCGCCACCGTGTTATATGTTATATTCAAGGACCATTGAATTTCCATTAAGTTACCCAGGGAAAAAAAACTGCCATGGGCTAAGGTTAAGTTGTCAAAATTCTGAACTCCTTCCCATTTCTGCTCAAACCCTACCTGCTGTCCCAATAATGTTAATGGTTGGATTTCTATTAACATCATAATCATAGAATCACTACAGTGGAGAAGGAGGCCATTCGGCCCATCGAGTCTGCACCGACCCGCCGAAAGAGGGCTTTACCCAGGCTCACTCCGCCGCAAATCCATAACCCCCAACTAAACTTTGGAAAGTAAGGGGCCAATTTAGCACGGCCGATCCACCTAACCTGCACATCGTTGGACTGTGGGAGGAAACCCACGGGGCCGCAGGGAGAACGTGCAGACTCCACACAGTCACCCAAGGTCGGGATCGAATCCTGGCGCTGTGAGGCAGCAGTGCTAACCGCTGTTCAAAGCACCAGTTGGATGCCCTCAAGTTCGGAAATCACGCAGCCAAGATCCAGACATGAACACAGTCAGTCTGAGCTGCCGCTCCCCGCGCAACACCGGAGAGATGAGACGTTGGACCAGGGTCCCATCAGTGCACTCCGGCAGAGGATACTATCACAGGCGAAATAATGGGTCAATACAGCCCGAACCATCAGCCGGGGTGAATGAGACAGAGCTCCAAATCGAAAGGATCATCGGTGAAAAAAACGCAGGTAGATCAGATAGCCACGTCGGGAGATTTTAATTATGAAAATGAACAAAAATGAAATGAAAATCGCTTATTGTCACAAGTAGGCTTCAAATGAAGTTACTGTGAAAAGCCCCTAGTCGCCACATACATAGCATTTACAGTGCAGAAGGAGGCCATTCGGCCCATCGAGTCTGCCCAGCTCTTGGAAAGAGCACCCCACCTAAACCCACACCTCCCCCTTATCCCCATTACCCAGTAACCCCACCCAACACTAAGGGCAATTTTGAACACTAAGGGCAATTTAGCGCGGCCAATCCCCCTAACCCGCACATCTTTGGGAAGAAGCCGGAGCACCCGGAGGAAACCCACGCACACACGGGGAGAACATTCCGGCGCCTGTTCGGGGAGGCTGGCACAGGAATTGAACTCACGCTGCTGGCCTGCCTCGGTCTGCTTTAAAAGCCAGCTATTTAGCCCTGTGCTAAACCAGCCCCTTACCCTCTTTTGGGAATAGAGAGGGAGTAACTGGAGTAAAGGGGCAGCAAGTTTCCTAATCGGCGTACAGAGGGCAGAGAGGTGACCAGACTATAAACCGTTTCAATCCGGATCTCAACGCCAGTACAAAAACTAGAACACCAGATCTAGATTAGGATGTAGGAAGGGATGAAGAGAGGTGGAAGTAACAATGGGATATGGGACAATCAAACAGCAGGGAGCAGGAGGTCTTGTGGATTAGCATCCCCGCCTCTGAGCTAGAAGCTCCCGGTTCGAGTCCCACCCCAGGACTTGGCGGCCAAGGAACGCGAGTTCGTAACGCGGCCAAACGGGTGGAGTGTGTCAACCTGCAAAATCCTTCCTAAACACGCCAATGGCTGGCGGTATGAGCGGGAGAGACACTGGGGCATCCACACTTTACACCAAGTGGAGGCCCCTGAAGCTCTTAAGTCTCTGACAACAGACTAGTGACCTGTTCCGGGAAGAACTAGTTATGTAAACGGATGAAAGCTGCCTTAGGTGCGGGAAAAGAATTGGAACAGCTGAGGGATGTTCGTTGTTTAAAAAACAATAGCAAAATATTATTCCATTAAACAAAGGAATGCTAATCGGCGGGATTCTCCGCCGGCGAGATTCTCTGTTTTGCCGGTGCCCAGGGTTCCCGACGGCGTGGGGCTGCCCCACAATGGGAAACCCCATTGACCGGCCGGCGGGTCGGAGCAGAAATGTGGCGCGGCGGGCGGAGAATCCAGCCCAATAGCCTCAGGATACCATAAGACATAGGAGCGGAAGTAAGGCCATTCGGCCCATCGAGTCCACTCCACCATTCAATCATGGCTGATTTCAACTCCATTTACCCGCTCTCTCTCCAGAGCCCTTAATTCCTCGAGAAATCAAGAATTTATCAACTTCTGTCTTATAGACACTCAACGTCCCGGCCTCCACCGCCCTCTGTGGCAATGAATTCCACAGACCCACCACTCTCTGGCTGAAGAAATTTCTCCTCATCTCTGTTCTAAAGTGACTCCCTTTTATTCTAAGGCTGTGCCCCCGGGTCCTAGTCTCCGCTGCTAATGGAAACAACTTCCCTACATCCACCCTATCTAAGCCATTCATTATCTTGTAAGTTTCTATTAGATCTCCCCTCAACCTCCTAAACTCCAATGAATATAATCCCAGGATCCTCAGACGTTCATCGTATGTTAGGCGTACCATTCCTGGGATCATCCGTGTGAACCTCCGCTGGACCCGCTCCAGTGCCAGTATGTCCTTCCTGAGGTGTGGGGCCCAAAATTGCTCACAGTATTCTAAATGGGGCCTAACTAATGCTTTATAAAGCTTCAGAAGTACATCCCTGCTTTTATATTCCAAGCCTCTTGAGATAAATGACAACATTGCATTTGCTTTCTTAATTACGGACTCAACCTGCAAGTTTACCTTTAGAGAATCCTGGACTAGGACTCCCAAGTCCCTTTGCACTTCAGCATTATGAATTTTGTCACCGTTTAGAAAATAGTCCATGCCTCTATTCTTTTTTCCAAAGTGCAAGACCTCGCACTTGCCCACGTTGAATTTCATCAGCCATTTCTTGGACCACACTCCTAAACTGTCTAAATCTTTCTGCAGCCTCCCCACCTCCTCCATACTACCTGCCCCTCCACCTATCTTTGTATCATCGATACCTCAGGTAAATCCTGAGGGGTTAGAAACCAATTAATATTGAGTTGTGAGAATTATAGGAACAGGAGTGAGCCACATGGTCCCTCCATAGATCATAAGACATAGGAGCAGAAGTAGGCCATTCGGCCCATTGAGTCTGCATTGCCATTCAATGCGCTCGTGACTGATCTGATACGATAATCCTCAACTCCATTTTCTGGCTTGTCCTGTTAAGAGTCCTTCCTTTTGATTTACCTTTGTTCGCATTTCTTTTATTTTTATTGTTTCTTTTTGGACCATGGACACATAGGGATTTGTGTCTTTAAGCAGAGGACTCAAGCTGAATCGGCCTGCTACTCAGGACAGCGTGTTCCAGGAAATGTTTTTTGGACAGGAGGAAACAGACCCGTCGGCGCCGGGTGAATCTTAAGAACCAGCTTTGGAGGAGGTCGGTTCGATTGGCTGGCTGGCAACCTGCGGGCTGGCCGGGGCAGTGTTCTGCCTGACAACAGTCAGTGATTGGTTCCTGCATGGTGCTTCTGACTCGCTGCTGAAGTAAAGAACTGCCCTCTTCTTCTGAAATCAGGTGGGCAGCATGGTTGTGCAGTGGTTCGCACTGCTGCCGACGGCGCTGAGGACCCGGGTTTGATCCTACGAGTGCCTGGATCATCTTTACTATATATTTGAAATGATCTTGAAACTACAGATATTGTAGACAGCCTTGCCAGAGGAAACCATTTCAAGCTTAGAAGGAACAAGTATCAAAATGAAAGCTTGAACTCCTGAAAGACTTTAACTGGAAGCCACCCCAGTGCATCTGAGATCGTTTATCCTTTTATTGTATCATTAATTTCTTCCCTATACACCACATTTTCCTTCCATGTTGTCTGCTGGGGGCGAGTTGGAAAGGAGGGGGTTGGGAAAGGGATATTAGGTAGTCAGTACATTTTTGTCCGTTTAATTATATTACTGTTAAATTCATTTATTCATATAATTTACAGTGCAGAAGGAGGCCATTCGGCCCATCGAGTCTGCACCGGCCCTTGGAAAGGGCACCCTACCTAAGCCCACTCCTCCACCCTATCCCCGTAACCCAGTAACTCTATCTACCCTTTTTGGACACTAAGGGCAATTTATCATGGCCAATCCACCTAACCTGCACATCTTTGGACTGTGGGAGGAAACCGGAGCACCCGGAGGAAACCCACGCAGACACGGGGAGGATGTGCAGACTCCGCACAGACAGTGACCCAAGCCGGGAATCGAACCTGGGACCCTGGAGCTGTGAAGCAATTGTGCTAACTACTATGCTACCGTGGGGCATACTTAAATAATAAAAGGTTATTTGTGTTAAATTTACAGGCCTGTTGACTGTAGTTTATTGGGGCTTGGTCAAGGTCCTCGGGTATTTTAAAATCTAATTTTTGTGCGACTCCGGGTCACATGGGATTGGGATTAAAAATCCATCTTAGACTTGAGCATACTTAGCGACCCAGCCTCTACAGCTCTCCGCAATAAAGAATTCCACAGATTCACTCCCCTCTGAGAGAAGAAATTCCTCCTCATCTCTGTCTGAAATGGGCGACCTCCTCACTCTGAGATTCTGCCCTCTGGTCCTCGACTCTCCCACAAGGGGAAACATCCTCTCAGCATCGACCCGGTCAAACCCCCTGAGAATCCGATACGTCTCAATAAGGTCGCCTCTCATTCGTCTAAACTCCAATGAGCACAGGCCCAACCTACCCAACCTCTCCTCATAAGAAACTCCCTCCGTACCCGGGATCGACCGAGTGAACCTTCTCTGGACTGCCTCCAATGCCAGTTTATCTTTCCTTAGACAAGAGGACGAAAGTTCACAGTACCACAGGTAAGACCAAAACTGTTCACAATATTCCCTCGAGTCTGCTCCATCATTCAATAAGAACATGACTTTTTAAATGAATTTAGAGTACCCAATTATTTTTTCTAATTAAGGGGCAGTTTAGCATGGCCAATCCACCTACCCTGCACTTGGGTTTGTGGGGGCGAAACCCACGCAGACACGGGGAGAATGTGCAAACTCCACATGGACAGTGACCCGGAGCCGGATCGAACCTGGGTCCTCGGCGCCGTTAGGCGGCAGTGCTAACCATTGCGCCACTGTGCTGCCTAATATGAACACGAGAGAACATCTACCTAAGCTCTGCCTTCCTCCACTGTTACCCCTATCCCAAAATTCCCTTCATGCCTGAAAATACCTCTCCCAATCGTGAATGTTGTCTTTTATTGATTGATGGGATGTGGCGTGTCCTAATTGCCCCTTGAACTGTGAGTCTCGCTCGGCCATTTCAGAGGGGCAGGTCAGAGTCAACCCCGTTGCTGTGGGTCTGGAGTCACGTGTAGGCCAGACCGGGTAAGGACGGCAGATTTCCTTCCCTAAAGGGGACATTAGTCAACCCGATGGGTTTTTACGACAATCGATTCAGAGTCACCATTAGATTTCTTAATTCCAGATTTTCTTTTTCTTAAATTGAATTTGAGCTTCACCATCTGCCCGTGGTGAGATTCGAACAAGGGTTGTCCAGAGTGTCACCCTGGGCCTCTGGATTGTCGCTATGCTGCCCCCCCCCCCCGCCGGCCTATTCAACAACTGAGCGTTTACAACCCTCCTCATTTTAAACGGGCGGCCCCCTACCCTGAGGTGATAGGCCCCCCCCCAGCACCAAACTCTCCTGTCTGGGCCGGCGGGGTAAACATCCCCCTCAGCACGCGGTCTGTCACAGCCTCTCAGAAACTTTGCACATTGCTATGGGACTGCTCCCTCACTCTTTGGACACCACAGTGCATAGGCCCAAAGAGTTAATAAGAAGAGAGGGGCGGCACAGAGGGTTAGCACTGCTGCCTACAACGCGGAGGACCCGGGTTCGATTCCGCCCCCAAGTCACTGTCCGTGTGGAGTTTGCACATTCTCCCCGTGTCTGCGTGGGTCTCAACCCCCACAAACCAAAGATGTCCAGGGTAGGTCGATTGGCCACACTAAGTTGCCCCTTAATTGAAAAAAATAATTGGGTACTTTAAAATTAAAAAAAAAAAGAATTAAGAAGAAGAAATATCAAAAGAAAGAATAAATAAAGATTAAAATAAACATAAGCAAAGCTAAGAGGTCATGTGAGAGGAGACTAAAAGTCAAGGTGGATCCGTGAAGTACATCAAGATTCCCAAGAGGATATTGACAAAGAAAATGTCCGAGGTATTTAATAAATATCTCGCAGGATCAGGTCAGTGGAAAAGGTCAAATCTGGAAGCATTTTGTGTGTGAGATAAGCAGGGTAGTGTAGAGGAAAGGGTTAAATTTTGAGGAGGAAATGCTGCATAAACCAGCCATGTACACCCTTGAATATGGACAATTAAGGGAGGGAATAATTGTGGTGTTAAAGATGATTACAAGGATTGATATGGTAGATACGAAGGAACTACTTCCTCTTGAAGGAGAAAGTCTAAATTTAAAATGTGAGCCAGACTGATCACTTTCTCTTTAGAGAAAGGGGAGTGAAAATCTGGAAATCTACCCTCTCCAAATCCCAACCCCTACCCCACAAATCCCCACCACTTCTCCCCTCCGAACGCCAACCCCTACCCCACAAATCCCCACCACTTCCCCCTCCCCTCCAAATCCCAACCTCTACCCCACAAATCCCCACCACTTCCCTCCCCCTCCAAATCCCAACCCCTACCCCACAAATCCCCACCACTTCCCCCCCTCCAAATCTCAACCCCTACCCCACAAATCCCCACCACTTCCCCCCCTCCAAATCCCAACCCCTACCCCACAGATCCCCACCACCTCTCCCCTCCAAACGCCAACCCTTACCCCACAAATCCCCACCACTTCCCTCCCCCTCCAAATCCCAACCCCTACCCCACAAATCCCCACCACTTCCCCCCTCCAAATCTCAACCCCTACCACACAAATCCCCACCACCTATCCCCTCCAAACGCTAACCCTTACCCCACAAATCCCCACCACTTCCCTCCCCTCCAAATCCCAACCCCTACCCCACAAATCCCCACCACTTTCCCCCCTCCAAATCTCAACCCCTACCCCACAAATCCACACCACCTCTCCCCTCCAAACGCCAACCCCTACCCCACAAATCCCCCCCACTTCTCCCCTCCAAACCTCAACCCCTACCCCACAAATCCCCTCCAAACCCCTATCCTGCAAATCTCCCCCACTTCCCCCCTCCAAACCCCAACCCCACAAATCCCCCCCATTTCCCCCCCTCCAAACCCCTATCCTGCAAATCTCCCTCACTTCCCCCCTCCAAACCCCAACCCCACAAATCCCCACCACTTCCCCCTCCAAACCCCAACCCCTACCCCACAAATCCCCACCACTTCTCCCCTCCAAACGCCAACCCTTACCCCACAAATCCCCCCCACTTCTCCCCTCCAAACCCCAACCCCTACCCCACAAATCCCCCCACTTCCCCCCCTCCAAACCCCTATCCTGAAAATCTCCCCCACTTCCCCCCTCCAAACCCCAACCCCTACCCCACAAATCCCCACCACTTCCCCCTCCAAGCCCCAACCCCTACCCCACAAATTCCCACCACTTCCCCCCTCCAAACCGCAACCCTTACTCCACAAATCCCCACCACTTCCCCCCCCCTCCAAACCCCTGCCTCACAAATCCCCACTACTACCTCCTTCCAAATCCCAACCCCTACCCCACAAATCCCCACCACTTCCCCCTCCAAACCACAACCTTTACCCCACAAATCCCCACCACTTCCCCCCTCCAAACCGCAACCCTTACTCCACAAATCCCCACCGCTTCCCCCCCTCCAAACCCCTGCCTCACAAATCCCCACTACTACCTCCATCGAAATCCAAACCTCTACCCCAAAAATCCCCCCACTTCCCCCCTCCAAACCCCTACCCCACAAATCCCACCACTACCTCCTTCCAAATCCCAATCCTTACCCCGCAAATCCCCACTACTTCCCCCCTCCACATCCCCAATCCCCCAAACCCCAGCCCCCTTCAAATCCCAACCCTTACCCCACCACTTCCCCCCTCCAAACCCCTACCCCCAAACCCCACCCATGTCCTAACCCCCACTCCTGCCCCCACCAAACCACTATCACCAAAACCCAACACCCCACCCCCCTCCAAACCCCTACCCCCAAAATCCCTACCCCTACACTCCCCACCGCTCAAACCCCCTCCCCCAAATCCCCTGCCCCACCAACCCCTACCCCCAAACCACCAAACCCCTACCTCCAGACCCCCAAAACCCACCCCACCAAACCCCCTACCCCCCAAACCTCCCACCCCTACCTGCTCCCTACCCCCTAAGCCCCTACCCCTTAAACCCATCCAAATCCATACCTCAAACCCCTAGCCCTTAACATGGGGTAGTAAATAACACATTTAGCTTGAAGGCCGGTAAAAGCCTGGATCTAGTAACGAAAATGGTGGAATCCTGAGCTCAGGCCACAGAAATTAAATTTCCTTATTGAGCTCCCGTTTTTCCGTGGCATCAATGTGTAATTCTTACAGCAACTCACCATCAGCAAGGGAGGCACAGACAGTCACTGGCCAGGTGTGTGAATGTGATCTCAACCATCTACAGTCCCGAAAGCCAAACTCCAGCACAGATGGATTGGATCGCTTCAGAAAACTGAGGACCAGGAGTAGGCCCAATTTCAACACCTCCAACAGTTCACAGTTCAGGCATCTCAGTCACCCCAGCTTTCCTGGAGTTTAGCATTTGCACTCTGCACAGTGCACCAGGTGAGTCTGACATGGTAGATGCTGAAGGGGGGGGAGGGGGGGGGGGGGGGGGGGGGGGGGGTGCCAATCAGCCCTCTCCCTGCCACCAAAGTCTAGAACAAGGCCAGAGGATCTCAGGATCGGGGGAGGGGCTGGCCGGCCATTTTCGATTGCGAGGAGGAAAAATGTCTTCACTCAGAGGATTGGGAACCATCAGAATTTTCTGCCTCTGAGTCGGTTGGGTCAATGAGTGCGTTCAAGAACATGTTCTTGGACACAAGAGGAATCAAGGCATATGGGGAACGAGCAGGAAAGTGGAGTTAGTATAGAAGTTCAGCTGTGATCTTACTGAGTCCCCATATCCCTCAAACCCTGAGCAAAGGAAAGACCAGGCCCCGTCGCCTGGGATTTTAACATTAAGCCATAAATCTTTTTTTTAATTTAATTTAGAGTACCCAATCAATTTTTTCCAATTAAGGGGCAATTTAGCGTGGCCAATCCACCTACCCTGCACATCTTTTGGGTTGTGGGGGCGAAACCCACGCAGACACGGGGAGAATGTGCAAACTCCACACGGACAGTGACCCAGGGCCGGGATCGAACCTGGGACATTGGCGCCGTGAGGCAACAGGGCTAACCCACTGCGCCACCATGCCGCCCAGCCATAATGAGCCGCTCATTATAAAGCCTCAATCCATTTATCTCACTTTCCTTTCAGCATCTATCTTTTTTTCAAAGTAAATTTATAGTAGTAATTAATTTGTTTTCCAATTAAGGGGCAATTTAGCGTGGCCAATCCACCTACCCTGCACATCTTTGGGTTGTGGGGGTGAGACCCACGCAGACACGGGGAGAATGTGCAAACTCCACACGGACAGTGACCCAGAGCCGGGATCGAACCTGGGACCGTCGGCGCCGTGAGGCAACACTTTTCAACCAACGAGTCAGCGACATAACTTCAAAATGAAGAAATAATTCTGCTCAGAAAGATAATGATTTTTAAAATCCTTCTTCGAGAACCCCCCACCCACAGGAAATAGTTTCTCAATTTCTACCTCATCAAATCCTTTAATGAGCTATAAAGGTCTCCGTTTGATCCTCCCTCAGTTTGCTCTGTTCAAAGTTGCACAAGCTCACTTTATGCAACCTTTCCACCTCATTAGTTTAACCATTTCCTCAAAACTGTATGACTGCTCATCACACTCTAGGCTGCTTCAGGGTCCCACACCTTTCGAGAGCCCTGGTGCTTTATAGAATCATAGAATTTGCAGTGCAGAAGGAGGCCATTCGGCCCATCGAGTCTGCACCGGCTCTTGGAAAGAGCACCCTACCCAAGCCCACACTTTCACCCTATCCCCATAACCCAGTAACCCCACCTAACACTAAGGGCAATTTTGGACACTAAGGGCAATTTATCACGGCCAATCCACCTAACCTGCACAGCTTTGGAGTGCGGGAGGAAACCTGAGCACCCGGAGGAAACCCACGCACACACGGGGAGAACGTGCAGACTCCGCACAGACAGTGACCCAAGCCGGGAATCGAACCTGGGACCCTGGAGCTGTGAAGCAATTGTGCTAACCACTATGCTACTGTGCTGCCTAGGGTTACGGTTACTGACCCGCTTGCCACTGGAAACTCATTCTCCCCATTTACTCTATCGAAACCCCCTCGTCATTTGGGAGAACATGACGTGAGATAATTATCAAATACCTTGGACATTTTCTTCAAGAACCTCTGCACATAGACAATTCTCCGCTTGGGAGTCTCAATACACCGTACTGCTTGATTTTATTCCCGTTCGCACTCTCTTTAACTTTTCTGTTGCCCTTCACGTTTACCTATTTTCTGTAAACATATGTCACCATTATTGCCATACCTTCATCATGAACCCAAATTCCCAGGAGTTCAGAAATCGCTATAGAAATGTGCAGAATTCTAAGAGGGTGTGACACTGCTGCACCCCCCCCCCCTCCCCCCCCCCCTTGCAGGATCTAGAAGAGGGGCTGTTATTACACTTGAGAAGCCATTTGTACCAACTCCAATGTCTCTGTCACAAAAGAAGATCTGCCCTACAATTGGCAAAAAATGCTCTTTAAACCTTTTTTTAAAAATGTATTCATGGAATGTGTGCGCCTCTAGCAAGTCCAGCATTTGTTGCCCATCCCTAATTGTCCCTTGAGAAGGTGGTGGTGAGCCGCCTTCTTGAACCGCCGCAGTCCGTGTGGTGTAGGTCCACCCGCCGTGCTGTTAGGGAGGGAGTTCCAGGATTTTGACCCGTCGACAGTGAAGGAACGGCCGATATATTTCCGAGTCTGGGTGGTGCCAGGTCGGAGGGGAACCTCCAGCTGGTGTCCCCAGGTATCTGCTACCAATCCAGATGGTAGCAGCCGTGGGTTTAGAAGGTGCTGTCTCAGGAGGCTCAGTGAATTCCTGTAGTGCATCTTGTAAATGGTACACATGCCTGCTCCTGGAGGGGGGCGGGGAATTCTTGTGTATTGGATGCCAATCAAGCGGGGCTGCTTTGTCCTGGATGGTGTCGAGCTTCTTGAGTGTTGTTGGAGCTGCGCTCACCCAGGCGAGTGGGGAGTATTCCATCAGACTCCTGACTTGTGCCTTGTAGATGGTGGACAGGCTTTGGAGGGGTCAGGAGGTGAGTTACTCTCCGCAGGATTCCCAGCCTCTGACCTGCTCTTGTAGCCACAGTATTTATATTTCTACTCCAGTTGAGTTTCTGGTCAATGGTAACCTCCAGGATGTTGATTGTGGGGGATTCAGCGATGGTAATGCCATTGAGTGTCACGGAGTGAATCGAATTGGCTGAAGGCTGACATCCGTGATGCTGGGGGCTTCCAAAGCAAGCTGAGATAGATCATCCACTTGTTACTCGTGGCTGAAGAGTGTTGCAAATAAAGATCACTCTGACAACAGCCTTCAGTATTAAATCTATATTGTCCCCTCTTAAACTGTGTCGTTGGTATCCCAGAACAATTGCAATTAAATAAATTACGTGTACATTCACATAAATTCTGGTATCAATTATATTTCAATTATGAACATGAGCTAGGGTGACGAACACAACATCCAAAGCCAACCGTGGTGAGAAATATGATAACTGCTCATTAGAAGAGTGATCATGGCACAGAAGGAGGCATTCAGCCCATCAGGTTATTATTATTAGGTATGCACCAGCTCTCTGTAGAGCAAAACCAACCAATGTCCACTTCCCGCTGTATCCCTGTAGCTCTCAAGAGTTTATTTCCCATCCAATCTTCCTTGGGAATCACTGATTGTATCTGCTTTTCCCACCGTCGTGGGCAGCAAGTCCTCAGCGATATTCCCCACAGTTCAGGGTCACCTACATATTCCCAAACCCAGATTACGAAGAACAACAGGCATTCATCCTCGTGGAACACCTTCCATCATCCCCCCCCCCCCCCCCCCCCGCCGGTAACTAACCTTTTTCCCTGCTTCCTTATTTTGTTGCCGATTGCTTTTTTAATTGTGTTCAACCAAACTCTGATCCGTGACAGCGATACAAGAGGGACAAACACCATTAAACTTACTCAACACGCAGAAAGTAATATTTAGTGCTCACAATGTAATTTGGGTGTTTTACGCCAGCCCTGCATTTTCAGAAGCATTCAGCCACCCGGGTGGCATTTCAAGGCTGTGGGCTCCCAAAGCTCATCCTAAACTAGACCTCGGCTCGCATTTTGGAAACAGGCACCATCACCGTACCCCCCCCCCCCCCCCCCCCCCACCACATCCACCCTCAATCATGCCAGGGTTCAAAATGAACCACAGCTCTCCGGATGGGGATCCGGTCTAGGATCTACAGAAACCAAAGCATCATTTCACAGCGCCAGGGACCCAGGATCGATTCCGACCTCTGGAGACTGTGCGGAGTCTGCACGTTCTCCCCCGTGTCTGCGCGGGGTTTCCTCCGGTTTTCTCCCACAGCCAAAGATGTGCAGGTTAGGCGAATTGGCCATGCTAAATTGCCTCTTCGTGTGAGGTTACAGGGATAGGGTGGGGTGATTTGGCCCAGCTAGGGTACTCCATCAGAGGGTGTGTGCAGATTCGATGGGCCGAATAGGCTCCTTCTGCTCTGTAGGGATTCAGTGATTTCCTCCTTTCCGTGTACAGTCCTCAAGATATAAATTTGCAATATTCCATTGGCTTCTCCAATCGCCTTTTCGGCCTGATTTTCACCACTTGGATACATCCAAACCTCCATGCTCCTGCGCACCTCCAACCATTCCAGCTTCTTTTCCTTGG